>NC_134571.1:131946620-132252541 GCF_050947875.1 Dermacentor variabilis
ATGCTAATGTCAATTGGCCCGACTTGATGAGCTCATTATTGTCACTTGTAATTCAGTCCCATCATTCGGTATTTTGCCCCTTGCTATCACTACCCGTTATTAAGTCGGCTACTCCCAGCCACACCCTTCTTTCTTTCTTTGTTTGTTTGTTTATTTATTTATTTATTTATTTCTTCCTTTCTTTCTTTCTTAGCACACGCTTATTCATATCTCCTTCTTACAAGTCTCTTCTATGTTTTACTACTTCGTACCTGGCCTAATGAGCAAGCCTTCGCCTTGTCTTTCCTTGATCAATTGATTATGCTGCACACTTAACGCATAAAAATATTTTATTTATTTATTTATTTAGTTACTTATTTATTTATTTATGCAATAGCCACGCACCTTTAGAGTCATTAAAGTCGGGGCAAATACAGAACATCAAGCGCATTCGTGTAATACGATTACAAATTAATAGTACAATACAAATGGTAAGGATAATGGTTAAAGGATTGTAGACACTACACATGACCGGGGTTGTTGGAGAAGTATGGGAGAGGCCTTTGCCCTGCAGTGGGCGTAACCAGGCTGATGATGATGATGATGAGACACTACTTGCCTGCAGAAAAAAAAGGAACATATTGCTACGGTGAAGTGAAGGAAGAAGTTGATTTTGACTAGAGGAAGACGAAGTCCGGCAGCTGCCTGAACGCCATATAAGCCATTTGTAAATATGCGTTATTTTACACTCGTGGGCCTGCTTTCTTCCCGCAACATTTTGATGAAAGGTGCACGGTACAACCACGGAACTTCGCAGCGGACGTCATCTACCTGCCGCCACAATGGCAAATCAACCGACGCAAGCGACAACGCCTCGGCAGCCCGTGCCAACGGTCATCCTCACTCATCCGCGGAACCCGGGGACATTTTGTGGCACGGACAACGCCGACGTCGAGGATTGGCTTACGATGTATGAGCGAGTGTGCGACAACAACAGGTGGGATCCAACAATGATGCTAGCAAACTTGATATTTTATCTGAGGGGAACTGCGAAGCAATGGTACGACACACATGAAGCTGACCTAACGAGCTGGGATGTCTGCAAAGAAAAAACGCGAGACCTGTTTGGCAGACCTGTCGGTCGTCAGCTGGCAGCAAAAAAAGAACTTGCGTGCCGCCCTCAGACGTCCATAGAATCCTATGTCGTGTGCCTACAGGGTGTGCTGGCCCTCTGTCGCAAGGCTGATGACAACATGACCGAGGCAGACAAGATTGGTCATATATTGAAAGGTATTGCAGACGATGCCTTCAATCTCCTGATGTGTAAGGATTGTGCCACTGTGGATGCAATTATAAAGGAGTGCCGGCACTTCGAACAAGCGAAGGGTCGCCGCGTCGCTCAAACTTTTGACCGATTGCCCAATACCGCCGCGACATCTTCTTGCGAAGACCCACCGCGGTTCGTTTATCCCACAGGACCGGAAGAAATAACGCGCATCGTTCGTCGTGAGCTTAAGGCCGTGGCCCAGGCTCCAGTTCGTTCAGACTGTCGGGAAAGCGTACCCGCTAGCTCCCTCATAAAAGCGGTCGTTCGGGAGGAAATAGCAAGTTTGGGCATTCCATCTCTCTGCTCGGTCCGCCATACAAACACCTACCAAATTTCTTCCACCGCCCGCTCCCAGACGCAAAGCTTTCCGCCACTCCGTCGCAACCCAGCTGACTGCCGCATAGCGGATGATAAACCCATCTGTTTTAAGTGTTCCGCTATTGGACACATCACAGTCATTGCCGCAACCACTGCTCGTCGCCTCCTCGGAGGTCGTCACCGAGTCACTTCCGCCAAGTAACAGACAATCGTACTTTCTCGTCCTATAGGCCGACTAGGAACGTCACCGCCGACGCTGTTCCACCAAGATCCAGCCGTTCCCCATCTCCGCAAGGTCGTAGGTCCCGTTCGCCTCTCGTTCGCCGCTCTTCGTCCCCTTCTGCAATCGGTCGCTTCGCTTCGGGAAACTAGGCGGTGCAACTTTCGCAGATGAAGCTGCAACTCCGACCCGGCCCACAAATCCTCTGTTGACCCTGCCTACATGTGGAAACCTACAAAACATTGAAGTTGATGGCGTTCCTGTTAGATCTCTCGTTGATAGAAGAGCGCAGCTTTCAGTTATGAGCGCTGCTCTCCGCCGAAAGCTCAAAAAGGCTCTGACACCTGCCGTACCGTGCACTGTGCCAGTCCCCGATGGGAGTACGTCAGCTGTCCTTGGAATGTGCACAGCACGTGTGACCATTGGGGGCCAATATACCGTTGTTCTATTTATCGTCCTTGAACGCTGTCCACACGACCTAATTCTCGGCCTCGACTTCCTTTCGAAACACTCTGTCCAAGTTGACTGCTCCGCAGGTTCTGTACAGTTCGTTATGCCGCTTCCTGCCGACGCAACCACTTGTGCTTCACAACACTTATGTTCTGCTGAATTTGCAAGGCTGTCTCCACAGGCGGCTACAATTGTCCTCCTGACGCCCTGTCCTCCCGTACCTGATGGCGATTACGTCCTGTTGCCGCTTACTGACGTGGTTTTGTCGCGTAATATTGCCCTATCGAGCACCTTAATCCGGATCCGCATGAGCTCCGCTCACGTGCCCATCCTTATTTATGGATTTTCGTCGCATGTGCTGCCACACGGTATCGCCGTAGCGCATATCACTCCTTTGGAAGAATATAAGATTTCTTTTTTGACCTCGGAATCCTTCCTCAGTACGAACGGACCTTTGTCACCCATTCCTTCATACTCGACGCCTGCGCACGATGTTTCTATGATCGCCCCTCACCTTGCTTCCGAGCAAACAACAGCTCTTCGTCACCTCCTGTCATCTTATCGGGATATCTTTGATTTGGACGACCGTCCACTTGGCCAGGCATCTGTTGTCACGCATCGCATCAACACCGGTGACGCCAACCCCATTCATAGGCGGCCATATCGTGTGTCCGCAACAGGAAGGGCCATCCTACAGAAAGAGATAGACAGGATGATGGACTAGGACATTATTGAACATTCCAGTAGCCCGTGGGCATCACCGGTTGTCTTAGTAAAGAAAAAAGATAACTCGTGGCCCTTCTGCGTTGATTACCGTCACCTCAACCGGACAACAAAGAAGGATGTTTATCCTCTGCCTCGCACTGATTACGCTATTGACTGCCTTCACGGATCCCAATACTTTTCATTAATTCACCTCCTCTCCGGCTATTGGCGGATTAGCGTCGATGAGATGAACCACGAGAAAACCGCCTTCGTCACACCGGACGGTCTTTACCAACTTAAAGTCATGCCCTTTGGATTATGCAATGCGCCAGCTACATTCGAGCGCATGATGGACTCTCTTGCGCGGCTTGAAGTGGTCTACATGCCTGTGTTACCTCGACGATGTGATTGTGTTTTGGCCGTACTTTGAGCCGATCACCTACGGTGCCTCACAACCATACTCTCCGCGTTTCGCAGGCCTGACCTCCAGCTAAACTCCTCGAAGTGCCATTTCGGTCGCCGTGAAATTAATATGCTTGGCCATCTCGTAAACGCCGCTGGAATCCAACCAGGACCTTTTTGCTTATCACACTGCAATGCAAGACAAAAGACACGAATGTGAACTGAGTTATCATACATTACCAAAAAAATATCCGGTTTATGAACCCAATTCAGTTTTTGAGTGGTAAAAACAAAAGTTGGAGCATTGGTAGTCCCGACTTAGTCAACCTTGGTACTCAAGTCGGGGCTGTGCCGCTAAATTCTGGACTATTGGCCACCCTACCTTTACCGCGTTCTGAGCGAACTGAATCCCCGCCTCCAGCTTGTTAAAGGTGGTGTTAAGCCTTATTATATCAGCTTCAGGTGATTCCTATGTTTGTTTGTTTATTTTTCATTCAAATATTTATCAGTTCCTCAACAGAACACTCAGGGAAGGTGTCTACGTAGGGAAATCGTATAATGCGGAACACACATGTTAACTTTGCAATACTACATACAGACAACACTGCTAAACAAACAATACGTTAACACACAAGGTGGTTATGCAAAATTATTTTTCATCTTGCACAAGTGAAAACAGAAGTAGGTAACTGCGAACCTACATTACTCCAGCATGCCGCAAATTTAGCAGCAAATGCAAACAAGAAACCATGCACCACTATACAATGGATGTCCAGAACAATTTCTGTGTTTATGCAAGATTCTCTGGCATCGTGCCCGGCAATAACATCTCCTGCAAAATTATTTCAGTATTGTATGGCAGGATGCAAGGCGGACGAATGCAAAGTAATTGATCTGCCGAGCAGGGAGTCAAGTCGGCTACATACGCAAGCTTCGCTTGTTTTTCATAAAGTTTCACATATAGAAGTGTCAATTGAGTATCTTTCTTTAGTACAATAGAACATGGCACTTATTGTACGCTTAGAACCTGTTGCAGAGTACTGGCGAAAAACATTGGACATGGCAGTGCAATTCGCGCAGCTATGTAATGAAGGCTTAACACAGCGAAAAAAAAACATTTAACTTGGTTGCTTCCACATCGCCACTAGCTACGGGAGTCGTGCCAGGAAGGACTCAGCTAGTATCCCGTACAACAGTGACTGAGATCCTCTTCCTGAATAGGATTTGAATACAACCTGTTTTTTCACACTATGAGAAGGCCGCTGATTTCAGGAGTGATTTTGTAAAAATTAAAGCTATTCAGTTAACGTTTCGAGATTGCGCACTCAATTTTTAAGGTTCTCTAGTACGGTGTTCCAGGTTTAGTCTCAAAGCGCGGTTTTCTTTAATGCGCGCCAAGGACACGATAGACGAGCATTTTAACTTTGCCTCTTTCTAATGCAGCCGCCATGGCCGAGAGTAAAACCAGCGCCTCCCAGCTGAGCGGTAGAAAGAAATAACCATTGATGTGACAATGCAGGTCAAGTTATTCATTGATGCAAATATATAAGCAATCATGGTAGAAAATTATGCAAGAGTGTGAGCAAAATTTATGCGTACGTCATACATTCTGCGAAATCTATATTTATATATAAGCGCGTGATAGGATCTGAAACAGACGCAGTGAAAAAAAGTGCGTTCTAAAGCCACCTAGAAAAGAAGTCACTGTGTGCTTCTTTCCTTCGAATAAAATACGTTATGAAGTGGTAGTTACGGTAAAAAAGCACGAACACTATGAAAAAATGTTTTTGAAGAATCTAAAGAAATTCTGCGCGAGCTAGGGCACAGAAAGACAGCAAAAATAATGTAGGAATGGTAACCGCGACCACATTAAGCGATCGTCCAATAAGGCGATTGATGGTGCTCGTCCGTCTGCTATACACGAAAAGAAGTTGGGAATGCGCGAGATGGTCTCCGAGTTATTGTTGTCAGGTACCAGTTCAATGTGTTGCACGCTGAGTTCTGAAAAACCGATAATCTCAATTTTAGAGGGCTGGATAGCGCGTCACGCTTCCCCGACGGAAGCCACCGAAGGTAAGCTGCCTTGTGCCGGAAGTGGATGCTCTGCTGCTTTGTAGATACACTTCGCTCGGCATCTATTTCAAAGAAGAGTTAAAGCGAAGCTTTGTCGGCTCTTTCCTTTGACCTTAGCACTGCTGTTACTGCTGCTGCTGTCACTGCCTTGCACGCCGCGTGGAGTGATGGTTGAGGGCGTATATATTGTTACGGATGTAGAATGGCTTATGTAGAATGGTTATGGACTTAGAATGGGACGGTCCGAAACAGCGATCACCCAAGAACCTCGAGTCGCTTCTTCTTTCCTTCCACGCTCCTCCGATGCGGCGTTACATATTCCTCCGTGGCAGACGAAGCTCACCGAGCGAGTCAGAGTGCGCGTTGATGGTACAGTTTCAATCATGCGAGGTAGCTGAGACAAGTACCATTGTTTCAGTATAACGTGTCAAATAATCCACCCACACGATTATCCAGCGGTAGCCAGTGGAATACTTGGGGAAGGGACCGAGGAAATCTATACCCACTTTCTCAAAAGGTGAAGGCGGTGGTCTAACCGGTTGCAGAAGTCCTGCAGGAGGTGTAGTCGGTTGTTTTGGCGTTCGCAGACATCACAGCCGACGACATACTGCTTGATTGTTTTCCATGATTGAGGCCAATAGAAACGCTGCGGGAGTCGGTGGAGCGTTCGAGCAAATTGAAGGTGAGTGGATGAAAGGTCATCGTGCATGATCCGAAGTACATCAAGGCGCAGGCATTTTGGGACGACGAGCAGTGGAGCACCGTTGTTTGAATAATTCGTGTGGCAAAGCAGACTATCACGAATGACCAAGCCCGTTCAGATTTGTGGATCGCATCAATAATCAGCTTTAGTGAAAATCGCGCTGGTGTTCGTTCTTGAAGACAGTGAAGTCAGGAAAGTCAGATGAGATTGTACTTAAGTAGTCGTCGAAATTGTCATCATCAGTGCCCTCGATTTGAGAGGCAAGACAAGATAAGCAGTAGGCATCTGTGTGGCACCTACCGCTCTTATGAGCAACAGAAAAGTCGTATTCTTGAAGACGCAAGGCCCACCGAGCCAACTGTTACAGCTGGGTCGCGCATTCCAACAAGCCAGCAGAGAGAATGATGGTCGGTGACAATCTTGACATGGCGTCGGATTGCAGCGCGAACTTACACGGACAGAGACTAAAAGCATGCAGGACGCTCGTCCTGTCTGCTTCTAGTCACTGTCCGTGTCCCTTCGCGCTACAATCCAAGATAATGTTACCGTACTAACTCGCCCAACTTCCTATCCTTGATACGGCGGCCATACAAATTCGGCCCATTCCGAAAATTCGGAATGGCGTTAATTTTCGGCCCATGCCGAAAATTAACTTAGCCCAACCCCAAAATTTTGGTGCCTCACCCTCAAAATGGACTTCGCCCAATTCGAAAATTGAGCTAGCCATGTTGAAAAGCGACTTGGCCCAATCTCAAAATTGCCTTGGATCCCCCCTAAAATTTGGGTAGCCTATCCCCCAAATTAACTCTGCCTAGTTCGAACACTGAGTTGGCACATGTTCAAAAGCGGCCTGGCCCACTCCCGAAATTCCTTTGGCCTACCTCCAAAATTTGGGTGGCTCCCCCTAAAAATTGACTGTGGCAAATTCGAGCACATGACGAAGTGATCACATGGTGCCATGACCAACTAAGAACCTTAGATTGTAAGATCGCATGAGCATGGCGTAATAGATCAGTGGAAACCCGCAAGGTGGAGAGAATTAATTAAGAGAAAGTGAGACATCCATCCTATCTTAGCGATTTGTAAAAAGGAAACCAATGCGAATTCCTCACAAGAAATGCCTCACAGTTGAAAAAAAATTCGTCCTGGTCGAGGACCCGACCACGGGACCACCGCTTTTCCGGTGCAGCCGCTCTACCATGTGAGCTAACCAAGGGGCTAGTAGATGGCAGGGTGAAATCGAATTTGTCAGCAACTCGAAGCAAAGGCAAGAGTTTGGCGTAATATTTCGGATACCCGCAAGATGGAGAGAAGTAATTAACTGAGGGAAAATGAGACATCGGCCAAGAAAGCGCGGGCACAGCGCTGGTCCCGGGTTCGAGTCCCGGAGCAGGATGAATTTTTCTTCAACTGCGAGGCTTTTCTTTCGATGAAACCGTATGGGTTTCCTTTGTAGCTATTGCTACGATTGCGTGGATGTCTCATTTTCTGGTAATTAATCACATGAGCAAGTGACGAACTGATGTGAAAATGTCACGTGAAATGGTCGTCGAAACAGAACACTCCAAAAAATGTTTACGCCGTTTTTCTCTTGTCCCACAGCAATAATTGCTATCTGCCTTGCGCTACCTTTCTCGAAAACTCTGCGCTCGCTACTATCATGTCAAGAGCTCTATTATCACGCTTATAACGTTTATGCCGTCCGTGACCTGGAAGTACCGGGATCGCCGCGTTAAAGAAAGGAAATGCGAGCAAGAGAGATGGCGGTTATCATTGTAAGACAAGCCCCAAGGGGTGCAAACATGCTTAAGACTGTATTGACGTCGATGCAGTCAACACCCGCAGAATGAATTCGCAGTGCAGGTGAGGGGACTTAAGTGCCTGTGTAATTTTTTTCGTTGCTGTGTGAATGCGTGGGCACATGCAAACATGTATGTGGGCGAACATGCGTTGTATCTCTCTCTGTGTGCGTGTGTGAGCGTGTATGAGCGTGTGTGAGTGTGTGTGTGTATAGCGAGCGGGCACGCATTTCCTTGTTTATACCTACACTCGGGAGCGAGTGGGATATAGTTTATTGAAAACAATATATAAAAACGAGAGACAAGAAATAATGACACTGTATTTACAGCATTACCTCTTTCCGAACGCCAAACCGAGGAAATCTAGCCGTCTGAGACGTCAAGATCACCTCCCCAGATTTTGTCACGCTGGCACCATTACCTTCTGCACGGCTCGGGGAGGAGCAACCTAGCTGTTTGCCTTCGTTATCTTCCTTCCCTCGACTCCAGCTCATTGTCTTGATGCCAGCGACGCGCTGAATCTGCACCATCATTGCGTCACGCATCGCTTCCGCGAGAAAGCAAGCCTTCGGCGGCATACGTTCGCTGCTATACTGACATTAAAATTTTAAACTGCTTGCCTTCGAAACAACACCGTTATTGAAAATCGAAATCCGACTGGAGAATATGCTCACGAAACCATACTATTGATGACGTCACAAAAAGCATGGTGCGGCAGGCTGACTCTACACACGTTCTTTTTCTGCGTCGGTCGCGCTTTTCAAGAGCCTTTATTGGCAAATATTTGTTCGCATAGCTCTTACAGAAGCATGTTCAATCAAAATTTCCTCGCTTAACTAGATAACCTCGAGGACGGGCTCCAAACTACTCATTTTTTAGCCACGTAACATAAGCAATTGAAAATCAAATTAACGTAACCTCGTCAATTACGCACACTCCAACTTACTCCGTTTCTAGAGGTTACCGATCTGAATACTCGAATGATAAAATCATCTTACCGAAATTTACGTTAGTGCGATATTTTCATTTCGTGCAGTTAAAGACGGCAGACTTATTAACGGTGGAGTAGTCTTCTGATGAAGCACGCGTTAAATCGTGGACAGGCTTTATGCGCGCACATCAAGTTCATGAGGTTAAACACATGTGGCGAATCCGTGCACTTCTACCTTCACAATGGATTCTCCTACATTAAGAAGAAGCACCTCAGCAATACGGTACATAACAGAAGGTGTTTTGAGAATATTGCATATGGTCCCGATGAGATTTCTGAGAGTTGGTGGCATCAGGATTGCTTTCCTGGCATTACTAAGAATGATAAATTGGAGAACGCTTAAGCTTCGCCTTTAAGCTGGAACAGGAAAAAGTTGAAAGATCCCTTACTGCTTCTCATGCTTCCAAGCAATTGCAGCTTATGCTACCTTAATGTTTATCGGGAAACGCTTGAGGCGAACGCTATGCGCGAAGGTGAGCGTTCTGGTAGAAACGCAGCCTCTGCCGTAGGCCGATTCCTCGGGTAGTGCACAGCCGCGCCAATAAATTACATCATCTTCAGATTTCTGT
The DNA here is from genome assembly GCF_050947875.1 of Dermacentor variabilis. NCBI lineage: Eukaryota > Metazoa > Arthropoda > Arachnida > Ixodida > Ixodidae > Dermacentor > Dermacentor variabilis. Next base: position 131,956,157 of record NC_134571.1, read on the forward strand.
TCTTTCGCAATTTTAATATCTCAGCCTGAAATTTAACCTAAAAGGCATGTTGGTGTTTTGTTTCATGACGTTTGTTTGTGGGCTGTCATTCTGAAAATTCCGAGCAATAAATTTGTCACGAACATAAGACAAGGTATGAGCAATTTTAGTGATGGAATGGCGTGGCAACGTAACCCGCATATACCGCATGTCATATAGTAAGGCATGTCATTCACGTATACCTATATATATGCATCCGCCGGGGTTGTGCTCAGTGGCTATGGTGTTGGGCTGCTGAGCATGAGGACGCGGGATCGAATCCCGGCCACGGCGGCCGCATTTCGATGGGGGCGAAACGCGAAAACACCCGTGTACTTAGATTTAGATGCACGCTAAAGAACTCGAAGTGGTCCAAATTTCCAGAGTCCTCCACTACGGCGTGCCTCATAATAACAAAGCGGTTTTGGCGCGTAAAACCCCACAATTTAATTTTTAAATATATATGAGAAGTTTCGTTCACTCACAACGCCGCCGAAGCCGACAGGGGATTTCTTGAGGCACGGGGTCCTTAATGCTTTCGTGTTCAAACAGCTGGGTGGGGAAACGATTTGATATTTTCTTCAGCACTTCGTAACAGATGGAGAAGCGCGGACATGGACGTTAAAATGAAAAGTACGGAAGATGAGGGGATGAGTGCTTGCGGCATATATATCAGCTGTGTAATATTAAGGCCTAAAGTAGAAAATAGCCTGACTTTTTGACAAATAATGCTGACGTATGCAAAGTCAAGTGAAAGAAGAGCTCCGGCAAATAAGGCCCCTTAAACTTCGTAAACGAGCGACACTATCCTCCTCCGCCTTCATTTCTTGTTTCTCCTCTCTTTCACCTTCCCTCCACGACCAGTAGCGCCGCCTACACCACTCGACCGTAGCAGACGACCTTTCGCAGAGTGGATGCACGCATAGCAAGGCGGTGTGCTTTAGTGTGCGCGTTAGCTTTCAAGCTTCGAGTAACTTCGCGTACAGCATAGAATTTCTGTGCGGTTATGCAAATTCCATGACGGCAGCATTTTTTTTTCCTGTTTTGATAACTATTTAAAAAGAAGTATCTGAATCAGCGGTAACGCTACGCCATGACGAGCCCGAATGTGTCGCGTGCGCTACGATTACGTACGAAACATTTGTGAAACGCGTTTCCCAAGATCTTGTTGCGAATGGTTGTAAATGACACCTTTGCCATAGAATGCCAAGATCCTGACCACCAGCAAGCCCTCGGTAGCCTAAATAATCGGAGCCGTCCTCACCCTGTGAATTCGCGGCGCGTATCAGCTATGACGTACAAAGGCTGCCAGAGGGCACGAACGATCACTGCTCTGAAGGTTCCAAAGAGTATTGCAAGCGACAGTGCCGTGAACGTGCGTGCTTCCCAAATTTCTAAGCAGGCGCAAAGGCTCAGAGGTGGGCGCTGGTTCTATTATGTTGGTCGTGCCTCAACGTCGACAGAAGCTCCGTGACCGATGATCAAGTCGGGACTCTGCTTACATACAAAATAAAATCAGTTTTTTAGCATTCGTTTGGGAAGCGCGGGAACGCAATAACCGTGTTTTACTCAATCTCAAGCAAGAGTACCGTGGGCTCGAGTAAATTTTTCAGGTTAGTGACTTATTGCGGCCATTATTGTCGATATATTGCGGCTTATCGCGGCCCTCAGGGTCGCGATATGACGCGGCTAAAGTAGCAGTAAGAGAACTGATATCTTACAGAGGCCCAAGTGATATGAAGCAGCATTGCAGTTGCAAGTTCATAGATTATTTTCAGTATAAATGAATTACAGGTTTGCAAAGGGCGCTTTCTGGGCTTTGATAACTTCCGGTATATGAATATACTTGGTACAGCATTAGGTCGTAACTTGGTAATTCCGAGCTTGCTCAAAAATACAGGCTCGAATTGGTCCTCGGCCAAATGGTTCTACGACAGGTAACTTCAGTTAGACTGCATCGAATAGAATTCGGCTGATACTAGTTATTTGCACAGTACTGCGGAGTGAACAAAACCGCGAGCGCAGCACAGTGTCTCGGCCACCAGATGCGACAGATAGAAATATATGCAGAAATCATTGACAATGATTGCCAATGTAAGCAGTAGCCGAAACCTTCCGCAAACCTGTCTGCTTTATTAAAGAAATGACGCGCTTCAAGGCGTACATTTCTTATGGCCGTTCATATTTAGGCGTCGTTTGTTGTCTCATTACGGAGTTAAACGCACCTAAGCACGCTACAGCAAGAAGTGCATCTCAGAGCCATAGTGGCTGCAGGAAATAATTGTACAACGAACGAGAAAGCGAACGACTATAGGCGCTTGCCAACTATACGAACGCGCAACCCACTAAACGAACGCCGACTAAACCAGCCAGCGAACCAGCGGGTGAACGCACGTTTTCTTTGGGAGTGCTCCACCCCCGTACCTTAATCTTCGCACACTTTAAAGCTCACGCGAATTAGCACGTACGTCTCAATGGCCTATGATGCTATCGCTCGGCGACGAACGCACCGCGTAACAAGGCATTGGGAAAACAAGGACGTTTTTCATCCATGCCTTTGTATCGGTAATGTACCGGGCGACCGCCAACAACGAACACAAATATACGAGGCAGGAAAGCTATCCTATCTAAAGAAGGCCAGCAAGTAATCACAAAAAGCCGAGAGTTGCCTTCCTAAGAGGAACTCTCATGATCTAGACCGAAATTTTGTCAAAAGGACTGCGCTGAATCTTAAAAGTTTCGTAATCAAGTTATCGAACGCAGCCTCGCGTGCCCGCGAATTTAAGCCCGTTGGCGTACAAAACAATTAACTGCACCAAATTCGACTAACCCGACCATGTAGTGCTTATATAACACGTCGCATAGGAATCATGTTAAAGCGTGCAGACAAATGTCAACATGCTCAGAGAACTGTGCGATATCTGCTACATTTTGGCCCGCAACAAATTACGCAAGCCTCACAAATACTATACTAGGAGTGACGCACAAGTAACCTCGCATAGTTGTGTGGAAGGCATTGGTCTGAAGTACTCCATCCCGATTCGGTGAAACCATGTCTTTCTTCATAATCCGTCGCGCTTACCGGATGGTATCAAGAGCTTCTTTGTTAAAACCATTTTGGCATAGGAGGGCGCAACAGGTCATGCCCGTAAAACATGCCGTGAATGGACGTCGCATTTGCCATAAAATTTACTTCAAGGAATTCGCAAATCAAAACAACACGGAAGAGCAACGGCAATATGTGGCGACGTAATGACACACAAAATGGTATATGCCAACCCAAATGAACCAGCGTGGCCATACTTGCATGACATGCCATGGTGGCTTGCCGCCCCGACATCATAGAGTAGCGCGACGGTGGTTAACATTGGGTGCTTGAGAATACATCAAGGGGACATCTCTGCGGTACAGGATTGTAGCCTTAAAGAATATTGCAAATAGACGCATTAGAAGATTTAGCACTACGGCCCTTACTCAAGATGACGTCAGCGCTTTATTCAGCTATTAGTTCGGAGAAAATGAGTTCAACACTATGGCGGGCGTGATAAGGCAAAAAGTGAAAGGGTTACATTTGATTGTGCCTGAGTATTCCGTGTACATTACGTAAGACAATACAATATTGTTAAAAATGGAATTTTAAAACAAATTCACTTTTTAGTACAGTGTAATAAAAACGAAACACCTTTACTGCAAAGGTGCGGAGGATGCAAATAATAAACAGGCTTAAAAAACGCAGTCTAATATGTCTGTAGTAATGTGGATTGGATTGGAGTCTTCGCAGAAGGGTAAGGTTACTCCTGAAGGCAGAACACCTGGTGGAGCAGTCGGCCACTTGTCTCTTGCAGTGATGAAATCCAACAAAGGACGCGATGACGTCACGACAACATGCGACTGCACGCCATCAAATAAAGACAATTTTTAGTCTGCAAATTTATATGCCTAAGAAGCGCGCTCATTAATGCAATAGTTTCATTCGAAATGGGAACGCGCGGTTGTCGTGTCCACGGCAAAGATGATTTAAACAACTTCAATTCCATGGCCATTACATCGTCGCGGGCTTATGTGGGATCGTAGTCGACAAAATGGGCTACAACTGATAGTGAATTCAGGAGGCCGATTAACAGGAAAATAAAATGACTTCTTGAGCTACATGTTCAGGTGGCGAGCTAAGCTTGAGACATACATCAATAGTCACCAAAATATGAACAGAGGCCGACATAAAGCATGCAGTAACACCACTGGAGTGGTCTCAGCTTGCGCATAGAGTAATGTAGTAAGCGTAAAGAGTGGACACTCCCGCAGGCCCCTGCGGCCGACTTTAGTGTTCCTGTATATACTCGCTGTAGCATATACAGGGCCCTTAGGCCACTTTGGCTCTAAGCGCACCAGGCGGAACCGGCGAAACGCACCAGCCTCTAAGATGGCTGCCGCACGCCACCGAATTCCGGAGGCCACGGTTTCATTTTTTGTTTTGTTTCTGTGACCAGTCACGTTGCATGCATCATCAATTGCATGCAGGCACTTGGGTCACCGTTTATACGTCGCGACGACGGGCGCAGAACGCTGTTGTTTCACTTTTTATAGCTTTATTTAAATCCATAGTCATTGTGTTTCAAGCTATAACTTACCGAAACAATCATTTCAACTGTTAATGAAGAAGTAAAACTTTATCGCTTGTGATACTGTAAACAATTGTTCACAGCAAAAGTTGCATCGTTAATAGATGTGCCAGGTTCATTCAATATCAATTAGCTTGCTGCACTGCCAAGAACACGAAAATAGCAGCAAGGTTGTGAGAAAAGTAGCAGACACATGAAAACAGGAAGAAAGTGCGAAATGCAAGTAATGACTAATACTAGAAAATTAATGGTGTGATGGCAGTAAATTTTACTCAGGCATAACAACACGCAAAAGACGTGTTGCAAGTATTCAGATAAGGAAAAAAAAAGCTACACAAGCAAGGCAGCAATTGATTTACTCAAAATGGGAATGCTTTAGATGGAATAAATATGACGCTGTTTCTTGTACTTCCAAGAAGGAGGGTGAAATAAGGGAGTAAAATTATGCCAATGATAATGTGCGGCAAAACAAAATGGCTGCATAAACAAATTGGCACGCACCAGCGTCAACATCATTAATGTGCAACTAAGTGAGTACCTCAATAAACAGCTACAAGATATTGGCATCTCAGCCAACAAAGCACCACGACTGTGCTGGGGGTCTTCATCTGCTGTCGTCGAAGCCTTGCGATTGTCTTCTGATATTTGGAAATTTGCCCTTAAATAGGCATGATTTGCTTTGGCTGTAGAGAATCTTGAGGAAGGAATAGTGGAGATAACTGCAATACGCACCATGACAGAGCCAGAAGGTAAGCAATACTGAAGCCTGCAAAGCTTTTGAATGTAACTGCTTTGTACATTCGTGTAATGCATATTTTTTGATCTAACACAAACTGTCTGGTATTAGTGCACGTCATCAAAAAGAACGACGGTTAAGGAAGCACTGTTTTGAATGCTAATAAACAAATTTTCCATGGCAAAGTCTCCACACGCAATTAGAACGTGAAAACGCGTATCTTCAGCGCAATGCAAAGCAGCTAACAACGCTCGAAGAAACGTAGCATGGCATAGAGGTTGAGAGAATGTGCATTATTGCCAAACTGCAAATATTGCACGTGCACGGGGCTTTAGAAATAGGCATATTGCTTTTGCAAAACTAGCGGACTATACTTTATCAGAAGTCGCTGAGGGCAACCGTCTTGAATATATCAACGTGAAACCTACTGCACCGAACAACATGTGTTGATAGGCTGCATTTCTTAACAAACAATTTCATTCGCCTTTCATTTCGAACTTCGTCATTGTTCCGAATGTGCGTCGCAGCTCGGGCACTGTCGCGTCGCTGTTATCGCTGGCATCAACAATCACTGCTGCGCATGCTAAAATAAAAACAAGAATGTAAAAAGAAATTGAGCAGTAGAAATGGCCAGCAGCTGTTTATGCCTTCAAGGCCATCTTGCCTCCTTCTGTCACACGTTCCTGCGGCTAACAATGGCACAACCAAACACGAAGAGAATAGGTCTTTTATGACGTGCAAAAGAACTTCCTGCGGCGTTACCATGAAACGGCGACGATGCAGTAGTGTGATACGCGGGCAAAATAACAAAACAATGATGCTCGAGTGCATTTTACAGACTAACGACGTCGCGAGCCCGGCGACAGTGACGTGGTCTGATTGGGCTGCACACGTCCTGTGTCGTGTCACCGGTCAAACTGCTAGCCATGGCCGCAGCCGTAGCTATGGCCGCGGCCACCTCATCGGGAAACACGTAGGGCCACCTGCCGGAGTCGGCGAATCTCCATAGCTTGGCTGCGAGACGGCTTGAGTGTCCAGTCTTTTCGTTTGCTGTGTTACTCTATGGTGTGCGTAAGCATACCCCTAAATTTCATTTGGCGCACCCCCCCTGTCCCCCCCCCCAAACTTTAGTTGGCCCACCCCCAAATTTCAAACTTTGCCAACCCCAAATTTTAAGGCGCGCCACCACCAAATTTCAGTTGACCCACCCCTACTATAGGCTTCACCATGCATTTTCTATGGAGCCTTTTGTATCCGTATGGATATGCATAAATTTGACCATATGGGTATTCTGTCTGATCATCTTTTTGTTTACATTGTTCCTTATCGCCTTTAAAGATTCCGATAATTTAAATTTACACAATTTAATTGATTAGATATCTTAACTTCACAAATACGCATTCTTGTGCAGATATCAGGTATTGCACATTTCGCGTGACAGATTTCACTGGTGCACTCGCCAAAGAATGCTCACGCGTTAAAATGCGGGCATCGTGGTAAAGGTCAAACAACTGCGAATCTCAGGAGGGCCCTAAGCTAAACATAAAAGAGCTTCAAGAATAAAAGCATGACGTTAACAGGGTGATTAAATTTTAGTAGAAACAAATTGGCTGTAGAAGTAGTTCAGCTGAATGCCGATGGTGATTTATAAGGCGACAACGTCGGCAAGTGTTGTAGAGGGGTCGAGTAGGTCCTGCGGCCGACGCCAGCGCCCGGCAACTGTCAAGCGACTGCGCATATAAGCGAGATACATGCCGTACGTCAGTCGTCACAGGGCAAGTCGGGTCTGAAATTCGGGACGCGGACTCCATCAATATATACAATGTACCTTTCGGTACTATTCTTTGACACCAGGTAGCAATTATCCTGCAATGAAGAAGCGAACACACCTGCCGACTGTCACCTTCCTCGAACTGCCAACATGCTTTAATGATGTCTTTGGCAGTCGCACAAATCTTGAATACAAGTAAGTGTGGGGATGGATGGATAAACTTTATTAAAAGAATAATTAGAAAAACCGCTAATGGTCGGGGCCCTTAGTCCAGGGCTCCGCTGGCTCTTGCCATCTTCTCCGCTCTCTTAATCAGCTTGAGCTGGTCGTCGAGGGCCGAGCTGGACAGCAGTGCCTCCCATTGCTCCCTCGTTATGTTCGTGTCTGGGTGTTCTATGTTGTGTAGTGTGCACTCCCACGTAATGTGGTATAGGGTTGGTGTGGCCCCACACCATGGGCATTCGTCCCTGTAGGCTGTGGGGTGTATCCGATGTAATATGTGTAGGTTCGTGTAAGTGCCTGTCTGGAGCCTACGCCAGGCAGCGGCATCTTCTGTCTTTAGGTTTCGATGGGGTGGTGGATATCGCAAGCGACGCCCTCTGTGGTAGTTCACGATGGCTGAATACTCGAGGTCGACAGGGTCCAGGTCTTCTGCAGCCGGCGTGATGAGTGCTCGGTTATGTACGAATCCTCGAGCTGCTCTGTCGGCTTGCAGGTTGCCCGTGATGCCAGTGTGACCCGGTATCCAGATGATAGTTTGGGTGGCGAAGTCCTCAGAGTCCTCCTTGAGTATTCCGGCTAGGACTTGTGCAGCAGGTCTTCCAATTCTACCCTGTAGGAAGTTGCGGCAGGCCTGCTGGGAATCCGTGAGGATCGTCAATGGTTGATTTGCGTGTAGGCCCTCGCGGATGGCTAACGCGATGGCCAGCTCTTCGGCTTCCGTAATCGTGCAGGGGCGGGTCGATGCCGCGGAGGTAACGTGGCCTCGGTGGTCGCATGCCACTGCAACTGCGCCCTTGTTGTTCGTCCCATACATGGCGGCGTCCGTAAACCTGGCCGTTGTACTGAACCTGAACGCTTTCTCCACGTACTGGGCCCTTGCTCTCCTCCTGCCGGAGTGTAGGTTAGGGTCCATGTTGCGTGGTATCGGGGCAACGTGAAACCTGTCCTGGACGTGACGAGGTATCAAGCAGGTTTCTTGGGTTCGTGTTGTTATTTCTGGGAACCCCAAGGTTCGTAGGACCTGCCGGCCCGTGCGAGTCCGCGCAAGTCTCTGTTGTTGCGAGACGTAATGGGCTTCTGTCAGTTCGCTGAGGGTGTTGTGCAACCCTAGCGCCAATAATTTTTCAGTCGATGTACTCATCGGAAGGCGGAGAGCGGTCTTCAAAGCCATCCTCAAAAGTGTGTCGGCCTGCTTTGTCTCGGACTGTGTGAGGTGGTAGTAAGGCAGGCTGTATGTGATTCTGCTCACCACCAGGCTACTGACCAGTCGGAGGGTGTCCCTTTCCTTCATGCCTCTGTTCTTGGATGTTACGCGGGAGATCATGCGTGATACCGCCTTGACACTGGTTTTAAGGAGCGCAAGGGTGTGTGTGGCCCGCTGGTTGGACTGCAGCCACATGCCCAGCACCCTCAGCAATGGCTTCTCTGGTATGAGGCCCCCGTTGAGGCGTACCTCGAGTCTTCTTGTTGGGTCTGTGGGGACTGTGTGGTTACCCCGGCCTCGCCAGACTCGTAGAAGCTCAGATTTCTCGGGGGAGCATTGTAGACCCCGTTGGCTGACGTAATCTTGGATGAGATTTGCTGCAGTTTGCAGCCGTTCTTCTTTTTCAACGAGGGACCCTGTTGTGGTCCAGAGCGTTATATCGTCTGCGTAGATGGCGTGCCGAAGACCTGCTACGTCCTGCAGTTTGCTTGCGAGACCGATCATGGCGACGTTGAACAGCGTGGGAGAGATGACAGCACCTTGTGGTGTGCCCTTGTTGGGAGGGTGGTACACTGGAGTCTGGATCTCTCCCATCTTCAGCTCCGCCGTGCGGTGGCTCAGGAAGCTCTGAACATACTTGTACGTTCGCTCGCCGCAGTTGGTGTTGGCCAGCCCTTCTAGGATTCCTTGGTGGCTGACGTTGTCGAAAGCCCCTTTGATGTCGATTGCTAGCATGACGTGCTCGCCGCTGCGGGAAACGTTAGTGAGGACTTCTTCCTTGATTTGAAGTAGCACATCTTGTGTGGACAGGCCTGCGCGGAAACCGAACATGGTGTCCGGTAGGTGTTTGTTATCTTCCAAGTGTCTCTGTAGTCTCGTGTTTATAATTTTTTCGTACACCTTGCCGAGGCAGGACGTGAGCGATATGGGTCTGAGGTTTTCAATTGCCAATTTCTTGCCCGGTTTAGGGATCATGATTATTCGTGCGTGTTTCCACATCGCCGGTACCGTACCTTGTTCCCAGTGTTGGTTGAGAAAGGCCGTGAGCGCGGAGATAGACTTGTCGCTTAGGTTTCTGATCATCGCATTCGTGATTTGGTCCGTGCCCGCCGCTGTGTTACGGGTGGTGGCTGCGATGACTGCTCTCAATTCGTTTTCGGTGATCGATTCGTCCATTAGTGGGTTGGGTTGTCCTGTGTACGGTGTTCTACATGGTTGTGTGGGAGTGGGATCTCCATAGCACTTGGTCTTGATGGCATCGATGAGGTCTTGTTGGCTGCCTGGGTAGGTGTGTAGTAACCGTTCCAGAGCCCTCTGTCCTTCTCCTTTGGTTTTGGTGGGGTCCAGGATGGCTTTGAGGATGTGCCACGTCTTGGCCGTGTCCAGCGTGTCACCGAAGGAGTCACAGAATCTATACCAGTTCGCTGAGGCGAGTTGCATGGCATATTCTTCTGCTTCCGCTGTTATTTGTGCTATGCGCGTCTTCAGTTTCCTGTTATATTTCTGTTTTTTCCAGCGGCGGGTAAGGCCCCTTTTGGCCTCCCACAGGTGTAGTAAGTGGGGATCCACCTCTGGGGTCTCTTCCGTTCTGGCGATTTCCTTCGTGTGGCGTTGTTTATGTCGACGGAGATTGTCGCACCAGTCTTCCAGGTTCGTGATTGTGTCGGCATCCTGTTCTTGGGCTTCCCTGATTTTGCGCCAGTCAGTGAGTTTAGCTGTGCCGATCTGCCTGCGTAGGCGTCCAGTCTGTAGTGTTATGTTTAGTATGTAGTGATCGCTGCCTAGGTTTTCGAGTGTGTTGAGCCATTCGGCTCGCGTGGTTTGAGTGATGAAGGCGAGGTCGGGAGTGGTGTCGCGTGTTACGCTGTTCCCTTCCCTCGTTGGTATGTTCGGGTCTGTGATGAGTGTGAGGTGACACTGCTCAATTAGTGTTTGTAGCTGGAGACCCTTCCAATCCTGCCTCTGGTACCCCCATAGCGTGTTCTGAGCGTTGAAGTCGCCTATGATTACCAGGGGACTGTCTTTAGCAAGGCGGAGGGTGTCCCCAAAGAGTTTTCCTATGTTTGCCCGCCTTTGGCTGGGGGGGCAATATATGTTGAGGATGAAGGCGCTCTGTTTCTGGTTGCCTTTGTATATTATTTCGAGAAGTACATGTAGTATGTCCACGTCGTCTATGGGTTTGTGTTGTATGGTTGTGATGTTTCTGTCTACTAGTGTGGCTACCTTCCACTTGTCGTCTTGACTTGTGTGGTATTCTTCGTAGCCATGTAGTGTTGGTCGGGTACCGGGCTCTTGTAGGGCTATGACCCCCGGTGGCTTTGAGGAATGGGCGATCAAGTGTGTCAGCAGCCCTTTCTTCCTCCGGAACCCTCGGCAGTTCCATTGCCAAATTTCTAAGTTTTCTTTGACTTGCCTGTATGGTCTAGGCATTGTTGGACGTTGTGGTCGGTGACGTTACGATTTGGTTTGGTGTGGCCTTGTAAAGGTTCTGTCGTAGCGTCTTCCGTAGTTTTATGGAGTGAAGCTGGTTCCTAAGCTTGCTATCTACAGTGGATTCCATATGTTTTATTGCTGCATCTGTGCGTTGTATTGCAGTCTGTGTTATTTGTTCCAACTGGGCGCGTGTAGCGTCCATGAAGGCTTGCATCTGGTTGCGGATGGCATCGACATGGGTTTGTAGGTCGATGATGTCCTTGTGCGGAGCCATCTCTTGTGGTATTTGTGTGAGCTGTATCACTTGTTGTTTGAGTTGTCTGTTTTCTTGTGTGAGTGTTTGTATCTGTGCGCGCATGGTGGCGAGTTCCTGTTCCAGTTTAACAGATAGTGGCGTCTGTGGTTTTTTATACGAGGGGGAGGCTACTGCTGCCCAGCTTACCTCGTGTACTTTGGTGGTAGTCCTCTTGGGTGAGGCTTCCTTGGTCTTTCGGTGGTGCTGCTGGGGCCCCTTGTCTTTGAGTGCCGCGGTGGCTGGTGCTGCCTGCTCCCCTTGTTTGGGCGTCGACCGAGATCGCCGTCTGGGCGACCGAAAGTGAGACCGGGGCCGAGAGCAGGAGCGGGACCTGGACCTTGGGTTGGAACCGGACCGGGATCCGTAGATGCTCGGAGACTCCGAGTAGTCGGAGTCTTCCCGCTCGGAGCTGAACCATCGCGGGCGAAGGTCAGCCGCCTTGGTCGACTGAGTGACCGGGCGGGGCTGTCGTTGGGTTTTGGGTGTGGTCGTGGAGGTAGGCTTCCATCTGGGTGGAATGCGCTTGAGCTTGTTGTTGCACTCTGTTGCGGCCGTGAGATGGGCCCCTCCGCACAGCGCGCACTTCGGAACACAAGTGTGTCCGGCGTCTGTGTTAATGTGGTTGCAAACGTTGCACGCACGAACCGTTGGGTTGGGGCAGACGTCTGGTCGGTGTCCGGTGATTCTACAGATGGAGCAGAACTGCCTTGTCGGCTGGTAGTCTCGGCAAGGCATCTCCCCTCCGTAGTAATACACAAATCTGGGCACCTGGGGTCCCTCGAAGTGGAGTAGGGCTGTCTGGGATTGTCCGAGCATACGGGCCCGCACGATGCGGAGTTGTGCCCGAGGCCTTTGAGTAAGTGGGTAACCTTCTTGGCGATCGATGCCTGCTTTTCTACATTGCGCCATATTATAATGGCGGAACGGCAAGATGGTAGAAAATATGGAGAACAGACAAATCTCGCACGTATGACTGCAGAATATTCTTGAATAGCGGTCTTCCTTTACCTTGACAACTAACCGCAAGTACTGCATATGTCATACCCATATGCGTAAATGGCCCGGTGGCCAGTAAACGCGACGTAGTGTTGTGAGCAGCTTCGGCCTCAGTACGCTAACGGAGGACGGAACAGAGACAGTTTGCAGAATTTTAGTGTTATGCCCCTTGCTTCAAGGTGCAAACCCAACTTGTTCATTTGTCCATCTTAATGCATAGGCGCAGCTTTTCTTTATTTGCATCTGCTGTGGTAGCCCACGAGTTCGCATAGAAAAGGTGCTAGGGAAATAATTGGAGCGCCTTAACGAAACCGGTAAGTCAAAATCACAGCCGTCCAAGACGACGTCTTTCATGGACGCTGTGTGACGTTAGGACGCTAAAAAATGTGTTCCGATGGAATAAAACTGCCGCAGAGTGCTTGCGAACATTATGCTGACCCGTGAACTCTGTATCATCGAAGAAAAGGGGCTGCTTTATGGGAACCCTCTGAAAAATTCGGAATCAATGACAGCTGGTTTTGACTCGTGGTGACTAACGCACTGAAGATGATAACTCATTTCCAGCAGACGAGCGGCTACTCTTTATCAACAACACTGATGACTCCGGCGGGACAAGCTTTGTGGTGAAGTTTAGCACGCAGCGATAGCATTTAATTATTTTATTTTTGTTTGATTGCCGTCTTCGCTACGTCACCGCGGGCAGTTTGAAAAGCTTAAGGTGGTGGCACTCCAGCGTTCTAAACCCTGTTGTCCAGAAAAGCTGGATACGTGTTGAATCAAATATCTGACACCACATAGTTGACCGACGTAGCCAACTTGAAATTTACTAAGACTCAACTAGGCTTTTATGGCGACGCTCTTCAAATTTCCAATTTCAATATGCAGCATCAATTTTCCAGTATGAAATTTATATTACTATAATGGAGGAAGTGATTGATTTGTTGTCGTTTTTCTTCAAATGAAGTGCACAATAACAGATAATTCATCTGCAGCGAAGCGATTTCGGTAAACCTGATGTGCGTTTAAAAAAAAAAAAGGTTTCGTGTAAAGAAAGAACCTGCCTGCTATGTAGCCTGCTGTAGGTGACCACCTAATGGACATGACCATTTCGTCTGCTGCTGAAGGGCTGATTGGCTCGGGCCGCATGTATTCTTTCCACGAACACTCCAATTCACCCAATCAGCACAACTTCAGCAGCAAACAAAATAGGCATGTCCACTAGGTGGACGCTTACAGAATACCACCCCTGATCCTTGGGCCATCAGCACCTGTTCTTTCCCGCCGTTGTCTGGAATATTTCTTGTTCTTTTGTGCTGTATGATACAAACTGGTGGACTCTCCAGCGTTAACCTGCTTTGTTTCTTAAATTTTTCCTCCAATGTCTAATCACTTAGACTTTTCGTGTCTAGCGATGGCCTTACTTTGAAATATGTTTCTACAATAGAAAGAATGCGTGGGAGCTTTGGCGCTTTTGAAGCAATATACTAAGGCATGATGACGGTGACAAAATATTTTTAAGTTTAATATGCATAAGAGTATTCCCCACACGCTCCTTCCACAGCAACATGTCTGATACTTTAGAGCAGATATAGCCACCGAAAACAAATTCCAAATGACGCATACACTGCGGAAGTATACAGTCACATAGCAGTAAGATTGAAAAGCAGAATTGTTGGCAGAATAAATGCAGATCGTTTTTTTTCTTAAATATTGCACAGGAACAAAAGCTGAGCTGTTTGGAATCGTGATTTATTTCCAATCTTCTGCAGTCTGTGCAACCCGACAAACGTTGAGAAAAAATGAAACTGGACTGCCAGCTGCACTGAGTCATTTTTATCTGCAAACGAAGAAGTGTATTCGTAGCAAAAGGAGACGCAAAGAAAAATGCTGCAACCAAATAAACGCCTCACAATTGACTTGTCTTTTTTTAATCCAGTGATTTTCTTTCCAGTGATAGTGGTGGTGGTGATGAACTTGATTGAAAGGGGGAATCAAGATGGGGGAGGTGGCTGAGGGATCGGGCTCAAGTAAGGCTCTGGGCCTGCTTGGTTTACTCCGCCCAGTCCACCAGTGCAAACTGTCGATCAACTTCCCCGACCCTGAGCAGGGTGGTCCAGCCAGCCTCGCTGCTGACCGGTGACCGGGAGCTAGGTGCATTCCCACATTACGTCTGCGGGTGTCCCTGTTTGTGAACAGAGCTTACATAGGTCACTTCCCTTGCCCCCTGTGATTTTGTTAATGTACTTTGTAATTAGTATTTTTGCTATGGCTTTCATAACCTCTTCACAACGCCACTAAAACGATCCTCGCAACAAATAGGTCCTGATTGTATGTGATAAAAGTTAAAGTTACCGCTCAACCCCTGCAGCATGCAGGGGTTGAGCACGTAACTTTAAGTTCTTAGTGGATGAAAATAAGCCCCGAGAAAAAAAAAAGAACAGGTCTCAATGCCCCCCTTCGTAAAAGGCATCACTCGAATTGTACACATACGAGAGCAAGAAACTAAAGCACGAGCAACCGCCGTAGACGGACCTCGGATCACGTAGCGCTTTGTTTCCATACAGACGACGCGTGCTACTCTGGCGCCATATCGTTGCCATCGTCGGCGCACAGCCCATCTTGCGAGGAACTACTTTTTTGCGCTTTTGTTCCACCAGAGACGGCAGCGGCCTTTCGTCGCGGGGAAATCGTACCAGCAGTGACTGCAGCGACAACAGCCAGGGGAGCGACACATTTAGCTTTACTAACAGTATCTCGCTGTAGCCCATTGAAGGAGCAGTGACCCCCGTCACACACGCTGGTACCATGGGATAACCTCGGCAGCTGACGCCGAGGATGAGCGTAGCCCTCCCACTTCAAGCCATCCAACCACGCCCACCCCTCAATGAGAAGCGCAGATGGGATCGCTCATGCGGCTGCGGATGCCTTGCCCACTGGCAACTCGGCGCATGTGCAGGAAGTCACCCCCCCTTACTCCTCCGCTTTCCGCCTCATACTTTCTCTGTATCAGCCTTCTGCACTTTCCTCCTCGCGCTCTTTTCTTTCATACCACGATGCGCTCCGCGTTCTCTTGCATCTTTCGCTGGGCTCGTTCGCTATGTTACGAGGTACGACTCCGAGGCATGCCGACGTTCAAAGTTGGAACGGGTGCCCAAAAGCTACCGCGCGCCCATAGATGACGAATGAAAGTCCTTCACTGCTAAATTATGACTGGCTCCAGAATTGAAAAAGAGCATAGAATAATGAGTAATGCTCAGGATAGTTTATTATGGTGCGAACTCAAACAATGCCAATTGCGAAAATAAGGGAAAGGAAACTACTCTTGTCCGACTGAACAAGCTAACGGAAACACAAAGAAAAGCAGTGAAATTGTAGAGTAAATAATAAGTGAATCGAGGCGTCCGCTAGGTCTCCCTGCTGTGATTTACGAACACATACGAAATAGCATCTTGCTTCTTTTGCTTGTGTGTGCGCATGTTTAGCATACCAGTTTGAAAGATCGAATCAACAACTGCACTTTTATGATAATACGCATAATTATTTCGAGCTCATGAAATTGAATTAGAAGCTCCGCAGTTTCCTTGGATTAGGCCCTTATTTCCGCCGCTTTGTTCCGAGATTTGACGATATTGACGAATCTGCTGCTAAAAGATGTACTCTTCGATTGGACGCCAGAGTGCAAGTCATCGTTCTGTCAACTCACATTCCAACTTACGTCGGATCGTATAATGCGTCACTTCGAGCATCCTTCACCCGCCGAAATCCATACTAACGCCAGTGGGATAGACGTCCGAGCAGTGCTCACACAACGATGAAATGATGAAGAACGCGTTGTTACTGATGCCACTCGTTGTCCCAGCAATTCTGAGCGATAGATAGATAGATAGATAGATAGATAGATAGATAGATAGATAGATAGATAGATAGATAGATAGATAGATAGATAGATAGATAGATAGAAAGATAGATAGATAGATAGATAGATAGATAGATAGATAGATAGATAGATAGATAAACTTTAATAAAAGAATAATCAGTAAAACCGCTAATGGTTGAGGTCCTTAGTCCAGGGCTCCGCTGGCTCTTGCCATCTTCTCAGCGCTCTTTATCAGCTTGAGCTGGTCGTCGAGGGCCGAGCTGGACAGCAGTGCCTCCCATTGCTCTCTCGTGGTCTTCGTGTCTGGGTGTTCTATGTTGTGTAATGTGCACTCCCACGTAATATGGTAGGGTTGGTGTGGCCCCACACCATGGGCATTCGTCTCTGTAGGCTGCGGGGTGTATCCTATCTAATATGTGTAAGTTCGTGTAAGTGCCTGTCTGGAGCCTACGCCAGGCAGCGGCATCTTCTGTCTTTATATTTCGATGGGGTGGTGGATATCGCAAGCGACGCCCTCTGTGGTAGTTCACGATGGCTGAATACTCGAGGTCGACAGGGTCCAGGTCTTCTGCAGTCGGCGTGATGAGTTCTCGGTTATGTACGAATCCTCGAGCTGCTCTGTCGGCCTGCAGGTTACCCGTGATGCCAGTGTGGCCCGGTATCCAGATGATGGTTTGGGTGGTGAAGTCCTCAGGGTCCTCCTTGAGTATTCCGGCTAGGACTTGTGCAGCAGGTCTTCCAATTCTTCCCTGTAGGAAGTTGCGGCAGGCCTGCTGGGAATCCGTGAGGATCGTCAGTGCTTGGTTTGCGTGTAGGCCCTAGCGGATGGCTAACGCAATAGCCAGCTCTTCGGCTTCCGTAATCGTGCAGGTGCGGGTCGATGCAGCGGAGGTAACGTGGCCTCGGTGGTCGCATGCCACTGCAACTGCGCCCTTGTTGTTCGTCCCACACATGACGGCGTCCGTAAAACGGGCTGTGCTATTGAACCTGAACGCGTTCTCCCTGTACTGGGACCTTGCTCTCCTCATGCCGGAGTGTAGGTTAGGGTCCATGTTGCGTGGTATCGGGGCAACGTGAAACCTGTCCTGGACGTGACGAGGTATCAAGCAGGTTTCTTGAGTTCGTGTTGTTATTGCTGGGAACCCCAAGGTTTGTAGGACCTGCCAGCCCGTGCGAGTCCGCGCAGGTCTATGTTTTTGCGGGACGTAATGGGCTTCTGTCAGTTCGCTGAGGGTGGTGTGCAACCCTAGCACCAATAATTTTTCAGTCGATGTACTCATTGGCAGGCGGAGAGTGGTCTTCAAAGCCATCCTTAAAAGTGTGTCGGCCTGCGTCGTCTCGGACTGTGTGAGGTAGTAGTAAGGCAGGCTGTATGTGATTCTGCTCACCACCAGGCTACTGACCAGTCGGAGGGTGTCGCTTTCCTTCATGCCTCTGTTCTTGGATGTTACGCGGGAGATCATGCGTGATGTCGACTTGACACTGGTTTTGAGGAGTGTAAGGGTGTGTGTGGCCGGCTGGTTGGACTGCAGCCACATGACGAGCACCCTCAGCAATGGGTTCTCTTGTATGAGGCCCCCGTTGAGGCGTACGTCGAGTCTTCTTGTTGGGTCTGTGGGCACTGTGTGGTTACCCCTGCCTCGCCAGACTTGTAGGAGCTCAGATTTCTCGGGGGAGCATTGTAGCCCCCGTTGGCTGACGTATTCTTGGATGATATTTGCTGCAGTTTGCAGCCTTTCTTCTTTTTCAACGAGGGATCCTGTTGTGGTCCAGAGTGTTATATCATCTGCGTAGATTGCGTGGCGAAGACCTGCTACGTCCTGCAGTTTGCTTGCGAGACCGATCATGGCGACGTTGAACAGCGTGGGAGAGAGGAAAGTACCTTGTGGTGTGCCATTGTTGGGAGGGTGGTACACTGGAGTCTAGATCTCTCCCGTCTTCAGGTCCGTCGTGCGGTGGCTCAGGAAACTCTGCACATACTTGTACGTTCGCTCGCCGCAGTTGGTGTTGGTGAGCCCTTCTAGGATTCCTTGGTGGCTGACGTTGTCGAAAGCCCCTTTGATGTCGATTGCTAGGAGGACTTGTTCGCCGCTGCGGGAAACGTTATTCAGGACTTCTTCCTTGATTTGGAGTAGCACATCTTGTGTGGACAGGCCTGCGCGGAAACCGAACATGGTGTCTGGCAGGTGTTTGTTATCTTCCAAGTGTCTCTGTAGTCTCGTGTTTATAATTTTTTCGTACACCTTGCCAAGGCAGGATGTGAACGATATGGGCCTGAGGTTTTCAATTGCCAATTTCTTGCCCAGTTTGGGGATCATGATTATTCGTGCTCGTTTCTACATCGCCGGCACCGTTCCTTGTTCCCAGTGTTGGTTGAGAAAGGCCGTGAGCGCGGAGATAGACTTGTCACTCAGGTTTCTGATCATCGAATTCGTGGTCTGGTCCGTGCCCGCCGCTGTGTTACGGGTGCTGGCTGCGATGACCGCTTGATAGGTTCGTCCATTAGCGGGTTGGGTTGCCCTGTGTAGGGTGTTCTGCATGGTTGTGTGGGAGATGGATCTCCATAGCACTTGGTCTTGATGGCATCGATGAGGTCTTGTTGGTTGCCTGGGTATGTGTGTAGTAACCGTTCCAGAGCCATGTGTCCTTCTCCTTTGGTATTGGTGGGGTCCAGGATGACTTTGAGGATGTGCCACGTCTTGGCCGTGTCCAGCGTGCCACCGAAGGAGTCACAGAATCTCTACCAGTTCGCGGAGGCGAGTTGCATGGCATATTCTTCTGCTTCCACTGTTATTTGTGCTATGCGCGTCTTTGTTTTCCTGTTATATTTCTGTTTTTTCCAGCGACGGGTAAGGCCCCGTTTGGCATCCCACAGGTGTAGTCAGTGGGGATCCACCTCTGGGGTCTCTTCCGTTCTGGTGATTTTCTTTGTGTGGCGTTGTTTAATGTCGACGTAGGTTGTCGCACAAGTCTTCCAGGTGCGTGATTGTGTCGGCGTCCTGTTCTTGGGCTTCCCTGATTTTTCGCCAGTCCGTTAGTTTAGCTGTGCCCATCTGCCTGCGTTGGCGTCCAGTCTGTAGTGTTATGTTTAATATGAAGTGATCTGCGGATCCCGGTCCGGTTCCAACCCGAGGTCCAGGTCCCGCTCCTGCTCTCGCCTCCGGTCTCACTTTCGGTCGCCCAGACGGCGATCTCGGTCGACGTCCAAAGAAGGACAGCAGGCAGCACCAGCCACCGCGGCACTCAAAGACAAGGGGCCCCAGCAACACCACCGAAAGACCAAGGAGGCCTAACTCAAGAGGACTACCACCAAAGAACACGAGGTAAGCAGGGCAGCAGTAGCCTCCCCTTCGTATAAAAAGCACAGACGCCACCATCTGTAAAATGGGAACAGGAACTCGCGGCCATGCGCGCACAGATACGAACACTCACACAAGAAAACAGACAACTCAAACAACAAGTGTTACAGCTCACACAAATAACACAAGAGATGGCTCCACACAAGGACATCAATGACCTACAAACCCATGTCGATGCCATCCGCACCCAGATGCAAGCCTTCACGGACGCTACACGCGCCCAATTGGAACAAATCACACAGACTGCAATACAATGCACAGATGCAGCAATAGAACGCATGGAAGCCACTGTAGACAGCGAGCTTAAGAACCAGCTTCACTAAATAAAACTACGCAAGAGGCTACGACAGAACCTTTACAAGGCTACACCTGTATCAGTGCCGAACCAAAATCGTAACATCACCGACCACAGCGTCCAACAATGCCTAGACCACACAGGCAAGTGAAACAAAACTTAGAAATTTGGCAATGGAACTGCCGTGGGTACCGGAGGAAGAAAGGGCTGCTGACACAATTTATCGCTCATTCCTCAAAGCCACCTGGGGTCATAGCCCTACAAGAGCCCGGTACCCGACCAACACCACATGGCTACGAAGAATACCACACAAATCAAGACAATTGGAAGGTAGCCACGCTACTAGACAGAAACATCACAACCATACAACACAAACCCATAGGCGACGCAGACGTACTACATGCACTTCTCGAAATAATATACAAAGGCAACCAGAAACAGAGCGCCTTCGTTCTCAACATTTATTGCCCCCCCAGCCAAAGGCGGGCCGACATAGGTAAACACTTTGAGGACACCCTCCGCCTCGCTAAAGACAGTCCCCTGGTAATCATAGGTGACTTCAACGCTCAGAACACGCTGTGGGGGTACCAGAGGGAGGATTGCAAAGGTCTCCAGCTACAAACACTAATTGAACAGTGTCACCTCAAACTCATCACAGACGCGAACATAACGACGAGGGAAGGGAACAGCGTAACACGCGTCACCGCTCCCGACCTCGCCTTCATCACTCAAACCACGCGAGCCGAGTGGCTCAACACACTAGAATTTTGGGCGAAATTACAGTGTCCGCAACAAGAATCCTTCCGGCTATCTTGTAGTTCAGAAATTTATATTTTTACATTTACCGTCAACCATTCAAGATTATCAATGACCACCATTCTTCATCGTGGCATGTAAGTCTTCGACACCCGCCTGGTCGTCTGGCACGATGGGCTTTGCGGCTTTAAGGATATGACTTTGCGGAAACTTAAAGGATTGGCCGCTGTCATGATGATGTCAGTTGCCGTTCTCGGCTACCATTGGCAACGACGCACTCTGATGAATACAGCTTTGATGATTGGCTAGCTACTGTTGCTCCTAATTTTCCTATGTTACCGCTTTCCAACAGAAACAGCTTAACGACGCAAGCTTGGAACATCTTGTTGTCGCGGCCCAAACTTCCCATGCCAGTGTTCGGCTTTCCATAAGTGACGGCCTGCTGTATAAACCAACTGCGTAGCGAGTTGAGCTCGCTTCCTCCGTGCTTTCCAGTAAGTCTTCGAAATCACGTGCTACATGCCATGCATGATGGCGCAACATCCTGTCATCTGAGAGTCACCTGGACACTGCTGGATGTCCAGGAACACTTTTACTGGCCCCAGATGCACCACAAAACAAAGCAATACGAGGTCAGCTGTGATCAATGCCAAAACCCCAAGCGACCTTCAAGCGCCCCACCAGGCCTTCTCCATCCACTGATTCCTCCAGATACACCCTTTGGACAAGCTGGTATCGACCTCTTGGGCCCCATTCCACAGTCACCGTGGAGAGGGGCCCTGCGGCGAAGAGCAGCATTTGAACGGTTATCATCCCGATCGATGACCTGTCCCAGCCTTTATCTGTAATCAAACACGTAATTGACAATATTGACGTCAACTTGTCTCCGAAGGAGGAATTTGAGCCAGATGGGATGACTTCGTTTATGGTAAACAATATTCCAATTCTTGACCTTATTGCATACTGTATCTTCAAGGCCCACTGGAAGAATACCAGCTAAAGCTAAAGAACAAGTTTCATGTCTATTGTTAATAAAACTACATTCGAAAGAAGTATCGCAAATTGGACAGACAAATTTTGAACGAATATAAAATCATTTTTCCTCAGGAGCATGGTTTCTGTGCATGACTCAACAACACCATCAGTGATACCATCACCGCATAAAGTAATCCAAGGCTAGGCCAAACGTTTTGGTAGCCGTGATATTGCTCTATCTGAGGTATTCACTGGACACCGCAGATCATCCTATTTTCTCTTTGAAATTGCAGCATTCTGGATCCGTGAGAATGGTAGCGACTACTGCTCTTCTTACTTTTTTAAGACGTCAACAGAAAGCGCTCATAAATGACATCTCGCCTTCAATCTCAATGCACACATGCACCTCAAGGTTAAGTCAATATTCAGTATTCGCTGAACGTTATTGGCCTTCCGAGTGTTTCGCAGTCACGTGAGGTACTGATGTGTGTAGCTGGCACACCAATTGTAGGAATGGTTGAACACCCCATCGAACACAAAAAATAAGGCTAATTCAGAAATATGACGCTAATGAGTATCTTGCGCAGCTAATAGATTACCTTAATAAACAAATTTCGCCATATTTCATTTCAGCACGCGAAATGCATGTCACGATTTTTCTTTTCAACATAATTGCTGTTCTCCTATCTGCAGATATGTTGGAGTAATCTTGTACTGCTAATTTCATTAGCGGGTTCAGAATACCCGTGCATGCGCGAACCTGTTAGTGGGTGTTTTATCCTTTTGAGAGGGTCGGAATCACTATGATGTCTATGTATTTCTTACCTTCTTTTCTGCGTTCATTCACAATGTTTCCTCGCAATGCTTCGATTACTGTGTCCATCCGGTTCCGTAAACCAAGGACGAATCAGCCATCAGAATAATTACAAGATCTCGACATGAATGTCCATGTAAGCCGTTATTTAATAACTTTAGCGTACTGGCATTTCACTCGTTACACCCATTCAAAAGTTTCGGTTGCAGACTTTATTGGATATTCTAGACACACATTTCGTATGTCTATATTAAAGTCCTCAGACCGCATCACAGGATGTATAGCATCTCGATCCCTTAAGATACCCATATGAAATAATGCCTACATAGACAACGCCTAATCAGTTTCTTGGATCCACACTTTCGAATAAGTTTAGGCTTCATTTTGCCACGGGGCAGAATTAGTGAGACCTAAGTGTATTTACAAGTAGATACAAGTTACACCAACACTACTTGCACAAGATGGCTGCCCGAACCAGCCGCACGTTCTTCTCGACAAATCGTCGTCTTTATTCATAGGCAGGCCATATGGTCAGCCTACGACTATACGCCACTGCTCGATAACGTCACGCCCCGGTGGGAAAGCCGCCCTAAAGGCGGTAGTGTTTATGGGGGTGAACTCGCGGTGAAGTAGGGTTTCAGCCAATAAACATAAACAACATCAGTGAGAACAGGGGCAAACGATGAACGACAGTACAGCGGGGGTACTTAGTGTGTTACATCCCCGAGATGGCGCAGGATACTATGGGGCACTGTGTAGCGTGGGAGAAGTTTTTCGAACAATCCAATGCGGCGCCATAGTGTGCATAGAAGAACTAGGAACCCAGAGGAGAAATTAACATCCCGATGGCGGGTGTCGTACCTCGTCTTCTGTGCAACCTGTGGGGCAGTGAGCCCTGATCCGACAATCTGGCAAGCAGAGAGAGCCCTTGCGAAGATATCACGGGCATACTCTGTTGGAATTTTGTGCGCGTGTGGAAAAAGTGGGCCTAAGGGCAAAGTTGGGTGACGGCCGAACAGCAGAAAAAAGGCAGAAAAACCTGCAGTCTCAAGACGGGACGAATTAAATGGAAATGCTATGTACGGTAACGTGTCCTTCTAGTCGCTGTGGTCCAGAGAAACGTATATGAACAGCACCTCCATCAACGTCCGGTTGAGCCGGTCAGTTAGTTCATTGGTCTTCGGATGATACGCGGTGGACAGTTTGTGCACAGCAGAACGGAAGCGCAGATCTTAGACAGTGCGGGACAACACGGTGCGGCCACGAAAAGTGAGCACCTGCCTCGGTGCACCGTGACGCAATATGACGTTACACAGAAAGAAATTCGCAACGCCCGCAGCGCAGCTTTTTGTGAAATGCTCGTGCGATGTGTAACGCGTCCTGGAGTCAGTCCTGACAGCGACCTACTTGTTGCCGGTTTTAGACGTAGGAAAAAAGGCCTACATGATTCACGCCGACGCGAAAGAAGGGTTTGGAAGGGACATCGATGGCGTGTAGGCGTCCAGAGGGCAATACAGCAAGTCGTTTGCGGCACTGACAGTGGGCATAGGCAGCAACGTAGCGGCGCACTGGACGATACAGGCCGGATCAGTAAAAGTGACGTCGTACATGGTCGTAGGTACGGGAGACACCGATGTAGCCGGCGCTAGGTGCCTCATGTAGCTGCTCCAGAACTTCTGCCCAAAGATGTTGAAGTAGGATGAGCAAAAGTTTCGGACCGTCAGGGCGAAAATCGCGTCGGTACAAAACGCCATCACGGAGTAGGAAAGCGCAGACAGTGTATTCAGGGCGTTCAGAAGCTGCGCGATCGATGAGGAGACGTAAAGATTCGCCACTGCATTGTTCGTTATGAATGTCACGCAAGTCTGAAATGGCTGGGACGCAATCATAGGTGTCGTGAGCATCATGATCCGGACTATTGACCATGTGAAGGGAGAGACAGTCGGCGCCCTTGTGTAAACGGCGAGATTGGCACAGAACAGTAAAAGTGTATGGTTGTAGCCGCAGCGCCCACCGACCCAGTCGTCCAGTCGGGTCATTCAGTGATGACAGCCAGTACAGGGCATGGCGATCACTGATAACGAAAAATGGGCAGCCAAACACGTAAGGGCGGAACATGGCTACTGCCAAAAATAACACCAGGCACTCGCGTTCTGTGATTGAAAACTTCCGTCCTGTAGGCGAGAGAAGGTAGCTACCGTATGCTATTAGGCGCTCTGTGCGCAATTTCGATGCAATTATCCTGCCGTTGAATACGCAACTGTCCTGCCGTTGAACGAGAACAGCTCCTATTCCATAGCCGCTGGCATCTGTGTGAACTTCAGTTGCAGCACATGGGCCGTAGTGAGCCAGCAAAGGGAAGCCGTTAGCAGGCGAATGAGGGCGGCGAAGGCGCGAAGGCGAAGGCTTGCGCATGAAAAAGAAACAGTTCATGAGGGGGGGGGGGCGGTGTCAGCAAAGTTCTTGATGAAGCGACGTAAATAGGAGCGTAGTTTAATAAAGCTTCTGACATTTGCTGTAGATTAAGGTACGGGAATGTTTCGAACGGAGCGAATTTTGTCAGGGCCGGGTTGAACTCCTGCGGCACTGACAACGTGGCCGAAACAGTATTCTGGTGATGTCGAAAGTGGCATTCGGACGAGTTGAGTGCAGACCAGAACGTTGGAAAATGGCAAGAGTACCCAACAGACGCGTAAGGTGACTGACAAATGTGGCGGAAAAAACTATCACGTCGTCTAAATAGCACAGACAAGACCGTTCATATCCGCGATCATCATTCCATTATCATCATCATATCCGCATTCATCATTCACTCGAAGATTGCCGGGGCATTACAAAGGTCGGACGGTATAAACATGAATTGAGAAAGCCCGTCCAGTGTTACGATGGCGGTCTTTTCGCGGTCCATATCATCTACAGAAATCTGCCAAAGCCAAGAGCGAAGGTGAATGGACGAGAAGTACTTGGCTCCATGCAGACAGATCAAGGCGTCAACAATACGGGGCAGCGAGTAGACGATTTTTGTTCGTGATCTTATGGAGATGTCGGAAATCAACGCAAAAGCGCCAACTACCATCGTTATTCTTAACAAGGACAACAGGGGACGTCCACGGACTACACGAGCGTTCAATGACGCCTTTAATCAGAATTTTGTCCACCTCATGTGTATAGCTTGAAGCTCGGTATATGAAACGTGGTATGGACGTCGGTGGATGGGTCTGGCGTCTCCAATATATATATATATATATATATATATATATATATATATATATATATATATATAGTGACCGCTGAAATCTCACCTAAGGGACGGCCATCAAAATAAAAAAAAATGTTGCAAAAGCCTCCAAGACGCGGCGTATGTCCGCAGCTTGCGTAAGAAGGTCAGGTGGTATCATCTTGCTTAGTTCGTCTGGTGCAAGATTAGACTAATCGAAATTGCCTGCTGGTGATGGCGGAACTTCCGCGTCGAATACGACGATCTTGCAATCATCTATACGCGAGATATCAGCTAGCGACATGCCTCTAGGGGTAAGCGGCGCGGAGTAGTTAAAGTTGAGGAGATGTAGACGTAGTTCGTATGTGTGCATTAGCGAGTAGGGTGTGCGACACTGTACGACAGTACTCGGACACGCCACATAGACGCAGTGAGGAACAGGCGGAAATGAGGTCACAGTAACTACCTCATGGCTTGGGCTGGTAGGCGGATGTCATTGAAGGAGCATGATCGCGGTTTTGTTGGCGGTGGAATATCGCAGCTCCGGGGCAGTTTTCATTGAATGACACCGGGCGCGCAGTCAAACAGGGCGAAGTGAGACGATAAGAAGTCTTATCCTACTATAATGTCATGAGTGCGTTGTTTCAAAACCACTATCAAAACGGTGGTAAGGTGCCCTGCGATGCTGACGCGAGAAATGCACATTCCGAGCACGGTGTACGTTCCTGAATCGGTGACCCGGATGGTTCGTGAGGCGGCAGATGTAAAGACTTTGTCCAGGCCAACGTTACTAGGCTAGCTTCAGTAGTAAAACTCTCAGCCCCTGTGCTTACAGCCGCTGTCGCCACTTCTGTGACAGCTGCCAGATGGCAGCGCCGTTCCATCGAGCTCCAGTGCAGACGCCTCGCCTCAGCCTTGAGCTCGTCCGGACAGGCAGTTTGCGCGTGTTTCACGCTCGCTGGCGTCCTCCCTTGTCCGAATTAGTGATACCGTGGGAAAGCGGTATACACCTACAGCAATAAGATTTATCGGGCCAGTTGCTTCATACAGAAATAAGGGTAAACTGCAAAAAAGGAAGAAACGCATACAGCGAAGCGCGGAAGCTGCGTTTCTAAATGTCGTGTTTCTTTCTGTCGTCTTAACGTTCCGCGCAGTTTCTTATTGTTTCGCGCAGTTTAGGCTCAGGAACCTGAAGATATGTCCAAAGTGCGTGATTGCAGTATGATCTTCATCCCCACCGAAGCTTCTCACCATGCCAAAGAAGCACTACACAAAGAAATATGTCAGTCTTTCAACACACAAGCCACACAAAAAAAGAAAAAAAGATATCGTCGGCTCTTCCACTCCGTGAAGATGGTTAACCCGCGAAGCTGAAACGTGCGGCCACTGTGCTTATCACTGGGTCAATCGTGAGGGTTCATTAAAGTATTTCTAAATTATAAGGTTACACACAAAATTGTTAGGAGGTTACACACAGAGAACGACGTCACTGACGGTATGCCCGCAGTGCGCCGTTGTCGCTTGCGTTCGATGTCTCCAGTTTGCTCGGCGGCGTGGTTAGCGGCCTTCGCCAGCCATGTGCCGCTTGTGATTCTTCCAAATTAAAGTTCTTCAAAATTGAATCTGTCCGTTACGCAAGCCAATGAGTGGCTCGTACTCCCTTAAGCAATGGCTCATACACCAGTAAACGCGGCCTCCACATTACGACTTTAGAAGACAAGTGAAATTCTACGCTGGAATGATGAATGGCAACGCAGCCAGCTATGGAAGACGACGGCGACGACAATAAATGCGGGAGCAGTGGGAGGAGAGCGTGCCGTGGATTTCGCAGAGAGGTTCCGCTCGGCACGAGGAATCGCTCTGTCCCACGCCAAGCGAAACGACGCATTGCTGGGAGCACAAAAAAAAAAAAAACTGGCGCGCCGAACTGTCGACATCGTTCCGATAGCCGCCTTTGCAACCAAGTACGCAGCACGTCCGCACTGTCTGCTGATATTCTTAAGAAACTCGGCGAAGGCTACAGTGGTGGTTCCGCACAGCGATGACGAGTTTGAAAATTGAAGCTAGTCTAGTAACGCTGGTCCAGGCGGTGGTGCAGTTGGGGATTCATCGCAGATAGTGGCGCACCAGTGTCGATCAACGCCGGAATGTTTATGCCATCGACTGTAACGTCAATCAAGTTTTGTCTGGCCGGTAAAGTGTGCAGAGGATTGTTAAGTTTGATAGCCAGTGCAGCATCAACTTCGAGAGCTGAGTCAGTTAGCTTTCCGCAGAGCGTTGGAGGTACTTTGGGGACGGTGGGTGAGAAGTCTGGGCGATAGGGGCAACAGAACGCGAGCTGGTGGCAAACGGGACTGGTAACGGAGTACAGACAGTGAGAAACTGTTGCAAGTAGCACTCGCGATGACATTGGGCGGGTGTTGGTCCAGTGGAGGCTGAAAACGGCGTAGGCTTAATTCGGAACGGTAATCACCATAACCCGGTCATTGCAGGGAAAAAGGGATATGGCTGGGGCAATGGCGGGTAATGTGACCGATTCGATGGCAGGCAAAGGATATTGGTCGATCATCTGCAGCTCGCCATTCGGCCGGGTTTTGATAGCCTGGAAGATACCGCTGGCTAGGCCAAGGATAAGGTTTATCAGAGCGTCATGAAGTTGCAACAGAGCACACGGACGGAACTTGGAGATATTGTACTGCCTGAACAAGTCGCACGGTGAGCAAGCTGTTTGCATCACCGACGGGTGGGTCAAGGGTGGCAGACGACATTGCTTCAATTTCGTCCAGAACAATGTGTGCCGCGTCTTCTGAATTCTATGAACGCGGCATTCTGCTGCCCTCGCATGAGGAAGTCGTAGCTGCGCTCGGAAAGCAGGCGAACGACGTTGCAATGCCGCGACTCTTCGTTTGCACTCTATGATAATATTGCTGACTGTCGCACAATATTTAAACATTACCAAGTTGAAAGCATCGTCAGCGATGCCCATTAATACATGGCCGACCTTGTCCGACTCGCGCATGTCACTGCCAGCCTTGCGGCACAGAGCAAGCACATCCTTGATATAAGCGACGTATGATTCCATGGATGTTCGCATACGAATCGCTAGGTCTTTCTTAGTGGCGTTCATCCGCCCGAATGGACAGCCATATAAGTGTTTCAGCTTCTGTTTGCAAGTTTACCCGTCCGTAAGCTCCTCTTCCGGGTTGTAAAATCACACCCTCGCCGTGTCTTGCTAGCAGAACATCAGGTTGGCCAATATTACGGTTGCATCACATCTGTTGTGGATATTCACACGCTCATACACGGCGATCCAATCACCCACCTCGACGTGGTCGGTACCGTGGAACGTTCCAGGATCTTTCGGATACGCCAGGACAATGGTTGAGATTGTCGCCGCTTACGCAGGTTCCGCCTCCTCCGTTATGATGTTAATACCGAGGCAACGACTGCTGCGGAACTCTGTGGTCTCTGGGACTACCCAGCACCTCCTCCAAAATGGCACGCGGTACAATGAGTGAAGCGTAGGTGTACCTACAAGTGCAATCGCAATAAAAAATACGCGGCCCATGGCTTCAGGCGCCAGATGGACTGCGGGGCCACACCGCGGCGCTGCTATTTCAACCGGGCACCTGCTTTGAGGGTGCACCGAATGATGCCAATCTTCGCCCTCACTCTCGTGCGGCCAAGCCACGTCCCTGATAAATTTCAAGTGCGGCGATCGGCTGTTTCGCAGCTGATGGTCAGTGCACAGCAGGGCGCTTCCATTTTGCTTCATTTGCCGTGATGCCGTAGTTCTTGGAACGGCGGCGGCTGTTGGCTTCCGGTCATGGCTGGCAGGTTTGGAGAGTTTCTGCAATGTGAGCCTAGTAACACTTTCGCCTGAAATGGAACATTAGTCAGGACGGGCGCGGACACCAACAAAGTGGTGGCACTTTGCTTGCTACTCGTAAGCACCAATGCCTTGTTATGGCGTCTTCCGTTGAGAACCGGCATGCACGGGCGCCCTCCTTTCAAAACACTAGGCATGGAAGCGGGGTTCACACTGGCGCGAAGCGGGCGTGAACGTAAAGCGTGAAACAAAATCGGCCACTGCCAGGCATACGTTCCGTGCGCTGAGCCGAACGGCCGAACGCGAGCTGGCGTGGCGAGGAAGGCAAGCGCACGCTGACGAACCCTCTTTCCAACTGGCCGTCAGGTGTGAAAGAGCCGAATGACGCACTTGAAATTTATAAAGCGCGCGACTCGGCCGCGCGAGAGTGAGGGCCAACATTGGCATCACTCGGTGCACCCTCAAAGCAGGCACCCGATGGAGATAGCAACGCCGCGGCATTTAATGAAATTAAATGCCTTTGTGGGAAACTCTGGCCACGGAGCGCGCGGTGACTTCTAGCTCCATGTGTGCCATGGTGCTAACTCTTTACACGGACTAACAGGTCGGTGCCCTTTTGAGCAGTTCACGCTTCATAGATCCTGAAAGAAATTGAGATTGCAGCAGTTCACGCAGCAACGGCAACTATACAGTATTCAGTCTAATCATGGACTCCAAGAGTTTCAGCTAGCTTCAGCGCGTTTTGAGGATCAAATCTTGGGTGTTGGCTAACTGACATTGGTTATCTGACAGATATTGGCTAACTGACAGTAACAGAAGTACTACGTGCCGAGCACTATTGGCTTAACGACATCCACGATCCCGACTCTTGACAGAACCCAACTGGATAAAACGATGGCAACCAGAGGAATCTGTGACCCCTATCGCCTGTCTCCACTCATTCATAGACACCGATGGCATTCTATGAGTCGTTTGATGTTTGCCATTCATGGACTTACCGCGTCGACTGAATCACTCAATAATACACTCAGAAAATTACTATTGCTCAACGCTGGCAGTCTTGATAACTTTTCACCAGCTCCCGCATGGAGGGGTACGCGACCAGCTTACGCAACTCAGAAAGTGGTTCTCTATTAACTGAGCGCGTATCCTATGGAAGGTTATACGTGGCAGCTAAGTGTGTCAATATTTCGCGGTACGGTTGAGGAATTGCTCCCACCGTACCGTTACCAAGTAACCGGATGAGGCCAGCACCTCCTTTCGAGCTTGCCGGCTGCGACGTGACCGTCAGCTCTTAGCTGGGATACAAGCCGGAGAGGCAAAGTGATCCGCGGCGCTTTTCACGTGTGCTCTATCGCGAGCAATAGACCTCGCGCTTATTTCAAGTATGTCGCCTTAGACCTTCATAGTATGCTTACGACGTCTTGTCTGCCGAAGGCGACGATCTACTAGCACTTCGTGCGGACCTGTCGAAATATTCAGCTGTTCGTAGAAATAGACTGCGGCCAGAAGACTTCATAGAAGCTTATTGTGCCGAATATCTGTCGGTAGGTGTGAGTGGCGGGAGCGGCAGTTCCCTTCATTGAAGGCTCCACCGCGTCAAATTTTCGGCAGAGCCTGCCTGAACTTTGAATAAGACATGCGGCACTGACAGAGATCGAAGTAGTGACCACATTCAGGGGCCATATTCTGTAATGGTTCACTTTGGAACCGGTTCACTCTCACGAACGCCATTGGTCGGCCCTTGGTTGTCGTCATCCCTAGTGGCCGTGACAACAAATTTTGCTGCCGTCACAAATGCTATCAATCATCTGGAAGGGAACCCGTCGTGTGCTACGAGAGCAACCGTGAAGTGGCATGCTTGAGGGTTGGGAGCGGTGGCGAGCATGATCTTGATGGTTGCTCGGGAAACCGTGGCAGTCTGCCAGTCAGTCTCGCGCTGGCTGGCGCGACGAGAGTGATGCCGATAGTGACTTTGGTTGTGTTGCTGGCGAGCGTTGGCCTCAGACAGCGACGTGACGAGAGGTAACAGTGCGACGCCTACGACATGAGCGAAGGCGATTTGCGAAGGCAGTTTAGGCGCCTCAAAAACAGAATGCGGTGGATTTGTGATGAGCCAGCATATCGCGGAGCAAACCATTTTGTAGCGTTGACACCATAGAGAAAGAAATTTCCACAAGAGCGGACAGTCCCATAGAGCCCAGCGGCCGAATTGACTGTAGCACACCAAACGGATGGTATTAACTCCTTTCGGTTTTGGGCGCGCGCGTTTTGAAAACCAGTTGGTACACGCCGCGCCAGTTCCGCTGCTCGGCGCGGCCTTCATTTTTTTCCCACTTCTACTGAACCCCGCGTGGCCTTGGCGTGGAATCGTTTCATTATTTAGTAGAAATGATTGCGAACGACCGTTACAAGAGTGCGCCGAATCTGTCAGGTGCGATTTCATAAATGAAACGAAAGACGTCTTCTGAAATGATGAAAAGCTTATTTTGCTCTATATAAATTCTCGTTCTGGGCTTCTTCTGCATTCATGCAAAGTTGTGGCACCAGGTAAGCAGCAGTCGTTGCCGTACGAAGCTCCACCGGATGCCATGAGCTGAAAGAAAGTAAATTACAAGCAGGTATCTTTTTCGTATGTTGCCCTAACAGGAGTATTGCATGTAGAAGCGAAACGTGCGTAAGTGGTGAATCAGCGGCACTACAGATAAATTCACTTTTACGTACATTTCGCAGCAATGACTCTTCTCAAACAATGCCATAAAATGTGAAGAAAACATCCGATTTTCAAGCATCCCTCCCTTCCCGGGCATTATTTCCTGCACTTTAAGAGAACAAAAACGCGGGTGACTGCGCTTGTCCGAAACAACTTGGCCTCAGTCGACGCGATGGTACGCCAAGTACACAGAGGTGGCTACAACACAGGCTCAGCCAGACCATGTTACAGGCTCGCAGAATGCCTTCTAGTCGTGCTCAAGACGGATTCGTGGGTGTAAAGCCTGTTTTCAGTCGCTTAGAATGCATAAATGTCAAGTTCTTGAACTCCTCCGTGTTACCTTTTACGCGTCCTGCCGGCGCAAGCTACACTGCCGTGTTATCACTCTAGGCAATCGCTCGTCGCGTTTTCGACAAGCGTGAGTACCGAAATAAGGTATATGTTGTTGCAGGGCAATAAAATGCGCCACAAACTTGTCCAACTAAAATTCAGTACACGCAAAGCTAACTCATTATGGCTGGCTGGCTTTTTCGCTAACAGCTTCACAACCCCAGGCGTGGCGAGCACGCCTCAACATATCCTAAAGAGTTACCAAATGGATTACAATACATTTACGGGTCAGAGAATGCGTCACGAACTTCTACCACTAAGATTCAGTACGCGCGAAACGAACTGCGGCACACAGCCGAGGTGCTTTTCGCTAACTGCGCCACTACGCCGAGCGCGGCCACTGTGCTTGAAAAGTACCCCATAAAGTAGCGAAACTAGTTACAATAATGTCTGGGGTCAGAGAAAGCGCCATAACTTATCCCGGTAAGATTAAGCACACGCGAAACTGCGTCACACGGCCAAAGTGCTTTTCGTCACAAAGCCTGGTGCGGTGAGCGTGCCCAAAAACTACCGAAATAAGTGTTAACTATGCTTGGGCTCATAGAAAGCGTTGCGAACATCTCCCAGTACGAATAATTAACTCAGATTAACTAGGCTTGGACGGCGGAGCTGTTTTCGACAACTGCGTCACTATATAGGTTCAGTTTCGTGCAGTAAGCCTGAATGCGCTTGAAGTGCGTCGCAAACTGTCAAACAAGATTCCTCACCTTGTTGTAGTCCAGTAGTGCAGCTGTACCGTGCCGAAATGCAGACGGAACACAAAAGAACGCCGGGAGCCCAAAAAAACGAGCCACATCCAAAAAAGACGGGTCGCCGAGCACGCGAGCTTCACATGCGCCGCCGTCCTCGCTCACTCCTGCGGCTTGTCTGGCGCATGACGTATGCACGCGCGTCTGGCGTGCCGCTAGCTTATTGCGAGGCAATGCAACAAAACAAAATAACAAAAAACACGCAGAACGTTTTCACGTTTAGTGGGAAAGAATAAAAAAATAAAACGTTGTCTGTAAGTTTATTTCACATTCTTTTTTTTCTGATGCTCGCGTCCACTAACGGATGGAGTTGAAACTAGGCGTGACGTGTTTCCTCTTGCCAGTTTTTGAAGAGTGTCTCCTCTTGTTGAGTTTCTTTCTCTATGTTGACACTGCTACGCGAGTGTTGAACGCGCTACGTTTCTTCCTTTTTTTTTTTTTTTGCTACGGGTTCTTTTCAGCAGTGCGTCTGGAATGTAGAAGCTATCGGGTTGTCACAACCGTCGGACAGTCGCATCATTACCGTCGTTGCTAGGTTCGTTACGGTTGTGGGAAAAGAAAAAGGGGTGTGAGATTTCTCTCCATGCTGCAGGAGAACGCCGCAGTCTCGAAGGTTTCCTTGACCGCGGCATGTTTCTCGAAGTTGAGGGATGCGTGGACGGAACTCTCATCGCAATCGTCCACCCGAAGAAGCTCAGCCACGGCTAAACGAAATCCTATTAGAGCTGCGGTCTACATACACAGGACCGTTTGATTGCTTAGATTGTGGCGCACAACCTAGCGAAAAAAAATAAATAAAGCAACGAAGATAAAATAAGGCACTAGCTCTCTGCTTCGGAAGCTCAGTTATTACTGGAAATTAAATAAGCAAATGTTGTATACAAACCGATATTTTTTTAACGAACCAGCAAAATCCTTCAGTTATTATATCGTCCCAAAAGTGCAAACAAAAATTATGACGTGACCTTACGAGAGAACGCCGCACGTTCATTGGTCTAGCTCGCGCCGCGACATTCCACTCTTTCTCCGAGCGACATCACCTTGACGTAACAGCCAGACCGAACCGTTACAGAATACAGCCCCCGGCATCTAATTATTGCCGAGAAACACGAAACTTGTTCTTTTTATTGCAGCCAACGTATTTCACGGATGTCGGCACACTAGCGTGCCATACCGCGTAGTTCGAGTGATACGTAATTCGAGATGAGCAGGTGACACCCGTCGAAACACCTAGCGAATGCTTCGAAAAGGCAACTTCTTGAAGCGACGAAGAAAAGAATAACTTCTGCAACTACAATTTCCTCAGTTGTCGCAACAAAGTTAGACCTAAGCGATGATGTGTTCGTACATTCTGGGACGTTACCCCGACAACTACATAGAAGGGCATGGAGGTTCTTAGGAGTCGAGATGATCACGTCCACTTCTTGCAATGAACTATTTTTTCATAGCCAGGCCTATATAAAATATGCAGCCCCTTGAACTGTATGACAAAATGCGCGTCCCAGCACGCAATATTGTTTTTCCTGTCAGACCTCACCTCTCAAGGAAAAAAAACCACAAGCGTGTGCTCAATCAAAATGAAAAAAAAACAAACAAGAGCTCTCGTACTAGCAGGGCACTCGATAGAAAAGTCACTTCGTTAAAAATCTATTGTATGACATATTGGCCGGTATGCGGCTACTACTACGCGATCAACTGGTATGATATTCGTAGAGTCCAATGAAAAGTATTGTGGACATAAAATATTACAGTTGTTTCTGAAACCTTACAATTTCCATAGTTCTGTTATCCCCGCTTATAATTGAGCCCCTGAAGGTTCAAAAGCCTAACGGGAACATCAGGATTGCAGGCCAGGGCGATGATTTTCGTACGCATTTCAGCGAAAGTGTTTTTTTGACCCCGCGAATCGAAAAAACTGCTGTTCAATCACGCCAGATCTATCTATTCGTTGAGGGGCGCATATTATGTGGGATGAAACTGGTTTAACATCACATACAAAACAAAAAAATACTGCGCATTTCAGCAATTCCTCAAGTTCATTTATTGCTGAAAGAGACACGGCCCGGACAACTGAAAGTGGAGGTTCTTACGAATGCTTTGCGTATGCCAAAGCGCAAAACTTTCTCTGCTGTAGTACTGCTTGTTGTGTTCTCCGAAGTATACGCGCTGACGTCTCCGATGACAAAAACCGCAAGTCCTCACTGCGCAATAAGCCAATGTGTAACGATGCAGGGGCGCTAATGACATGCTAAATATTCTTTATCGAACTGAAACGTCCTTGGCAGGAATATATTTCTGCCTCTAACGTGCGGCGATGGCTTCATACCTGCGTGATATTGCTAGAAAAATTCGGCATGGAAGCACCGAAGAAATGCACCTCAAGGGCAGAGCTTGATAACGAGGCCTTTATTTCGACATTAGGGGCAAGTGAAAAATAATGCTTCCTTCTTGCATTTTCCGGCGGCCCAAGTTTTGAGACACGTCGAAATCTTGTCCATAGAGCAAATATTGGGCGGGCAAGAACAACTTAATTTGTTCACCTCTTGAGTGCAGCCCATCCGAGGTTCATATCGTTGTATGGTCAAAGTAAGTCCGCATATGCAAATACCGCACTTTATTTTTAAGTTCATGCCGTCTATGCTACTTGCGAGACCCGAGATGCCAGTTCCTAAAAACGATAAAAAGCATATATTTTGCAGGCTGAGTGAAACATACATTTCAAAACTACGTTCAGGGAGGAGCATCATCGCGCAGTGCATTCAAACTAGATGAGCGCGCCTGCGGATGGTGATGACTGGACGGTGTGCCATTATGCCTTCACTTATGCGCTCCGCTATTCACGTTTCATTTGGCGTCGATACTACATTGTCCCGTTCCTCCAACCTTTTTTTTTCATCTTTATTACCGCCAAAAACACACACACGTATGTGTGTGTGTGATAATTGATCACAAATGATAATTTATCACAACTGACAACAAATTTCTTGAAACAACTAATCACAAGCTTCACAACATAGGCACATGAATATTCCCATAAAATTGCATTTTATCTCCATTTCTTAAAGGCATCCTTACCTGATATCTGCGCATGAGTTTTAATAACAAGCACTAGGCCCTAGGCCCGGACAGGCCGCCATTGGCCCGGACAGGCCCGGACAGGCCCGGACAGGCAGCCATTGGAATCTGAACCTGGCAACGTTTAACGTTAGAACGCTATCTAGCGAGGCGAGTCTAGCAGTGTTATTGGAGGAATTAGAGGGTAGTAAATGGGATATAATAGGGCTCAGTGAGGTTAGGAGGACAAGAGAAGCATATACAGTGCTAAAAAGCGGGCATGTACTGTGTTACCGGGGCTTAGCAGAGAGACGAGAACTAGGAGTCGGATTCCTGATTAATAAGGAAATAGCTGGTAACATACAGGAATTCTATAGCATTAACGAGAGGGTGGCAGGTCTTGTTGTGAAGCTTAATAAGAGGTACAAATTGAAGGTGGTACAAGTCTATGCCCCTACATGCAGTCATCATGACCAGGAAGTCGAAAGCTTTTATGAAGACGTGGAATCGGCGATGGGTAAAGTCAAAACAAAATGCACTATACTGATGGGCGACTTCAATGCCAGGGTAGGCAAGAAGCAGTCCGCATCAAGCAGTACACAACAAGCAGTACTACAGCAGAGAAAGTTTTACGCTTTGGCATACGCAAAGCATTCGTAAGAACCTCCACTTTCAGTTGTCCGGGCCGTGTCTCTTTCAGCAATAAATGAACTTGAGGAATTGGACAAGTCAGTGGGGGAATATGGCATAGGCTCTAGGAATAGCAGAGGAGAATTATTAGTAGAGTTTGCAGAACAGAATAATATGCGGATAATGAACACCTTTTTCCGCAAGTGGGTTAGTCGAAAGTGGACGTGGAGGAGCCCGAATGGTGAGACTAGAAATGAAATCGGCTTCATACTCTGCGCGAACCCTGGCATCATACAAGATGTAGACGAGCTCGGCAAGGTACGCTGCAGTGACCATAGAATGGTAAGAACTCGAATTTGCCTAGACTTGAGGAGGGAACGGAAGAAATTGGTACGCAAGAAGCCAATCAATGAGTTAGCGGTAAGAGGGAAACTAGAGGAATTCCGGATCAAGCTACAGAACAGGTACTCGGCTTTAACTCAGGAAGAGGACCTTAGTGTTGCAGCAATGAACGACAATCTCATGGGCATCATTAAGGAGTGCGCAATAGAAGTCGGTGGTAACGCCGTTATACAGGAAACCAGTAAGCTATCGCAGGAGACGAAAGATCTGATCAAGAAACGCCAACGTATGAAAGCCTCTAACCCTACAGCTAGAATAGAACTGGCAGAACTTTCTAAGTTAATCAACAAGCGTAAGACAGCGGACATCAGAAACTATAATATGGATAGAATTGAACAGGCTCTCAGGAACGGAGGAAGCCTAAAAACAGAGAAGAAGAAACTAGGAATAGGCAAGAATCGGACGTGTGCGTTAAGAGACAAAGCCGGAAATATCGTTACTAATATGGATGACATAGTTCAAGTGGCTGAGGAGTTGTATAGAGATTTATACAGTACCAGTGGTACCCACGACGATAGTGGAAGAGAGAATAGCCTAGAGGAATTCGAAATCCCACAGGTAACGCCGGAAGAAGTAAAGAAAGCCTTAGGAGCTATGCAAAGGGGGAAGGCAGCTGGGGAGGATCAGGTAACAGCAGATTTGTTGAAGGATGGTGGTCAGATTGTTCTAGAGAAACTGGCCACCCTGTATACGCAATGCCTCATAACCTCGAGCGTACCGGAATCTTGGAAGAACGCTAACATAATCCTAATCCATAAGAAAGGGGACGCCAAAGACTTGAAAAATTATAGACCGATCAGCTTACTGTCCGTTGCCTACAAAGTATTTACTAAGGTAATCGCAAATAGAATCAGGAACACCTTAGACTTCTGTCAACCAAAGGACCAGGCAGGATTCCGTAAAGGCTACTCAACAATAGACCATATTCACACTGTCAATCAAGTGATAGAGAAATGTGCAGAATATAACCAACCCTTATATATAGCTTTCATTGATTACGAGAAAGCGTTTGATTCAGTCGAAACCTCAGCAGTCATGGAGGCATTACGGAATCAGGGTGTAGATGAGCCATATGTAAAAATACTGGAAGATATCTATAGCGGCTCCACAGCCACCGTAGTCCTCCACAAAGAAAGTAACAAAATCCCTATAAAGAAAGGCGTCAGACAGGGAGATACGATATCTCCAATGCTATTCACAGCATGTTTACAGGAGGTATTCAGAGGCCTGGAGTGGGAAGAATTGGGAATAAAAGTTGATGGAGAATACCTTAGCAACTTGCGATTCGCTGATGATATTGCCTTGCTTAGTAACTCAGGAGACCAATTGCAATGCATGCTCACTGACCTGGAGAGGCAAAGCAGAAGGGTGGGTCTGAAAATTAATTTGCAGAAAACTAAAGTATTGTTTAACAGTCTCGGAAGAGAACAGCAGTTTACGATAGGTAGCGAAGCACTGGAAGTGGTAAGGGAATACATCTACTTAGGGCAGGTAGTGACCACGGATCCGGATCATGAGACTGAAATAACCAGAAGAATAAGAATGGGCTGGGGTGCGTTTGGCAGGCATTCTCAAATCATGAACAGCAGGTTACCACTATCCCTCCAAAGGAAAGTGTATAACAGCTGTGTGTTACCAGTACTCACATATGGGGCAGAAACCTGGAGGCTTACGAAAAGGGTTCTGCTGAAATTGAAGACGACGCAACGAGCTATTGAAAGAAGAATGATGGGTGTAACGTTAAGGGATAAGAAAAGAGCAGATTGGGTGAGGCAACAAACGCGGGTAAACGACATCTTAGTTGAAATCAAGAAAAAGAAATGGGCATGGGCAGGACATGTAATGAGGAGGGAAGATAACCGTTGGTCATTAAGGGTTACGGACTGGATTCCAAGGGAAGGGAAGCGTAGCAGGGGGCGGCAGAAAGTTAGGTG
Source organism: Dermacentor variabilis (assembly GCF_050947875.1). Taxonomy (NCBI): domain Eukaryota; kingdom Metazoa; phylum Arthropoda; class Arachnida; order Ixodida; family Ixodidae; genus Dermacentor; species Dermacentor variabilis. Next base: position 131,995,445 of record NC_134571.1, read on the forward strand.
GGCGGATGAAATTAAGACGTTTGCAGGGACAACATGGCCACAATTAGTACATGGCCGGGGTAGTTGGAGAAGTATGGGAGAGGCCTTTGCCCTGCAGTGGGCGTAACTAGGCTGATGATGATGATGACTAGGCCCTGGCACCCCCCACTGTTGCTATTATATGCCATGAAATTCTGAGATAAAAAATATATTTGCACTCGTAGATATACCAGAATGCAACCGATGATCACAAAATATTTCTTCTTGGAGATCAGCCGTAGTGTTTTACGTTTTATAGTCTACTTCCGACTTGAACTGATTTTGCAACATTAAGCTTGCAAAAAAAAAGAAAGAAAATCTCAGGAAAGAGGGGAGCTTGTGCGTTTCCTAAATGTGAAAGAAGTAAATATGCCAAAATCGCACTGAAGGCGAACGCACCGCAGCTCCGAAGCACTGGAAGCTCTACAATTACACGATCTGAAGAACATTGTTTTTGCCATTTAAGTGGTACACTTGGATGAATGCTGCCGTGAAAACGGGGTAGTAGGCTATACTCACCGTTATATCCAGTATCTGGGCCTGCTTCATCGGGGCTGGGAGCTAAATATAGATAAAACATATACTTTACGTGTGCTGCGTTGAAAAATTCAATATTTTGGGACTTAAACAAAGTCGAACAATCACTAGAATGGGAAAAGTAAATGCATAGCGGAAACAGATTAATATCACATAATATTATTGCGTGCAAAAGACTCATCCTGTTCAGAGACAGAGATCTGTAGGCACTGCTTGTTAAAAGGGAGTGTAGTTACAGAAGCTTTGGAATCAGTGACGCCGAGCCTGTTTCTTACATAACACAATAAAGGCAAGGCACTTTATTGCCGGGACATGTACAGTGCAACGGATATTTGATGCAAATTTTCCGGATCGCCATTTAAAGAAAATATGGAAAGACACTGGCCGCTCGGTAACAGTAAAAATGTGGTGAGTGAATATGCTACTTCCATCAAACCAAGGAAATAACATTCAGTCTAGTTGTCTCTAAAGAAACGTGGTGCTGGGCAATACTAGTAAAGAAAGAGCCCACACGACGCGTATTTCCTTACCTACGAGACCGCGCTATCTTGACTCACACAGAGTTAAAATACGCATTGAAACAAATTTTATGCACGGCACTTGCAAAGCGACTTCCGTGGTTCACCACAATTCGTCGAATCTACCTAGCGCCCTTTTTTTGGCATCCGCTGTTTGTTGGACCAGATTCAGACTATATCTGACCAACCTTCCCGTCTTCAAAACATTCTTCTAGAATACTCTCGACCGATCTCCTCATCCTTATTCAACACACGTCGTTCCACCTAAATGAAGATTAAGTGCACTCGTTCGCTTCAATTTCAGGCCGGGAAGAGCACTGTATGACATAAACGAACTGCTCTTTAACACCCAACTTAATTGTTATAGAACGTAAACAGCTAATATTTAGTTCATTGAACTATTTACAACTGAAGCTTTCCTCTATCATATCAAAAAGACAACTGTGAATCTTGATTTCAGTTTCCAATGCTTTGATGGACAGCTTCAGGCATCAAGCTAAGCGTACGATGTATGACACTTTGAACACAACATAGATAATTGAGGATTAACATCAGATTTACACCGTCTTGTTTCTTCCTTTAAATAAAGTTTGTGGACGCTAAAATGCCAGAAAAAAGATGGCGCCTACACCCAAAGGATAATAAATAACTTACATTATTGCGTTTCTGCAAGTAGTTTCGATTACGTTTCTGCGGAGCTTGTTTCGTGATGTGATGAAAAAGAAGGTAAATATGTGAAAGCAAAATTAACAAATCTATAAGTGTTCTGCAAAAGCGGGAAACGAAAGTTACCGTGGCTTTAATAATATTACATATATTCTTTGATCTGCCATACCACCCCCAAGAAACCGCCGGTTTCCACTAGTTAGAAATCCCGCTTTATCCGCGAAACTGTGTTTTTGTATTTTCTCACTTTTACCAGCACACAGTTGTGCTGGTAAAACTCATAGTAGGGTTTTCACAACGCAAAATTATGTTACCCCTCACCTGTGCCGCAGCGATGCCAACCAGTTTATCCATCAACAGCGTCTAGGTTGAACCTATATCAGTTCTTCAAATGTCTACAATGAAGACATATTGAAAAGACCCACCAGACTTATAAAAATAATGCCACTTTCGTGTCTTCTACGAAAGCATGAATTCTGAGCTTAACTCGCCTTACCTAGAAGAGACCCCTCAGTAAACGGCTTTGGAATGCGTATGCGGGCCACCATAAAGCGTCACGTACATTTTCAAATATGTTTCATTGAGTGCGCGCACTCTGTAGCTTATCTTGTTACTAGCACGTACGTTATGCAATATTACGGTACGTTATTTGACGAGCTGCCCATAGGGAGTGTTTCACTGGCGCTAATAAATAGCTTCCCCAAGCATGGTAGTGCACTCGGCTCCTGGTTCAGTGGAGATTTTCCTGGTAGCCAGTCTCCTGCTGTCGTTGACCGCCAGCAAGTTAGCCGTGAGTTTTCTCGAACGCTGAATTCCCTTAATTCATAAGGAATAAGCAGCGAACCAGGCTAATATGTGACCTTTTTCAGCAGTTACGGCCTATTCAGGAGAGCCGAAACTCACTAGCACAGAATTCCATGGTTCGTGTGCTGGTCTAACAAGCCTTTGACAAGGAACTAGCACCAACTATCACAAAGCACGTTCATGCTTAAGTTGCGCGCCTGTACCTGTACGGTATGAACCAAACATCTCGAAATCAAGCAACCATATTGTTGCAGAGACCACTGCTTTGATCGACCTGTCAGGTGTGAGAAATGTTCAGGTGTGCGTCCTTATGACGAGATAATTGCCCTCTTCCCAGAAAAAGCGTTACTTTACGCTCTGAGCAGACACAAAGAGAACGACGAAGAGAAGACCCTAAGGGCAGCAGCTCGCCGACTGCAGAACCTGAAGAAGGCACTGGTACCTCCAAAGGTTCCTCAAGTTTTCCAAGAAGACGTCGACTAGCACAAGGCCCCAAGGGATTACTGAAGGCTCTCTTGGCGCCGTATTACGCAAGATAGCATCGACCTGTCAAGTGGGAGAAGCGTTCAAGTGGGCGTTCCCATGTAGACATAATTGCCGTCTTTCCCGAAAACGCATCCCCCATTTGTGCCCTGAGCAGACAAAAAGGCAAGGACGAATAGAAGACCCGAAGGGCAGGAGCTCGTCGAGTGTAGAACCTGACGAAGGCACTGATACTTCCACAAGTTCACCAAATTTTCCAAGAAAACATCGACGCCCACAAAACCACGAAGGATTAGTTTAGGCCGTTCTGGCTGCCGTGTTGTGCAGATCGTGATCGACCTGTCAAGTGTGAGAAACATTCACGCAGGCTTTCCCATGTCAACATAATTGCCCTCTTCCCAGAAAAAGCGTTGCTCATTTGTGCCCTGAGAAGACACAAAGGGAAGGACGAGTGAAGAAGACCCGAAGGGCAGGCGCTCGTTGACTGCAGAACCGAAGTTACTGATACTTCCTCAAGTTCCCCAGATTTCCCAGAAGACATCGACGGCCACAAGATCATGAGGGGTTAGTTAAGAGCGTCCTGGCCCCGTGTTAAGCGGAACCGCTCGAGACTCGGTTAGAGCCACAACTATGAGCCAATGAAGTGAATATAGTCTTTTCAACTGTTTTGATGATCACGATACCTCCCTCCTTCGTCGTTTGGTGATTCTCGTGGTCGAGATCCACCTCACCCAGTCGAGATTGTATCACCACCTGCATGAAACGTGTGCAAGTGCCCACTGTAAGAGTTGGGGTCGGGCATAAAATAAGTGGTAGCTGGCCCATGCCGTCGTCCGACTCAGCCACGCTAAGGTCGTTATTGAAGGGAGGGACTTGACCTTATCGAGAACGAGGAATATGGGATTTATTTAGAAAATCTGCATGAAGGGTGGAGAATGTTACATTTCATCAGTCTAGCATAACTAAAAAAGAAAGCACACCAACCAGCCGGAAACGGCTGCTTAAAACCCTCTGTTTTCCCTAGATCCCTAAGTGAGGGAAAACTGCCGTTCAACCTTCGTCAAATGGGAGCGTCCAAAGTCATCGTAGTCGACCCGCCTTTGAGGAGGAGGATTCACATTCTCCCTTCCGCACTTTGGTTTCACTGAACACATCGAAGGGAGAGGGTTCTCGTAGACAGGGGTTGATACGCTTGAGCCAAGCAGGCGCCTCTTGATTTCAGAGCTGACCCCGCAGTTATACGCCGCGTCTCTCCATTGATTGTGACGATTGCTGGGGTACCGTCAGAAAGCACCGCAAGGCACCCTTTTCGAGGGGCTTTCTTGCTCCAAGTAGACCGTGAAGGCGACAGCGAACCAACTAGCAATACTCGGTCCGCCAAACGTGGCTAGACTTGCCGGCGCCGTTGGACTGCCCGAAGAGGTGCATTGTTGGCTGTACAAAGGGACTCGTCGCTGCGAGCCGAGAGGGGTTGAAAGGTGACGTCTCCGAAGATCACCACCCCTGCAGGACGATCGAAACAACTGAAGCGGGCTTGGAAGGGTTTGCAGTTCAGTACCCCTGCAGGCCGATCGCAACACCATACGCTCTTTTATGGCTGTCTGGTAACTGTAGCCAAGTGAATTGCAGTCTTCGAACGAAAATGAGAAATTGCCACTCTGTGTTTGCCTGGAGATATTATCCTTTTGTGTAGCCGCGGAGCAGTGATATCTTTTGATATGTCGTACGCTGCGGTGCAAAGTTTCCTATCCTCAGATTAACGATTAGCTCTACTGCCGCGGGAAAGAACTACACCTCAACGGTTTAAACAGCCAGGTACCACCTCTGACAGGAGATGGCGCCTGAAACACCGATATCTTGTCATGCTACGGCAGGATTTGCTGTTAGCCATTCATTGCATTCTTACCTCTTAAGTCACACGAATACATTTAAGCAACGTTTCGATCACATTCATCACTACTTGTCAGAAAGTCTTTCACGGCGGTAGTACGCCTGCAACGGAACTCCAGCTTACAAGAGCGGCAAACTTTGGGCTCGTGGTAAAGCGTGCAGTGCATGTTAAACGCCACAATATCACTCTTGATGCTCTTCAAAAATTCCAACACCAAAGTTTGAAAACAAAAGTAAAACTGTGTGGGCCTAACTGTGTGTGCGTGTGTGTCAGCGCAGGCGTTCGCAAGCGCCTTTCTGTGCTTATAATTGGATATCATGTGGTTGCAAGTTAACCAAACATCGTTGGGCCGGTTGGCTTTGGGAGCCCAGATTGAAAGCACGAGTGAGGCAGCGCCGGGATACATGGCTCGGTCCTTTTTTGAAGTAACGGAAACGCAGAACGAACTTGCTTTTGAAGAAAGACCCAGGTACGTGGTTAGAAATAAGGGGGTGGCTAAAGTCCACGAGCAGCACCTGAGCAGTGTGCAGATGGAATGCAGGAGGAGGCCAAGAAAGTTGGCGACCAGGTGGAGGGTAAGTGAAAGTGAAATATGCGACCAGTGGGCGCAAAAAGAAAGTACGATGGGCAAAAACAGTGAGCTGGATGCAAAGAACGGAAAGAAATCATCATCATCAGCCTGGTTACGCCCACTGCAGGGCAAAAGCCTCTCCCATGCTTCTCCAACAAACCCGGTCATGCACTAATTGTGGCCATGCCGTCCCTGCAAACTTCTTAATCTCATCCGCCCACTTAACTTTCTGCCGCCCCCTGCTACGCTTCCCTTCCCTTGGGATACACTCCGTAATTCTTAATGACCATCGGTTATCTTCCCTCCTCATTACATGTCCTGCCCATGCCCATTTCTTTTTCTTGATTTCAACTAAGATGTCATTAACTCGCGTTTGTTCCCTCACCCAATCTGCTCTTTTCTTATCCCTTAACGTTACACCTATCATTCTTCATTCCATAGCTCGTTGCGTCGTCGTCAATTTGAGTAGAACCCTTTTCGTAAGCCTCCAGGTTTCTGCCCCGTAGGTGAGTACTGGTAAGACACAGCTAATATAAACTTTTCTCTTGAGGGATAATGGCAACCTGCTGTTCATGATCTGAGAATGCCTGCCAAACGCCCCCCAGCCCATTCTTATTCTTCTGATTATTTCCGTCTCATGATCCGGATCCGCCGTCACTACCTGCCCTAAGTAGATGTATTCCCTTACGACTTCCAGTGCCTTGCTGCCTATTGTAAATTGCTGCTCTCTTCCGAGACTGCTAAACATTACTTTAGTTTTCTGCAGATTCATTTTTAGACCCACTTTTCTGCTTTGCCTCTCCAGGTCAGTGAGCATGCATTGCAATTGGTCCCCTGAGTTAGTAAGCAAGGCAATATCATCAGCGAATCGCAAGTTACTAAGGTATTCTCCATTAACTTTTATCCCCAATTCTTCCCAATCCAGGTCTCTGAATACCTCCTGTAAACACGCTGTGAATAGCATTGGAGAGATCGTATATCCCTGCCTGACGCCTTTCTTTATTGGGATTTTGTTGCTTTCTTTATGGAGGACTACGGTGGCTGTGGAGCCGCTATAGATATCTTTCAGTATTTTTACATACGGCTCGTCTACACCCTGATTCCGTTATGCCTCCATGACTGCTGAGGTTTCGACAGAATCAAACGCTTTCTCGTAATCAATGAAAGCTATATATAAGGGTTGGTTATATTCCACACATTTCTCTATCACCTGATTGATAGTGTGAATATGATCTATTGTTGAGTAGCCTTTACGGAATCCTGCCTGGTGCTTTGCTTGACAGAAGTCTAAGGTGTTCCTGATTCTATTTGCGTTTACATTAGTAAATAGTTTTTAGGCAACGGACAGTAAGCTGACCGGTCTATAATTTTTCAAGTCTTTGGCGTCCCCTTTCTTATGGATTAGGATTATGTTAGCGTTCTTCCAAGATTCCGGTACGCTTGAGGTCATGAGGCATTTGCGTATACAGGGTGGCCAGTTTCTCTGGAACAATCTGCCCACCATCCTTCAACAAATCTACTGTTACCTGATCCTCCCCAGCTGCCTTCCCCCTTTGCATATCTCCCAAGGCTTTCTTTACTTCTTCCGGCGTTACCTTTGGGATTTGGAATTGCTCTAGACTATTTTCTCTTCCATTAACGTCGTGGGTGCCACTGGTACTGTATAAATCTCTATAGAACTCCTCAGCCACTTGAAATATCTCATCCATATTAGTAATGATATTGCCGGCTTTGTCTCTTAACGCATACATCTGATTCTTGCCAATTCCTAGTTTCTTCTTCACTGTTTTTAGGCTTCCTCCGTTCCTGAGAGCATGTTCAACTCTATCCATATTATACTTCCTTATGTCAGCTGTCTTACGCTTGTTGATTAACTTCGAAAGTTCTGCCAGTTCTATTCTAGCTGTAGGGTTAGAGGCTTTCATACATTGGCGTTTCTTGATCAGATCTTTCGTCTCCTGCGATAGTTTGCTGGTATCCTTCCTAACGGAGTTACCACCGACTTCCATTGCACATTCCTAATGATGCCCACAAGATTGTCGTTCATTGCTTCAACACTAAGGTCCTCTTCCTGTGTTAAAGCCGAATACCTGTTCTGTAGCTTTATCTGGAATTCCTCTATTTTCCCTCTTACGGCTAACTCATTGATCGGCTTCTTATGTACCAGTTTCTTCCGTTCCCTTCTCAGGTCTAGGCTAATTCGAGTTCTTACCATCCTGTGGTCACTGCAGCGCACCTTGCCGAGCACATCCACATCTTGTATGATGCCAGGGTTAGCGCAGAGTATGAAGTCTATTTCATTTCTAGTCTCGCCGTTCGGGCTCCTCCACGTCCACTTTCTGCTATCCCTCTTGCGGAAGAAGGTATTCATTATCCGCATATTATTCTGTTCCGCAAACTCTGCTAATAACTCTCCCCTGCTATTCCTAGTGCCTATGCCATATTCCCCCACTGCCTTGTCTCCAGCCTGCTTCTTGCCTACCTTGGCATTAAAGTCGCCCATTAGTATAGTGTATTTAGTTTTCACTCTACCCATCACCGATTCCACGTCTTCATAGAAGCGTTCGACTTCCTGGTCGTCATGACTGGATGTAGGGGCGTAGACCTGTACAATCTTCATTTTGTACCTCTTATTAAGTTTCACAACAAGAACTGCCACCCTCTCGTTAATGCTATAGAATTCCTGTATGTTACCAGCTATATTCTTATTAATCAGGAATCCGACTCCTAGTTCTCGGCTCTCCGCTAAGCCCCGGTAGCACAGGACGTGCCCGCTTTTTAGCACTTTATATGCTTCTTTTGGCCTCCTAACTTCACTGAGCCCTATTATATCCCATTTACTGCCCTCTAATTCCTCCAATAGCACTGCTAGACTCGCCTCACTAGATAACGTTGTAGCGTTAAACGTTGCCAGGTTCATATTGAACCTGGCAACGTTTAACCTGGATTTGACCTGTTTTAACCTGGATTTGTCCAACGTTTAGCCTGGATTGGATATTGAACCTGGATGTCTTTCCAGGTTGATAATATGAACCTGGAAAGAAATCAGGCCATGGATATTTACAAGAATAAGAAAAAAGAAACTTGAAGCAAATGTTGTACAATAACATGAAAGAAAGGGCCTTGCTATGAGAGGCTCAGGCTGTTTGCCTAAGGAAAGCAGCATACAGGAGAAAATATTAGCAACCAGACGAGTATGTTTATGCTGCAGCGAAAATTCGAAGACCACTCAGCACAGCCAAATGGCATACAAAGGGATTCAATCAGTGAAACCCATTGGTGACGTACACCTTCAAGAAGCTCTTGGATTTTGTAATCTCTCTGCCAGTGAGTGATCAGGCATGGGTTCCAACAGGAAACGGTGTTTATTGCCCGAAGCTTACGGGCTCCTGGATACATCAGGAGTCAGCGGTTAGCGCACATAGCACGACATTATAAGCACTTGTGCCCACATGCGCACTAACAGCAGTCTGCTTATCAGGCAGCGCTATCGCCGACACAACACTTCCTCCGGTTTTATTATGGAACCACCAAAGTTCACGTTCCTGCTTGGAACCTATCAGGTGGTCGATGATTTCTAATTGGGTAGCGTCGATTCTCGTCGCCCCGTGAAGTGTCAGCCTGCGACCTCGATGGTGAATGAGAAACACTAGCTGGTTGTACTGAAAGTGCCGGTCCAGATACGGGGTCGCTATGTGGCCCCAAGGAGAACCCATCGTCTTGAACGACGTTTTCCCCAGACACTGTCGTGCTTTGAAGTAACTGGTTCTTGTGACGCCGCCACTGCAAGCATACTGAAGGGGTCGATACAGGAAGCTTGAAAGACACTAGTCCAGTCTGAGCTATCACAACTGCTGGCATCCATTTTGGCTATCCCCTGTAATAGCGTGCGAGAACGTGATCACCAAGAGTCACTTCGTGCACTCGACATGGTCGGTTCACAGTCTGTTTGAACTGTTCGCAAGCCACACTCTCCCCCACCACGGGTTTCAGCACGTCAAAACGCGTACGAAAACGTCGACACAACAAGTTGGCCGGCACCTCGTGAGTTGTAGCGTGAGGAGTGTTCCGATAGGCGAGCAGACACTAGTTAAGCTTTGCCTTGAGTGTTTGGTGCGTGTCATCCTTTTGTAGCACATTCTTCAGAGTTTGCACGAATGGTTCCCCGAGCCCATTTGCGGTAGGATTGTAAGGTGGTGTATGCACGTGTCGGCAGCCCATCTGTCGGGCGAACTGTTTGAAGTCCTGTGACGTGAATTGTGGGCCGTTAACCGACACAATTGTCTCGGGTAACAGAAACGTGAAAAAATATCTCTTAAACACTGAATTGTGGCCTTTGTAGTAGTCGATTACATGACGAAAACTTCTGGCCATTTGGAGTGGGCATCGACCTGTATGAGCAACACGGATTGTTGAACTGGTCCTGCAAAATCAATGTGTATGCGTTGCCGCGGCGATGTGAGCCAGGACCACGGGTTCAATGGTGCTTTGCAAGGGGCGCTGCGTTCTTCTTGGCAATTTGCACACGATTGCACCATATGCTGGAGGTCCCCTTCGATTCACGGCCACCAGACATAACTTCAAGCGAGCGCCTTGCTGCGAACTATACCTGGGTAACCCTCATGTAACTCGTTCAAAACTGCACTCTGCAGCTTTGCGGGGATGACTACTCATGACTACTCGTGTTGCCAGCAAAAGGCATCCTTGATGCAAGGTTAATTTATTGCGCCTGGTGATGTAATGTTTCAGCCTGTCTTCACCGACAGATGTTGGCCAACCTGTACTTACTCTTACTCTTACTGAACTCTTACTTGTGCCAGCTCGTTGTCGCGTTGCGTAGCACGAGCGATTTCTTTACTGGAAACTGGCAGGAAGGCCAGTCGCAATGTATAAAAAGTTTCTTCGCTTTCTTGCGTCTCATCTTGACATATGAAAGTGGCAACCGGGAGCAAAAATCCGCTTCGGCGTTATCGGCTGACTTCTCAAAGGTAAGGTCGTAGCTGTACGCCGATAACGTCACTGCCCAACGCTGTAATCAGGCAGCTGCAATAGGCGGGATCCCAGTTGTTGGTCCCAAAATTTGCTGTAACGGCTTATGATCCGTGATTAGAGTGAATGCTCGACCATAAATGTAGTAGTGAAACATCTTTATGCCAAAAATTATGACCAATGCCTCTTTTTCAAGCTGCCTGTGTTTCTTCTTCGACTCGGACAATGTGCGCGATGGAAAATCAACCGGTCTAGACCTGCGGTCCTCGAAAACATGGAAAAGTACGGCACCTACTCCGCACTGCGATGCGTCACAGGCCAGCTTCAAAGATCTATCCGGGTGGTAATGGGTCAGCAGCTGTGGTGATGATAGCATTGTTTTCACTTGCTCGAACACTGCGCGGCAGCAGTCTTCCCAGCTCCACGAAGCATCCTTCCGCAAAAGCCGGTAAAAGGCGTTAGCAACAGTTGAGAGATTAGGCACGAAATTGCCGTAATAGTTGACGTCACCTAGGAAGGACTGCAATTGTTGCTTTGTTGTCGGTGCAGCAGCCTTGATAACTGCCCCAAGTTTGTCCGGTGACGCAGCGCTTCCTTCCGCACTTATTCTGTGCCCCAGGTAGCATAGCTAGTTTTGAAAAAAACGCACATTTTTCCTTTCTTCACCTTGACACCTCGCTCTGACAGACGTTTCAGGAGAGCCTCTAGATTTATCAAATGTTCTTCAGTGATTTTTCCCGTGACTAAAATGTCATCGAGATAACAACACACTCCGCTCAGGCCCTTCAGCATCGTGTCCCTTATTTTCTCAAAAATATCTGGCGCTGACGTAATTGCGAAAGGGAGCCTGTTAAATGTAAACAGACCTTTCTCTGTGTTTAACGTCAAGTACTTCTGCGACTCTTTCGCCATGAATACTTGCTGGTATGCCCTGTTCAGATCGATCTTCGTAAAATGCAGCCCCCCAGCCAGCGCTGCCAGTAGATCATCTATCTTAGGCAGCGGGTAATGCGTGATGTCAAGTGAGGGGTTTATCGTCGCTTTATAATCCCCACATAGGCGTATGCTGCCATCTTTCTTTATCACAGGCACTGTGGGCGTGGCATACTACGCTGTATTCGCTGGCGTGAAATTCCTAGTTCAACCAATTTTGCTATCTAGGCTTCTACAGCTGAGTGCAATACGAACAGCACATTCCTTGCTTGTAGGAACTTCGGCGGGTGGTCCGGTTTGAAAAAGAGCTCCGCCCGTTCGTGTGTGATAGCACAGAACTCATCCTTGAACGGAGTTTCGTACTTGGCTAGCAAGGAATTAAGCCTTTCCTTCGTTCGCGAAGACGAGTCAAGCACAGACCTTGAGATGTGGTTCAGACCCCAAATCCTGTCCCAGTCTAGACGTAGTGTGTGCAGCCACTCTCGACCAAACAGTGGTGGTCCTGTTTGGTCGACGAGGTAGAGCGGCAGTTTCGCCGTCCTTCCACTACGCTGCACGTTGACAACCGCGACGCCACCAGGTCAGACGAGTGCTCCGGTATAGGTGCGTAGCATGATGTCATTTGATCGGCAGCTGGTAGACGGAAACTGCTCTTTGAAGGCATGATTGGTACTGCAGCTCCTGTGTCGAGTTCCATTTCTACCAGTGCATCATTTATATATAGTTCAACAAAAATGTGAGCGCGGCTGGCAGCCCCTGGTTTCGAAATGTTGATAGTCGGCTCCTGTGTCCCAACTTTTAGCGTTTTCAGGCTCCGTCTTTTCTTATACCCGTCATGAGATTGCCTGTTGCTGCTCCGACAGACTCGTTGAATCTGTCCTTTCTTTAACACTTAAAACAGGTGTCGAGTTCCATTTCTACCAGTGCATCATTTATATATAGTTCAACAAAAATGTGAGCGCGGCTGGCAGCCCCTGGTTTCTAAATGCTGATAGTCGGCTCCTGTGTCACAACTTTTATGGTTTTCAGGCTTCGTCTTTTCTTATACCCGTCATGAGATTGCCTGTTGCTGCTCCGACAGGCTCTTTGAATCTGTCCTTTCTTTGAACACTCAAAGCAGGTATCGTTAATTTGAGGGCATACTGCATGAGTGTGGCTCGGGGAACCGCAGTGCTAGCAAACCAGTAGCGGCTTACCAGCTCTCGCTTGCACTTCACACAGATCAGCACGTGCCTCTATACTGTCTTCTTCAACTTTGTGCAGCTGTCTGGCCAGTGACTCCACGACTCGAGTCTCTGTGGCATTCTCCCGAGCTGCTTCCATGGCCAGGGCGCGGTCCACTGCTCTCGAGAACGTCAATGTGTCGCCCTCGGTAAAAGTATCTCGCTGCACGTCCTCACGGAGCAGTCCACAAACGAAACGATCCCGCAGCGCTTCCTCTAAACTGGCTCCAAACTGGCAGGTCTGAGAGAAGTGAAGTTCCGCAACATATTCAGGCAGGGGCTCGCCTTGATGCTGTGTTCTGCGCTAAAACTTGGCCCGTTCGCCCATTATGGGCGGCACTGGGGCCAGTCTGGCGTCCAAGATGCTCTTCAGCTGTTCGAAACTTTTGGCCGACGGCAGTTCAGGCGCCGTCAAAGACTTGAGCAACCCATACGTTCGTGGGCCGATGATGCTGAGGAATGCATGCACCTTGTCGCTTCAAGAACCTTGTTGAAAAACAGAAAAGATATCAACCTCTCCTTGTATGCCGTACAGACACTTGCGGCAACATCAAACGACTCTATCTGACCAAGCTGTCCAGTCGACTGCATTAGTGCTTCTTTGTTCTCCATGCACAGACAGCAGCACAATCAGTATTCTTCGAAATCCAACTTGAACAGAGGCTGATTTCGGAAAGACTTGCCTTCTTCACCAAACCGACCGCTGCCTTCATCCCGCCCTCGCCGCCAGTGTAGTCTCTCTGCCAGTGAGTGATCAGGCATGGGTTCCAACGGGAAACGGTGTTTGTTGCCGGAAGCTTACGGGCTCATGGTTACATCAGGAATCAGGGGTTAGCGCACATAGCACGACATTATAGGCAATTGTGTGCAAATGCGCACTAACAGCAGTCTGCTTATCAGGCGCGCTATCACCGACACAAGAGATTTAAAGTGAGCGGAAGAATCAACCGACTAGCAGTTGAGATAAGCTGCGGCGTATTTGTAACTGCATTAGAACAGGGCCATGATTGTTTAGTGACGCCTTTTCCCGGTGCCAATGCCTTTCGCGCTTTTCGTGTTTGTTCGTTCCTGGGGGGAGCGTCGAATAAAGTGACTGACGAACGCGAAAAGCGCCGAATGGTATTAGCATCGGGAAAAGTTGTCGCAACAAATTCGCGGTCCAGCTATTCTATGACGCCCCCTTCGGCGATACTATCGCACTCGTGTGGCATGTTGCTCGGCCAGCCAATCAGCACATCCTATTTGCTCAACCATCAAATGAGCGCGTGCCTTTGGCGATGCTATCGCCTAAAGCTATCGTCGCAGAATACGTCCCCTGGAGACCGTCTTCGTCGTGACACTATAGACAGTTACAGATTACTGAATGCAGTAGAGCCATATCACTTGCGACGGGGACGTGCTTGCCTTGTCCTTCAGCTTTTTCCCTCAGGTTGCCGAGGCAAAGTATAGAGCTCTTAACTCTGTTTGGTGCGGCAAACACATTAAAATTGAGTCTACCATGAGCAGCAGCAATTTTGCACAGACGAATGCCCTTCATCATCATCATCATCATCATCATCATCATCAGCCTGGTTACGCCCACTGCAGGGCAAAGGCCTCTCCCATACTTCTCCATCAACCCCGCTCATGTACTAATTGTGGCCATGCCGTCCCTGCAAACTTCTTAATCTCATCCGCCCACCTGACTTTCTGACGCCCCCTGCTACGCTTCCCTTCTCTTGGGATCCAGTCCGTAACCCTTAATGACCACCGGTTATCTTCCCTCCTCATTACATGCCCTTCATAAGCTCTTCCAAAGGGAGAGCTTGAGCTGAATATTTTTTTAAATCAGTATGTAGGTGCTCTATGCGAACGCAACTCACGCAGGGTGTAATCTTATACCAGGAATACAATCGTATAAATATTTATATTCGCATAAGTAAACTCCATGGCTCTCCTTCTTTGCCCGTATGGCTGCTGGTATAAACGAGATATACGGAAATTGGCGTCGAGCAATACAAGTTTGCAAAATACATGAACAACCTAGGCCCTATAACATAAAACTATTCCAATCTCCTGACGTCGAATTGAGGTAACCACCGACCCAAGCATCGCGCGGTATCCCGCAGCATTCTATGCAAAGCCCAATGAAACGCGCTCGTCCTTTTTAGGACGGCACTCTTTTTTTGCTTTCAAAGAGAACAGCATTGCCTACATTCTGCAGATTTCTTCACCGAATTGGCGGACAAGAGACGAGGATCATGCTCAAGTGGAGAGTGATTCGGTGGCGCCGAGCCAGAACAGTGGAAGTGGATAACCAGCTAAAGAAGCTGATGCCGGCGTTTGTGATTGATCCGCTTCCGCTGACTTGGTTTGCGGTGGATTGTCGAAAATCATGGGGGCGTGCAAAGGAACGTTAAAGTGAAGCCAGAGCCTATCCTCAGAAAAGAATGGTTGGCAAAGTGATGTTTCATACTTGCAGAAAGGGCTCGATAACGGTATAGTGCCACGCAAGAATATTTATCATACACAAATAAGTCCATGTTCCCCGGCTGCTCTCAGTACCTAGCGCCAGAGAAATCGGTGGGCAGCTATCTTCCATTCCATTCGGAATCGGGCAGCCTCCGGCTATTCAGAGAAAAGTTAGTTTTGTTCGGCATATTAACGCGTCTTTAATACTAACACGTCGCTTTGACGCTATGAGTTTGCGCGGTTTTGTGACACCGCTTGACAGATAGGCGAAGTGGCAGCAGTGCGGAAACGATTGATCAGTGGCAGTGTATTATGGCGAAAAAGGCATCGAATGATAACTAATTATTTTTCTTTCGTTCTGGCTAATCATCCATAAACAATGTGCACGCAGGATATCAGATTGGGCGTTTGCGCGGCATTCGTGACTTAGCGTACGGCACGAACGAAGTGGGGGTGGCCCGAAAATTTTCACACCAATCATAGAGCGCTAATTGCAGAATTGGAACGGAGACGTTTGGAACAGGTTGACACTATAGCGCCTCTATTTTCCTAAATGCAATGAATCTTGTTTGTGAAAAATAAATTTCGTACTGTTTTCGATTATCTATGATTCACTGTATGATATATGATGACATTAGCAGCTTGTAGCAAGCAAAATATTAGTTTGGGATCTTCACGGTCATATTTGTAAATTGAATGTAATAGAGTAATTCGCACGCGTAATCCAGCAACGCCAAGCTTTTACAGCCTTAAATGAAACACACCACTGTATCCCAGCGCTCAGAGTGCATTTAGCGCTGCGTAAGCTGCTTTTTGTTTTCTGGAGTACGCTCAGAAGCCATGTTCTTGCTCTTCTCAAAGAACAGCAGGACAGACGTTGATGAGCTTGATGCTATTATTCCTAAATTCATGCTTGTGTTGCTCGCAGGTTAACACTTCAGAAGTCTTGAGCTGGAAAACGGAATAAAAATCTGCCACCTGGAATTCATGTGGGCGTCGCTGCACATGAAAGTGTAATTTAATCTTGTCTGTTGTTTTCACATTTGTTATCGTACTCGCCAAAACGGTTTCAACAGTCTCAGGGAAAATTATTTCGTCGACCGTCCTTCAACAGGTGCAGTTCTTCACTTGAGTACAAATACTCATTCTTCACTTGTTGAACACGCGTCATTTTTATTCTCATTCTATTTTCTTGAATCGTGCGCAAGTTTAGCTCACTGCTTATTCAGAATTGTTTAAGCGACCGCCATACCATCGAAGTCCTGCTTGCTCATTCTGCGGGAGCTTTCTTCACCTGGATCGTCGGTTAACATCGAAGGGATAGCGTCCCTCATCAACCACCATGCACACTCATCAACCATCATGCACACCCATCAACCATGCACACTCGAAATCTGCACAATGCGCTCAAAGAAATGCTCCTCGAAGGGGCGTTCTCACACGACTAATGCGGTTGAAAGAATTTCTGAACACGGCGAAGTGCAAGCTCACGTCTCTGGGAAAGTTCTAGGTCTCGTGCCGTCAAAATCAGTGAAATTTTAGCCAGTCACTTGCGTGTTTGGCCCCGCACCTACGATACGACGCAAAGCAAGTAGTCCTCCTCCGGCTACTTTTCTTCTGTGCAGAAACACTTTCACTCTGTCTGGAAGCCTAAGAAGCTTCGTATTCACGAACATCACCACACTATTGACTTTACTCCTCAAAACTTCTAATGAAATTACAAGAACTCGAAGAACTATCGTGACAGCGACCGCACCGCGCCGTGCAGTGAGCATGTCATCCACCTATATAAATGACTGCTTTTGAAACTTACTCAATGCTATAAAAAACATCAAAGTTCTGTGCACTCTCTCAATATAATGCAATCAATTTCTTTCAGGTGTTACTCAGAAAACCAATTATTTTAAATATAACAATGGTGATAACAGCAGTCTCAGTAGCAGACGACGCGCATTCGTGACAGGCGTCTAACAGCAGCTCCACTCCTGCGGTCATGACACGTAGAAGCAGCCAAATACGCCGGTTGTCACACGTACCCACTAGCCACCGTAGCCATGGCTATGCCTACAATTCCACCTGCTACTAATCTGAGAGGCCCTAGGCCACGATCGCCGGCCCTTCCAGGAGACCTGGCAGAATGCCGTTGTTACTTCTGTCCCGGACTTCACGAGGGAGCACAGTTTTAGATACGAGTAATATAAAAATTTCCTGATATAGCATCGCGAGCTCCTCCAGTTGGCAACCATCTGCCAGCGTCATGTTATAATCTGGTACACATAGAGCTAAGTCATTGTTTGCCATCATAGTGCGGGGACTAAATCTCAGGGCTAGACAGCGATAAAGATATTTTTCGTCCGGCATTCCCTTCAACAAAGAGATATTGCTTTCGAAATTACATTAATTTTTGAAAAGACCGCATTGGCAATGCTATTGGTGGAAATGACATTGAACAGGAAATACGACTTAACATTTAGCAGCTCTCTCCAATAAAAAAACCCTTTTTAATTTAAGATAAAAGCAGCCTTCAGCTCGCTGCTCCGTGTGGCATGATTTCTACAACCTAAACGTTAGACGTGCCCTGCGAACGCTGAAGGCGCAGAGTTGTTATCAAATCGTGCTGTAATAACAGCAACATGAATAAATGACGGTATGAGTAAATGAGATGCCACGCTATTGGTATTATTCAAAAACTGAAGATTCTAAATGGAATAAATTGCAGGCATTAGAAAAATTTTGGCTCCTGTTACCAAATTTAAGGCCTAAAAGGATTTTAGAGGGAATAATTGAGTATTGAATAAGGAGGCAAAAAAAAAGTTCGATGATTAAGATGCCTTGTTTCACATACACAAGTAACTGGGGAAAAACCGAATTGCTGCTTAGCTCTCTAACGCCAGGCACGCAAAAATATCATCTGTATCTTTACAAATCAACCGAGATCCAAAACTCCAAGTGAGGCTTTATTGAAATGAAATTGTGGTATTTCAGCTAAGCTTACTTCCTAAAGAAAGAAGAAAGCAAGAATAAGAAACAACGCTTAAGTAGGCAAGATTATGCACCATTTAGTAATGAAACCTTTCTGCCTTGGTTGCGACCGATACGTTGAAGCTTAAACTTCAATTAAAACGCAGCAAATACTCTACAGGATCGGTTTTACATGTTTGTGGGTGCACTTTTGCGGAAGTTGTTCTGCTAGACAGCTGATATTCATATAACTTAGTTTCCGCAACTTGAGCAATACTTGGAGCGCAGTTCGTTCAGAAGAAAACAGTGGACACAAACCGTATTTTCGCGATTCTAAGCACCCTCCGAGTCTAAGACCTTCCCCCCTCCCCTCTATTTTCGGGAAACTTGCTCGTGACGCCTGCGCACCTCTGCGTTTCAATCAACAAGCCATTAAAAGCCAATCTCCTACAGGAGTACGAAGAGTGGGTGCGAAATCCTGACCGGAAGTAGGCGCCGACGGGAAAGCTGCAGAAAGCGTCCCCATCAAGCATCGCAAAGTGGATTCGGACGCGTGGAAGCGGGCGCAAGTGGACGTTCTGGTCAAATCATTTAACACGTGCTCGATCACAAACCACTTCGACGGAACGGAAGACGACCTGCTGTGGGATACCGAGAGCGGCGGTTCAAGCGGTGCAACGAACTCGAGGGGCAGTGTTAGCGACTGAGCATCCGACACAAGCGGTAAGTTCACTGTCTGCACCAATTTTTCTTTTGAATATATACAAAATAAAATGTTATTTCTCGCACCCGTCTCGCCGTGATGTCGCAGCGAAAAGAGGTGGGGGGGGGGGACGGTAAAAGGGGTGCTTAGAATCCAGTAAATGCGGTAGACGTTGGAGCAAGCTGGCAATCGCATCTCTGGTTTCCACGAGCTGCCTCCATAATTGTAATGCAGCCCACATTACGTGGGACGATATATTCTAAAAAAGTTCACATGTAGTTGTCCAATGTTTCGCGAGTTGAAGCGCAGAAGTATATTATTGATGTTTTGTCTTCACGCACTTTTTGCATTTGAAGAATTTAGGTTTTCCCTGGCCTTTCGTTTCTTGCCAGTCTACGTGGAATTAAAATAGGCATTAAACAAACATACCTTCGCGAAAAAAGCAAGAAATCACTAAGGATAGCGCAAGCACCGGCAGAATATGTGCCTGATTCACCTCATTTGAACAGACTCCTATTCAAAAGTAGCTTCGTCGCCGTTTTTATGCGTGCCAGTACTTCCAAATAATCCGATTGCCGTGCCATTCCTCACAACATTTATAAAACTTGCCAAAGCAAGCGTTTATTGCACGTAAAAGAAATATGGTCATTGCATTAGAGACATAAATAGCTCTACGACAGGAATGTGCACTACAGAAAGGTTTTAGCACCACGTTGTAGCGAAGTGACGCAGCCGTTCGATATCAGACGCATCAGCTGACCAGGGAGACGAAGATGAATGGGGATGACCTCTGGCAGCGGCAAGTCCAAATCCGCAGGTACGACGGCGAGAGGTAGCATTCCAACAACTAGGTTTATTCACTTCGAATTTTACCTTAAGTTTACACTGTACAAAAATATCTACAAACAGAACGATGTCTTACCCGTCGTCGTCGGCCTGCCTGACCGGCCTGGTCTCCCGTGGCGAAGTTGCACCGTCCGCTGCTGTCTGCTTGCTCACACACCTCAAAACTACCCAAATTATTCCTTAAATAAGTTTCCCCAGCATCCAAGGGACCCGCGGACCGGCGGGACGCGCACGCTTCTCCATCAATGGGTTATTTCGTTACTCCGACCAATCAGGCAGGCCGACATCATCCAATAAGCGTCAGAGTTTAAGGGGCCACAAAATGATCGCTTCAACACTCCGTATACAAAAGCACTTTGACCATAACTAATCAGCTTTTGACAGCCGGACGTGGGAAGAGGACGCGTCATGTGGGCGTAGTGACGTCTAAGGTGCGGCGGCGGGGGCCGGTACAAAGGCTTCCCCCCCACGTCGAGGAGCCCACAAAATTTGCGGAAAGAAAGCGAAGAGGTCCGCGCTGTACTCTTTTCGGGACACCTCACCCCTACTAAAAAGAGTGTCCGACTCGTTAGAAAGCATTACTACAAAATAAAGGGTGGCTCAAGAAATTAAACACGTAGATTTAGGGATTCATATAAGAAAACTGAAGTATCCGTAAGCAAAAGGATCACATAAAAACAAAACAACAAACATGTTTTATCAATATCGGAACAAAATCGGAAGTAAGGAGACAGCAGCGGACGGTGCAACTTCACCACGGGAGACCAGGCCGGTCAGGCAGGCCGACGACGACGGGTATGACATCGTTCTGTTTGTAGATATCTTTGTAAACTTAAGGTAAAATAACATCATAAAATAACTTAAGGAAAAGTAACATCAAAGTTCATTCGTGCGATTTACACAAGAAAATTAACACTGAAGCTTATTCGCTTGTACTCTGTAGTACATATCAGTGTCCGTGTCGAACGGAACGATGGTTCCAGGCTCAGCCTCGCTATGGAATGTCCTCCAGTTGGAGGAAAGCTCAGTCCCGTCTGGGTTCTTTGCTTGTCGTCCTCGATCACGAGTCGACGTCTCACAAACACGATTACACGGGCCATGCCTCCAGTCACCACGCTAACTACATTGGTCCACAACGCGAGAAACCCAACAGTTTTTCTTTTGCTTGCGGCATTCGGTAACAGACTCGCCGTCTAGGTCGTCATCATCGGAGCACTGTTTGACGTGGCACTGTTTTAGCCACGCAACATTAAAAACGTCGCGTTTTTTGCCGGTTTGGTCGACCAGATTCTGAGGAGGCTCCGTTCGGTGGGCCACTTTCTTGGCGTCCTGGGTTCCGCGTTGCGTTCCTTGGCCTACCTGAAGTATCGGCTCATTTTTGGAGGTCACGAAGGGGGCGACACTGGCTGGCTTTTTGTGGGCGAGCTGCTATTTCTGACAGCCAGAGCAGGAGAGGGCATACTTGTTAACGTGGCAAAACATCTTGGGCCAGAAGTAACGGCGGCAAACTTTCCCCCAGGTGCGCCTGACGTCTAGGTGGCCCGCCGAGCTATCGACATCACTGTGCCATAACACCTCCGACCTTAAACACCCTGGGACAACGAGTGTCGTGCGACCTTCTTGAAAGCCTTTCGCTCTTCTATACAACACACCATCGATCAACAGAAAGCCCCGTGCCGTTCTTTTCGTTTTTCTGACAACGGGCGCTATCGGCCGCTCTAGGTGCTGTATTACTGCTTGCATCCGTGAATCCTCCCTCTGCTTTTCCCCGATGTCCACATGATCCAGCACGAGCAACGGTAAGGGATTTTCTTCGCTTGCTGGTGCGGAATCATGCAGAAGTCGTGAAAGCGTGTCGAAGTTGGTTTGCTCAAAGTTAGAGCACTGCTCCTTCCTCTGGGGTCCGTTTTCTTGGAACCGTTGCCGGCCCTGGGGCGCAAAGTGGCCGATGCGGTCGCATAGCTGGCAGCGTGGTCGCTCCTCGTCGGCACGGGAATTTCTCGCTGACCCAGACATTGGAGGACGACGTACATCTTCTCCAATAGCCTTCAGACGGTCAAATAATGAGGCTATAGAGTCCGCGATTGCCCTCAAGTCCCTGTCGCGGTCGGTGGCTTCTCGCGGGCAATGACGCTCTGCCGCGGCGCAGGTAGCGAGACATGTCGGAGGCGGCTGCATTGTTGCTACAGCGGGTGTCATTCCAGCGGGACGTACCGAGAGGTATGGGTAGCACGACTGCTGGCCGGCAGAGAAATAGGTTCCGATCGCTTCTGGCTGCGACGCATGCACCATTGAAAAAGCTGCCCGATCAATTCGCTGTAAAATTTCGAGGAAAGCAGAGCAGTTGTCCGGGTTTGCAATCAGAATTTTTTTTCCAGCACGTCAGGACGCAAGCCGCGCATGAGATGCCGCAACCGCTCCTCTTTTGTCATAGACGGATTGGCTCTGGCATACAGCAGCGCAACATCATAGTAATAATCTTGGGGAGACTCTGACGGTAACCCGCCGTGGTTGCTCAGTGGCTATGGTGTTGGGCTGCTGAGCACGAGGTCGCGGGATCGAATCCCGGCCACGGCGGCCGCATTTCGATGGGGGCGAAATGCGAAAACACCCGTCTGCTTAGATTTAGGTGCACGTTAAAGAACCCCAGGTGGTCAAAATTTCCGGAGTCCTCCACTACGGCGTGCCTCATAATCAGAAAGTGGTTTTGGCACGTAAAACCCCAAATATTATTATTAGACTCTGACGGTAGCTGGGTCCGGTTTTGCAGCCGCAAATATGAGATTTCGACTGAGTGGCGACTTGTGAAAGACGTTTTTAAAAGCGTCGTCCACTCTTCCCATCTATTAAGGGCACGCGTTACAATTTGTGTGGTGTGCCACTTTCTTGCATTGCCATCTAATGCCAAATATAAAAATTTTACTTTCGTCCCTTCATCCCAGTTGTTGAGGGAGGCTACGTGTCTGTAGCAAAGCAGCCACTCGGATATTGATTCTTCTGGCGTGCCTCTAAAGACTGGCGTTCCGATGAAAGGTTCCGCTTGAAGGATAGACATGGCACCGAGAACAGCAGGGGCTTCATCATAGTCGAGCTGTTAGAGCTAGGTTCCTGAGGTTTGTTGCCACGGCCCATGATATTGGAGCGTGGACTTCGGTACCCAGCACACTCCACCACTTTGTAGCGAAGTGACGCACCCATTCGATATCAGACGCATCAGCTCACCAGGTAGACGAAGATGAATGGGGATGAGCTCTGGCAGGGGCAAGTCCACATCCGCAGGTACAACGACGAGAGGTAGTATTCCAACAACTAGGTTTATTCACTTGGTATTTTACCTTAAGTTTACACTGTACAAAAATATCTACAAACAGAACGATGTCATACCCGTCGTCGTCGGCCTGCCTGACCGGCCTGGTCTCCCGTGGTGAAGTTGCGCCGTCCGCTGCTGTCTCCTTACTCACACATCTCAAAACTACCCAAATTATTCCTTAAATAAGTTTCCCCAGCATCCAAGGGACCCACGGACCGGCTGGAGGCGCAGGCTTCTCCACCAATGGGTTATTTCGTTACTCCGACCAGTCCGGCAGGCCGACATCATCCAATAAGCGTCAGAGTTTAAGGGGCCAAAAAATGGTCGCGTCAACATTCCGTATACAAAAGCACTTTGACCATAACTAATCAGCTTTTGACAGCCGAGCGTAGGAAGAGGACGCGTCATGTGTGCGTAGTGACGTCTCAGGTGCGGCGGTGGGGGCCGGTACAAAGGCTTCCGCCCCGTCGAGAAGCCCACAGAGTTCCCGGAAAGAAAGCAAAGAGGCCCGCGCTATACTCTTTTCACGACAACGTGATGGCTACTATCATCAAGCATTATCACTCTGATCAAGCTTAATAACTCATTAAGCTTCACTTACCCAAATCCAACATCAAATCAATCTTGTGCTCAATGTTTGGGTCGATCCTTTGTTCTTTGAGCGCTCCACCTAGTGAAACATAAGCGAAAAGATAGCACACATCCCAGCGATTAGTCTGGAACATCCGACGATTGATAAATAACAGCAGACGCGCTTGACCCGCTGAGCAGAGTTTCGGCTATCGCCGACTGTGTTCGCCGCTATCGTTGTGCTTTAAATGTAGCCTGTCTTTGTGGGCACAGGTTCGCCCAATAAAAACTAGTTTCGTCTATATACATGTATATACATATATATAAATATATACACACAGCCTGCAAAATATCTAACAAAGTCGCCTTTGCAACTTTGCCGTTATTCATCTACGTACCCAATTGTGTAAGCGAACCTTAACTGAACCCAATCTATTGATTGCCAATTGCAGCGCTTATATCTGTAATTTCAGTGGATTGTAGGTTAACGGGCTTTGTCAGAATCACCATGTCGATTATATTGCTTCAGTTTTATAGAATTTCAACATATGATATACAGAAGGCATCATATAAGTCACAGGATGCGATATTGTGACATGCTATAAACAAATGATATACGCCAAATATTGCCAGGCTGCATATCAGTAGTTTTATTCCAAGTGAAGAAAATCCGCCATTAGAGAATGATTCATTATTTCTCACCCGCCGTGGTTGCTCAGTGGCTATGGTGTTGGGCTGCTGAGCACGAGGTCGCGGGATCGAATCCCGGCCACGGCGGCCGCATTTCGATGGCCGCGAAATGCGAAAACACCCGTGTGCTTAGATTTAGGCGCACGTTAAAGAACCCCAGGTGGTCAAAATTTCCGGAGTCCTCCGCTACGGCGTGCCTCATAATCAGAAAGTGTTTTAGGCACGTAAAACCCCAAATATTAAAAAAATTATCATTATTTCTCGGCATCAACTCAACATCGACAGCATAACCATAAAAGGAAATATATATATATATATATATATATATATATATATATATATATGTAAAGTAATTGATCAGAATTAGTTAATTACCTAAAGCATCACTCTGCAATGGTACAGAAGAAATGCATTTTTATTCAAGTAACCAAGTTAACGAATGTGTCAGAATAAAGAATAAAGTGTCAGAATATGTTTTCTTCTTAAATTGCAAGCGTCGTCGTTGGAGTGATGCGTTGAGCCATGCAGCTTGTAGCAGGCGACGTGGTGTACTGCGGGTGCAAGCGTCAGGTTCTGAAGGCCCGCTGAGGACACTGGCACCTTAATGAGGGTGGTGGGTCCCGACGCAGCCAGGATAGGAGGTCACGTTGTCTGCCTCATTATGGAGTGGCGGCCAAATCGTTCAAGGGAGGGGTAACATGGAAACTTTTCATTTGCGACACAAATTCACGCTTCCCGCTGCCGGCTCTCACCTTAAACCTCACTTTATGATGGCGAGTGGTCATGATTCGCGAGGTAAATGTATTCATGTGCTGTATTTATCGAATTTAAACGCAGCTTTGTTCAGAAGAAATAGAACCAAAAAATTTGCCTGCGCGTTACAGTCGGGTATGAAACCAAAACCTCCTTCGCGGCTTTGGGAACCACCTGCTGTCGGAACCGTCAGATCTTCTGCTACAGCTATTCATTCGTTATGCAAGAGAATGGTATGCGATCTTAGCAAATTATGTAAACTATATAATTTATTCTGAGGCTAGCAGCGTCTCCAACGACTGCGTCTGCGTCTTCGACCAGAAGCAGCGACAGGAGTGGCATACCACCGCAACACCAAAGGTACGTGAAGCTGCCCCTACGCATCTCGATACCACTTTCGGACCAATACCAGTCACGGACAACCCATTTACGGGCCATTCTACACCTGCAGCGACGAGACCCAGACTACACCTAACGCCGTGGCACTAGGCAGGAGCCCTCAGTCCGTCACGCTTGAAATAGAATACGCCGCAGTAGGCCACCGGCGGGCCACCGGCTGGTAGGCCACCGGCGGGCCAGCTCAGTGACTAAAATTGGAAACTGGTAACTAAGTTTCACGACCGCTACCAGCCATACACCTCCGCCATACCTGGTAACCATAACGCCCCAGCCGTGCCTTAAAAAGGCAAGAGCCGCGGCCCTATAGCCAAGGCACCACCCAAGCAGGCACAGCCCGTGCCACAGCGGCGCCGTAAAAAGCCGCCTCTCCCCCTCCTCCCCGTTTATGATTCTAATGTCGTCACACCACTAGGCGTGGCTTCATCGCAAGGCTAACCCAAAATCACTAAATTATCACTCACCGCCCAGAATCTCGGCCTTACCATACTAAGCAACCCACACACCACCACCCGCATAGGCAACTATGTTATCATGAATGAGCCCCCCGGCCTAACCCTTGGAAACATATATGGAACGCTCAGTGGTGCAACTCCAGCCACACTATCGACAGTGATTACTACATTCTCCACACAACCTTCCACACCACTCCTCCCAAATATCTTCCTCTCCGTACCGAAATCACAGATTGGGACAAGTAAAGACGCCTACGCCACCAAACCGCACTCACACATAATAATGACATTGACCATTGGGCGCACACATTCAAAGAAGACATTTCAGCCACCACAAAAGACACGGTAGCTCCTTATTCCAACCCCGCATGTCGGAAACGGCGCCAGCTTTCTTAGACGCTGGAACGGTCAGCGCCACAACCGCCTGCTGCGTCGCCAGATCGCAAAAACGGCGCGCCGGATCGAGGTTTATACATTCGGTATGGCGTGACAGCTGCATCAACAGACAACTAGGCCCTAAAAAGTCGGGGTATTTTTGCGACATTTCTATAATCCTACGCATCAAAGACCTGCCAAAATGACGTTTTAGTACGTCTCCTTCACCAATTTCCAGATAGTGATAAATATCTGCTCGCGGATTTACGTCACCGCTATCTAAACACGGCACACGCCGACCTTATCCCCAACTGCAAAGGCCTCCCTAACAGCACCCTCGGCGCGGACCTCTCCGATGCTTAAGTGCGCTACTCGCTAAACGAACTCCGCCCCACTTTGGCCTAGGGCCCACGGGGTCTCCAAGAAAGCCCTCTCAAACATCGATATCACCTCCGTCTCGGCGTTAACCGACGTTATGGACTCTTACTGGCGGGAAGGCGAACTCCCCCATGCATGACGACAAGCTCGAGTCACATTTATTCCAAATCCAGGCAAACGCCTGTCGAGCAAGAACCTCCGTCATATATCCCTCACCTTCTTTACAGACAACTTGATGGAGCGCCTTGTCTTCAACAACCTCCAAAATCACGTTAAAAACCGTGACCTGCCTCCACCGCCCAACCATTCTGCACTCAGCTGTCCACGCAAAACATCATGCGTCAACTCTCGCGAGACGCTCTCGACCTCGCTGAGAAAACGTGCACGAATGCCGTTCTCGGGTTCAACGTAACAAAGCCTTCAACAACGTCACGCATGGTGCCATCCTCACTAACGACTCCCTCATCAAACCCGGCGAGCACTCGTTTAACTAAATAAGCTCGTTCGTATCTGATCAGACTACCGCGATAACGCTAGACAGTCTATAGTCGGGTGCAATACCCCTACGTAGGCGCGGCATACCGCAAGACTCGGTTCTCTCACTATTCCTATTTGACGCGGCCTTTATTTCACTTCCCTCTAAACTCGCCGCCATTCCAGGACTACCACACTCCTTCTTTGCTGACGACATCACCCGGTGCGTAACCGCGGGGCATGACGGCCAAGTAGAGCAGACCGTGTAAAAGGCGGTCGTAGCGATCGAGCTTCACACCTCGGCGCAGGACTTGGGTGCTCCCACAATGAGCCCAAACTCCCTGGTCCTCATGGGCTCATGACCAAGCCTCCGGGGCCCCTCCCCTGCAAATAACTGCAGGCCGCGTCCCTATAAGGTAGTTCACCACAATCTGCGTTCTCGAGAAGCTCCTTAAAGCAACTGTGGGAATGCTGAGATTCTCGCTAAGCTCACCGTAACGATCACTAAAACCACCCGCCTCTTCCGGCCAATTGCACAAAACCCTCAGAGCATGAAGAAAGCTGACCTCTGCCGACTGGTACAAGCAATGATACTGAGCCGCTTTGTTTACACCGTGCCTTATCCTTATTTCACCCCGGCTCATCCGCCAAGCAGGCGTTACACTAGGCGTAGGCGTACAGTAGACCAGTAGGCGCTACATCTCCCACAGAGAAACTCCACCGTGCGACTATTGGCTTTAGGAATCTGAGACTGTCCCCAAACTGTACGAGGCCCCCCTCACCTCCTGTATCACGTCCCGCGCACTCGTTCAGGCACGGCTATGCTCCTCCGCCTCATCATAGGCTTCCAGTTATAAGACCCGGGCCTTGCTCAACTCCCACCACACATTGACAACCAGTTAGAAATAAAACCTCTCCAGAGAATATGCACCCAATCCACCGTAAGGGTCACTGTACGTCCCGAGCACGTGCCCTCCACGCCAAATACCACCAGCACTGCAACTCCATCTGCATCAATGCAGAAGAATATGCTACCGACGACGCATCCACGCAGGACGTGCAAATTGGAATAGGCACCTTGCTAGTGGATACAA
Source organism: Dermacentor variabilis (assembly GCF_050947875.1). Taxonomy (NCBI): domain Eukaryota; kingdom Metazoa; phylum Arthropoda; class Arachnida; order Ixodida; family Ixodidae; genus Dermacentor; species Dermacentor variabilis. The sequence goes on from NC_134571.1 coordinate 132,023,534, forward strand.
TCATATGCTCGACTTCCCGGAAACAATTCCTTCCAAATAGTGATAACTTCCTACGCCAGCGCCACAAACTCACTCCGAATAGCGCTGCGGCGACGGTCGCATGTTACAATTTATGCTAAACGCTATGATGCATGTGCTTCTGCGGTACTTTGTAATTGTTCTGGCATTGCAACTGCGTATGAACAGACACTTCAACTACTCTCGTCTAAGTGCTCCTTTGGAATAAAAACGCAGATGCCGAATCGCCTCACTTGATCAAAACATCACGAGTGCTAGTTTTCCTAAGCATATTGTTATCATTGATAGCAACGTTGGTAAAGAAAGTGCGCAGTGCTGCGCGCAATTAAAGTACTAAAACGCGCAATATGTTTAGAAGTGAAAAGAAACCGGAATAAAATATCACTGCTTTTGAGGCAATGCCCTGCACAGCAATGATTCCTTCCTCGTAGAGTTGGGAGAACATGAATTTTTTCACGACAAATCTAACACGAATCGTAAGTATTGAATATTGAATACTGAGTGTGAGTGGTGTAAAAAAATAGGTTAATAACAAAAATGAAGGAACAGTTTTAAACACAGGGTAACTAATTGTATTTTCAAAAGCTGGAGGAATAGCAAGTCAACTTTTTTCAGAGCCTGGTTCGAAACAAACTTGTCCATAATGAATATTGCTCTGTGGCTAGATTTCCATAAATGCCAAATATATGATTGCTAGCAATAAAATAGCAGTTCAGAAAAAAGAGCGGAATTGTTCAACGACATGCGTGCGATTGACGCATGTAACAGGGTCCATTTCAAAGAACACATTACTGGTTGCAGCGGAAGACACATACCCGCTACGAGACTAGACTGCCAAATCACTTATATACAGACTACAAGCAAGCACCCCTGATTGTTATGCAAGCTTGCCAAGCGAAAGTGCAAACAACGTTTGCATTACTTATTAGCAGCTCGAGCATCGAGTGACACTCTTGTTTCTTGCGCAGCACTTCCCGTTGATCTCCTAAGACGACGGGGGAATGAAACTAAAGATAAATCAGAAAAAAGTAGAAAAAATATTACAGTGAAAAATGTATCTGTTTTGTTACATATATGATATCAGAGCACAATTTAGTTACGATTTGTGTTACTGAAGTGTCTGGGAAAAATAGAAATAATTAGAAATCACTGAGTGTAGCGGGGACGAAATTCAGAATAATTCAGAAAAGATTTGAGAATCTGGTTCTCATTGTAAAGAATGGATTTCATTGAAAAATGTGTTTCATTGTAGACACAATATTAGAGCATAAGCTTAGTTACAAGTTGAGTTTCTGAAGTGTCAGGAATAATTATAATTAATTAGAAATCACTGAGACGACCAATGAACGAAACTAAAAATAGCCGAGATAAAATAGAAAAGGGCAGCACAGTAAAGAATTCGTGAGTTTCGCTGTACATATAATATGAGAGCATCATCATCATCATCATCAGCCTGGTTACGCCCACTGCACGGCAAAGGCCTCTCCCATACTTCTCCAACAACCCCGGTCATGTACTAATTGTGGCCATGCCGTCCCTGCAAACTTCTTAATCTCATCCGCCCACCTAACTTTCTGCCGCCCCCTGCTACGCTTCCCTTCCCTTGGGATCCAGTCCGTAACCCTTAATGACCATCGGTTATCTTCCCTCCTCATTACATGTCCTGCCCATGCCCATTTCTTTTTCTTGATTTCAACTAAGATGTCATTAACTCGCGTTTGTTCCCTCACCCAATCAGCTCTTTTCTTATCCCTTAACGTTACACCTATCATTCTTCTTTCCATAGCTCGTTGTGTCGTCCTCAATTTGAGCAGAACCCTTTTCGTAAGCCTCCAGGTTTCTGCCCCGTAGGTGAGTACTGGTAAGACACAGCTATTATATACTTTTCTCTTGAGGGATAACGGCAACCTGCTGTTCATGATTTGGGAATGCCTGCCAAACGCACTCCAGCCCATTCTTATTCTTCTGATTATTTCCGTCTCATGATCCGGATCCGCCGTCACTACCTGCCCTAAGTAAATGTATTCCCTTACGACTTCCAGTGCCTCGCTGCCTATTGTAAATTGCTGTTCTCTCCCGAGACTGTTAAGCATCACTTTAGTTTTCTGCATATTAATTTTTAGACCCACTCTTCTGCTTTGCCTCTTCAGGTCAGTGAGCATGCATTGCAATTGGTCCCCTGAGTTACTAAGCAAGGCAATATCATCAGCGAATCGCAAGTTACTAAGGTATTCTCCATTAAATTTTATCCCCAATTCTTCCCAATCCAGGTCTCTGAATACCTCCTGTAAACACGCTGTGAATAGCATTGGAGATATCGTATCTCCCTGCCTGACGCCTTTCTTTATTGGGATTTTGTTGCTTGCTTTATGGAGGACTACGGTGGCTGTGGAGCCGCTATAGATATCTTCCAGTATCTTGACATATGTCTCATCTACACCCTGATTCCGTAATGCCTCCATGACTGCTGAGGTTTCGACTGAATCAAACGCTTTCTCGTAATCAATGAAAGCTATATATAACGGTTGCTTATATTCTGCACATTTCTCTATCACTTGATTGATAGTGTGAATATGGTCTATTGTTGAGTAGCCTTTACGGAATCCTGCCTGGTCCTTTGGTTGACAGAAGTCTAAGGTGTTCCTGATTCTATTTGCAATTACCTTAGTAAATACTTTGTAGGCAACAGACAGTAAGCTGATCGGTCTATAATTTTTCAAGTCTTTGGCGTCCCCTTTCTTATGGATTAGGATTATGTTAGCGTTCTTCCAAGATTCCGGTACGCTCGAGGTCATGAGGCATTGCGTATACAGGGTGGCCAGTTTCTCTAGAACAATCTGTCCCCCATCCTTCAACAAATCTGCTGTTACCTGATCCTCCCCAGCTGCCTTCCCCCTTTGCATATCTCCTAAGGCTTTCTTTACTTCTTCCGGCGTTACTTTCGGGATTTCGAATTCCTCTAGACTATTTTCTCTTCCATTATCGTCGTGGGTGCCACTGGTACTGTATAAATCTCTATAGAATTCCTCAGCCACTTGAACTATCTCATCCATATTAGTAATGATATTGCCGGCTTTGTCTCTTAACGCATACATCTGATTCTTGCCAATTCCTAGTTTCTTCTTCACTGTTTTTAGGCTTCCTCCGTTCCTGAGAGCCTGTTCAATTCTATCCATATTATACTTCCTTATGTCAGCTGTCTTACGCTTGTTGATTAACTTCGAAAGTTCTGCCAGTTCTATTCTAGCTGTAGGGTTAGATGCTTTCATACATTGGCGTTTCTTGATCAGATCTTTCGTCTCCTGCGATAGTTTGCTGGTATCCTGCCTAACGGAGTTACCACCGACTTCCATTGCACACTTCTTAATGATGCCCACATGATTGTCGTTCATTGCTTCAACACTAAGGTCCTCTTCCTGAGTTAAAGCTGAATACCTGTTCTGTAGCTTGATCTGGAATTCCTCTATTTTCCCTCTTACCGCTAACTCATTGATCGGCTTCTTATGTACCAGTTTCTTCCGTTCCCTCCTCAGGTCTAGGCTAATTCGAGTTCTTACCATCCTGTGGTCACTGCAGCGCACCTTGCCGAGCACGTCCACATCTTGTATGATGCCAGGGTTAGCGCAGAGTATGAAGTCTATTTCATTTCTAGTCTCGCCGTTCGGGCTCCTCCACGTCCACTTTCGGCTTTCCCGCTTGCGGAAGAAGGTATTCATTATCCTCATATTATTCTGTTCCGCAAACTCTACTAATAACTCTCCCCTGCTGTTCCTGGTGCCTATGCCATATTCCCCCACTGCCTTGTCTCCAGCCTGCTTCTTGCCTACCTTGGCATTAAAGTCGCCCATTAGTATAGTGTATTTAGTTTTTACTCTACCCATCGCCGATTCCACGTCTTCATAGAAGCTTTCGACTTCCTGGTCATCATGACTGGATGTAGGGGCGTAGACCTGTACAATCTTCATTTTGTACCTCTTATTAAGTTTCACAACAAGACCTGCCACCCTCTCGTTAATGCTATAGAATTCCTGTATGTTACCAGCTATATTCTTATTAACCAGGAATCCGACTCCTAGTTCTCTTCTATCCGCTAAGCCCCGGTAGCACAGGACGTGCCCGCTATTTAGCACTGTATATGCTTCTTTTGGCCTCCTAACTTCACTGAGCCCTATTATATCCCATTTACTGCCCTCTAATTCCTGCAATAGCACTGCTAGACTCGCCTCACTAGATAACGTTCTAGCGTTAAACGTTGCCAGGTTCATATTCCAATGGCGGCCTGTCCGGAGCCAGTGATTCTTAGCACCCTCTGCTGCGTCGCAGGTCTGACCGCCGCCGTGGTCAGTTGCTTCGCAGCTGCTGGGGACTGAGGGCCGGGGTTTGATTGTTGTGTTCATAGGAGGTTGTGGCCAAGTACTGCACCAGGGTGGCCAATCCTGCTCTGGTGAGGGAGTGCGTTACCGGTTCTGGTCACCGGGATCAGGCCACACTCCAGGCCTGTTTGTGCAATTTTATCAACACGCGGATTTTTTTTTTTTTTAATCCGGTGGAAAATTGCCGGCACCGGGATTCGAACCACGGACCTCTTGCACGCGAGGCGGGTGTTCTACCTCTACGCCACCGCTGCACTTACATGAGAGCATACATTTACTTAAAGGGAAGCTGAAGAGTCTGTCGAATTCAATGAGACGCTCATATATGGATGCGGGAACCTTATAAACCATGTAGGTAAAATTTTGGGGTTTTTTTTTCAATTAGGAGCGACGTAATCGCCGGTTGAAATTGCGCTGTAGCTCCGCCCCCCTTTGAGTGAGCGAGCGGAGCGGAGACCGGAAACCGCGGTGTTGTGACGTCAACTCTGCTTCGTTCCTTCGCAGCGTCCGCGACCGTGCCTGACCGCGCTTGTTTCTGCGTGCGTGGCATCGTAATCTGCTTCGATCAACCCTGCATTCCTTTGTTGGTGCGTCTGTGTGTATGTAGAGTGGTAGTCAACGTGCGTGGTAGTCAACAGATGAAGGTCACTACACGTACTGCATGAACCGGGAAGCTTTTCACGCGTTTAAACCGTCTTTGTAGATTGCCGACAGCTTTGGACAGCGCACAAATGCCGACGATCGCATCCCCGCTTACGTTCCACGAGGAGGCATGCAGGAACACAACACTACAGTTGTTTGACCGGAAACGAGCTCACTAGATCGGCGAAAGATCGGCGAGATCACTAGATCGCTTTGCAAAAAACATACTCACCAAAGAGCATTTCCAACACGAGGAGATCCCAAGACTTTGCTTTCGTTCGCGTCGAAAGCACTGCTCGCACCAGCATCGTTTGCTTCTTCGAGAGGCCGGCTCTTCGCAATCGGCTCGTACATGTAGGGAGTAACGCCGAACTCCTCAGAAAAACGCAGTCTCTCTAAATTTGCCATTACCGTCTCAGAAAAACAGCACCAAACTACGTGGCACCGCGCTTCATGTGTAGCGGCAGCGGTCGGCAGCGGCAGAGTTGACGTCACGAAGCGCATCGACCAATCACAGGCGGAAACGAGACGCGCGAGCTGGGCGTGTCCGCTGCTGCACTTTTCGTCGAAATAAAATATATTTGCGCTTTCTTTCGCTCAATTTCGATACGATATTCGAATTCGGAGGGTTTAAAACCATTATTTACAGATGTTCACTCATTTCTTCTGGAAAACCTTTCAGCTTCCCTTTAAAACTTGAGTTACTGAAGTGTCTGGAATAAGAATTATTTAGAAATCACTCAATACCACACGCCTAAGCTCCGAATTCTAGATTTTCGAGCTGCGCCACGTAAGCACGACTTTGGCGAAATTCCTGGAAACCCCGAAATAAAAAGCGCAATTAATAACGTCCCTAATGACGTCACATATAAGCAGGTGTCATGTAATTTACCGGGCTAATAACGGAAAAGAGTTGCATCCCAACTCGATTCATGCGTTGCGTTCGCCTAAAGTTAACCTAAAGAACACCAACGCCAAGGTGCGGGTGTCACTAAGAGACATCGAACTGAAAGACTTGGGTCGCCTATCATTTTTTTGCTTCTGCATTGCATCGAAAAATTATGTCGTTGTTACACTACTGATAACTTCCGTTACTTTGTTTAGCAGACAGAGAACAGTAACCAGAACTTATCAGTAGATTGTTCCAAAACATTTGGTTACTCTTGTATATTTTCAATTTCCAATTATATTTTTCCGAGTGCGATGATTCAGTGCGCAATATTCGATTTGTATTCCAAACTTTAAATATTTGACTAGTCCTACTTCCTTGCTATTCTTAAATGCCAATGCTTTGATCTTTTAAACAGACAGCCGTATACTCACCAACATCACGCATCGACTTCGGAAGTTTCGGAAGTCTCCGCAATGCTGCTGTTCCCGCCACTAGAATAAATGAAAAGTGAATAAATGAGAAAGCTTTATTACGTACCATTGCTTTCAATTTAACATGTTTATTCAGCCGAAAGCATCGTACAGTGAATCCAGGCCACTTATTAGTGCTATTAGAGGCTTTCGCACAAAGAATGGAAACGTAATTCAAATACAGCTCAGGAAGGCCTACAAAAACATTGAGTGAATGAATGTGTGTGGTTTAGTGGCGCAAGGGCCAGATATGGCCAAAGAGCGCCAAGACAGTGTTAGTGATTTCGCGGTGGAATGATGAGTTCTGTGAAGAAGATGTGACTTGGCTTTAAGGTGGCCTAAAAATAGTCGTTGTAAATTGCGTAAAATCTACGTGCTATAAGATTATGGCGATGACTAATGACGAATACTATAAACATTAAAATCCATGGTAGAAGAATGATGCAAAATAGAAAATACATAAGATGGTAAAATTACTTGGAGCACTGCTGCCTCGCCAGAGCCCTTGAAACACAAGGGCCTAGAGGCATGTGCTATACGAAAGAGCTATCACAGCGGCATCCTCTGAAGAGAGGACCCGCTACGTACATGTGGGGCTAACAACGTGCAAGGCAACATCTTTCAGAAAACTTAGGACTGCGTTGGTGTCAAATAAAGGTTCTGCGCCAAGTAGCATTACGGGATGTAGGGGGATGTGCTGCCGGTATGCTAGAGAAAAATGTTTCCTTCTCTCAGTTTCGGCTGCCCCACACTCCAGGAGGACGTGGAGGACGGTCAGCCTCTTCCCGCATCTACCAAAGGTTGGAGGATCATTTTCAGTGAGTAAAAATTTATGCGTGCTAAATGTGTGCCCTATTCTGAGGCGACAGAATAGGACATCTGTTCGCCGTGATTTTGTTACGGAGGGCCACGAACCTAACTGTGGCTTTATCACGTGCAATTTGTTATTTACTTCTGCGTCCCATACACGTTGCCAGTGGTTTCGCGGTTTCCTTATTAAGAAAGGCTTCAGGTCTGTGACAGGGACCGAAGCAGTAGGATTAACTGCATGCTGTGAAATTGATGTGGCCATCTGGTCTACTGGAACGTTACCCTGGATGATCCTATGGCCAGGCACCCAGCATATAATCACATGCTGGTTAGATACATATGCTTTACATAAGACGGAATAGAGTTCAATTATAACAGGATTTTTGTGCTTACAGAACGATATGAAAGACTTCACAACACTTAGGGAGTCCGTATATATAACTGATTTTTTTAGTTTTGATTTCTGTATATGCTTCACGGTCGACAATATTGCGTAGGCCTCAGCCGTAAAGATACTAGTTTCCGGATGCAGTACGTCGGATTCCGAGAAGGATGGACCGACGGCTGCATAGGACACCCCGTCGTGTGACTTCGATGCGTCTGTGTAGAACTCCGTGCAGGAGTGTTTGTGCTGGAGTTTCCGGAAATGCATTTGGATTTCAATCTCTGGAGCGTGTTTTGTAACTTGCATGAAAGATATATCGCATTGTATCAGCTGGCACTCCCAAGGAGGTAGCAGCTTGGCTGGATGCATTAGGCGAAGCTCGAGGAGTGGGACATGAATTTCATGACTAAGCTCCCTCACACGCAGCGAGAAAGGTTGTCTTACGGAGGGACGATTACGAAAGAGTGTAGCATATGTCATATCGTTAACAGAATTAAAACACGGATGGTGAGGATTAGAGTGGACTTTCAGAAAATATGTTTGGCTGATGTATCTTCTCTGCAGGTGAAGTTACCACTCATTTCATTCTGCATATAAACATTGTGTGGGACTTGTTCTGAAAGCGCCAGTGGCCAGTCGGATTCTTAGATGGTGGACTGGGTCTAGCATATTTAGCGCGCTCGGTGCGGCAGAGTGATAAATCACGGTACCATAGTCTAATCGTGGTCGAATGAGGCTTTCATAGAGTTTCAGTAAACACTTCCTGTCACTACCTCATTTAATCTGGGATAAAAGTTTCATTATGTTCATTGTTTTGACACATTTCTTTTAAGATGTTTAAGGTGGGGGACGAAAGTGAGTCTGCAGTCAAGTATCAAGTACTGGTGGCAGCGACGGCGCAGCAAGCACTGCCTCACGTATTTTTCTTTGAATGTGCAGTTATCTTGGCGAGCTATCTATCAGCCTTCGAACCGCACGTGGAAATCAAGCACTCGGATCCGTGGACGACAGCTTCCTGCAAGCCCAACAGGCGTCATCGGCTTCATTGAGCACTGCTCATAAGAAGCAGGACCATCACCGAGGCTTCACTGGTGGCAGCGACGGCACAGCAAGCACTGCCTCACGTATTTTTCTCTGAATGTGCAGTTATCTTGGCCAGCTTCCTATCAACTTTCGCACCGCACGTGGAAATCAAGCACTCGGATCCGTGGACGACAGCTTCCTGCAAGCCCAACAGGTGTCGTCGGCTTCGTTGAGCACCGCTCATATGAAGCAGGAGCATCACCGAGGCTTCACTGGTGGCAGCGACGGCGCAGCAAGCACTGCCTCACGTATTTTTCTCTGAATGTGCTGGTTACTTGCCTGATTTTTGTGTGTGACCTGTTCGCTGTCGCTGCTGCCACAGTTACTTTTTTTCCTTTTGTGCTCTTGTGTGTCAAGCTGTTTGGTTAGTGCTTTGTTGCGAAAACAAAATGCTGACAAATTCAGAGCTTGCCAAGAGGATTGAAGCAATTGAGACTAAACTGGAAACTGAATGCAGCCAATTCGCTGACGACATTCTCGGTAAATCTCTGTTAAAGTTGCAGTCCACTGGGCTTGATGCTATTGAACTAAAAAAGCAGGTTGAAAGCCTGGAAGCAAGTATCGGTGTCTTAAATAACATCGTTGAAAAAATGCGGGACGAAAAACTCAAGCTTACAGATGACAACAAAAAGCTCATCTCAGAGAACAAAGCACTGTCTGAAAGGGTGGCTGAGATGGAACAATACTCTAGAATGAGCAATGTTGAGGCAAGGGGCGTCCCCTGCACCCAAGGGGAGGACTGCATCGCAGTCATGCGAACCACTAGCACTAAAATTGGGTGCCCAGTAATGGCTGCTGACATCGATGTCGCTCATCGGGTCCCTACAAAAGTGCAAGACAAGAAAAACATCGTGGCTAGATTCTGTTCCCGAACAAAGAAGGACGAATTTGTCAGCAAGGCACATAAGGCTAAGCTTCACCTAAGTGGCATCGGAGTGAAAGCTTCTGTTGACAGTGCGGTCTACGTCAATGAGCACTTGACAGCACGAAATAAAGCGCTCTTTTCGAAGGTGCTGGCTTTAAAAAAACAATACAAATGGCAATTTCTCTGGATCAGCAACTGCCAAATCGAGGCTAGAAAAGCCGAGAAAACCAGAGTGTACCGCATTACTGATGATTCAGACCTAATGGCCAATAAATAATCGGCATAAAGTTTGTGCCTCCCTTAACCCCTTATCTTCCATCATGGCGTCATATTACACAACGAGCGAGTTAAATTACTTCCTTCAGAATAGTAATCGATCTTTTATTCATTTCAATGCGCGCAGCCTCCGTAAACGTCTCGGTGACTTCCAGAATCTGCTTTCAACACTTTCTTTCACGTTTTCAATCATTGCAGAATCACGGACCTGGCTTAGCGAAGATGATAAAAACTTGTACTGCCTCCCTTATAAATATGAGTATACACACAGACAGTCCAGCAACTACGGTGGTGCGGCTGTCTATATCTCCTCCGGAATACTGTACAAAAGAAGACTCGACCTCACGTTAAATATTCAAAACTGCGAATCAGTATGGTTGGAATTCGATCCTAACTTTCTTAACACCGATGATCGAAACTTCACCTTTGGTTGCGTTTACCGTTCATCTTCCTCTTCAGTTCCAGACTTTTGTATTCCTCTCGAAAAAATAATGGCAAAGTTATCCGCTGAGACAAAAATGTCATAATTATGGGTGATATGAACATAAATTTAATGGAGTCATCCCCGAGCTCTGTCAATTATTCGTCTTGTTTCCAAAGTTTTGGTTACGAATGTCTTATTAATATCCCTACTCGTTTAGTTCTTGGGGGTTCTAACACTCTAATCGATCATGCATTGTCTAATCTTTTGAATCCACATGATGCAGGAGTACTTGAAAGTGACATTACTGACCATTTTCCTCTTTTTGTGCGCACTACATCTGCACATTGCTCCTATTCAAATTCTTACACCAAACTTGTTTTTGATATAAACTTGTTCTCAGCAGCAGTATCTCACACTGACTGGTCTTTCGCTCTTGACTCAAATGATCCACCGGTAGCCTTCGCGCAATTTATAACAAAGTTGATACCATACTATCATACCAACTCTCATATAAGTAAATGCAGAAAGAAAGTGGCTTCACCTCAAAATCTCTGGGTCACCGATAGTTTGCTGAAGGCCATGCGCACACGAGAAAACCTATATAAAAAACTAAAACGCAACCATTCAATTTAAACCTACATGCGCGGTACAAGAAATATTGCAACACGCTTTATTCATGACTTAAAAAAGCTAAAACCAAATATTACAAAGAAAAAATACTTAGATATGGTTAGCACGTAAAGAAAATATGGCAAATAGTGAACTCCTTTTTGAATAGGAAACAAGGAGCGGATAGCATAACTAAAATATCCCACGATAGTAATACTTATTTCAAACCTCTTAAGATTTCGGATGCTTTCAGTAATTTCTTTTTTGCTAATAACTCCACTCAAACTCCACACAACTTATACCCATCAAAGCGCCTTCCACATTCATTTTATATGTTTCCAACCACTCCTGATGAGGTGGTATCAGTAATCAACAATTTAAAGATAACTAGGGCCGGACTGGACAACATTCATCCTGGTCATGTCAAAATAATTTCTAAATCAATATCATTTGTACAGTCTGAAATTACTAACCTCATGTTTAAAACAGGCACATTTCCTCGCGAGCTCCAACGTGGTAGGGTTATTCCAGTTTTTAAGAAAGGCGATCGCTCATCACTATCTAACTACAGGCCAATCTGTGTTTTACCCTTTTTTATCAAGGTCACCGAGAAAATAATTGAAAAACGATTGATCAAATACATAACCAAATTTATTACTCTTTCACCTGACCAATTTTGATTTATATACGGCTACTCTACTGACCTAGCACTTGCATCTCTTACTGATCAGTTAAAGAAAGCCATTCACAACGGTAAATTCGCAGCATCCTTATTCGTAGACTTTTCAAAGGCATTTGACAGCATTGACCACGAAATTCTATATCTTAAACTAGATTCAATTGGTATCACAGGTCCTCCTTTACTACTATTACGCAGCTACTTACGAGCCAGATACCAGGTTGGTAGTGTTTCCGATGCTCATTCTAAACCTAAAATGACTAATTTAGCTGTACCACAAGGATCCATGTTGGGCCCGTGACTCTTCTTACTTTATATTAATGATCTACCTAACTGCCTCACATCTTCTAAATGTATACTATATGCCAATGATACCATAATTACTAATTCTGGCGAATGTCTGTCAACGGTAATAACCAAGCTTAATAGTGATCTTTATAACTTGTTAGAATGGTGCAAAATGAATAAACTTACCATTAATCCTACTAAAACTAAATTTATTTTATTGTCATCGCAGAATAAATCATTGCTATGCATTCCGCCCATTTCCCTTGGTGACCATTTATTAAAAGCAAGTGAAGAATGCACGTACTTAGGTGTTATTATTGACTGTAACCTAAACTTTCATCGCCATATAACGCATAATAAAAAGAAGTTATCACATGGAATACGCATTCTCATCAGGGCGCGTCCATTTTTTTCACGACCTGTGTTGCTCTCACTCTATTTCGCGTTTGTACACTCTCACATTAACTACTGCATAACCTCCTGGGTTAAAACCGATACAAGCTATCCAAAACCAGGCAATTAGAAAAATCACGTCGACTCCACACACCGCCAATGCTAAACAGTTACTACAAGCAAATAACATTCTAGACGTTGCAGCCCTTGTCAAGTACAGCCTTGCCACTGTTCTTTTCAAAATAATAAATGAGAAAATATCATTATCGCTAATTCCTATATCATCTCTAACAAACATTAACTCAGCTCGTTTTGCACTGTATAATAACTTCACTCTGTCCAAAGTGCGCACTAATTATGGGAAACAGACAATTCACTTTGCAGCCATATCATCATGGAATACATTACCATTGATAATAAAACTCCTGAAAACCCATCGATTTTATGATGAACTGAAAAATTTTCTGTTATGTGATATGTAAGTGACACTATGCATTGAATAATCCGATTTTGGTTTTAGACCTGCCATTGTTATGTACTCCAGAAAGTAATTAATTTCTTCTTTTTAATATTTTTCTCTTTCTTCCTCTTTTACTTTCGTTTTATCTAGTTTCGATATATTGCTTACTGCCGTTATATCGTCTATTGATTACTTCATCTACTTAGATTTGTATGTCATTATTTATTATTACTGGCATTGTACCAATTGAGCTGTTGTTGCTTGCTAAATGAACTTTTATGTTAACCATGAACAGGAGGTCCCAATTCAGTTTTAACTATGGGACCTCCTTCTGTATACTTCTATCTGTATATTATTTTTAAGTAATAATAAAATTGATTGATTGATTGATAACACCTAGAAATTCGTGCTCTTTGTTTACAGGTATTTGTTGTCCACCCAGTTCTAAGCAAGGATCTGGGATCCATCCTCTCTTTCTTATAGAAAGAACACAAGAGCTTTTGTTAGGATTGATCTTTAATCCATTCTTGTCTGCCCCCACTGAGACTTTGTTGAGGCCATGCTGTACCTGTCTCTCGCACACTGCGAGGTTAAAGGATTTGAAAGCTATTTATATGTCGTCCACGTAGACAGAATAAAAGATTGCCGGTGGTAATGAAGCGCGAAGCGTGTTCATCTTCACGAAGAAGAGTGTGCAGCTGAGCACACCTCCTTGGGGTACACCCGTTTCTTGCGTAAAAGGACGCGAAAGTACATTACCGACTTTTACCCGGAAGGTACGACTGGACGGATAGCTTTCTATTAGGTTTAGCATATTACCATGGATGCCCATTTCTGACAAGTCTCTTAAGATTCCGTAACGCCACGTTGTATCGTACGCCTTCTCCATATCGAGGAATATGAATAAAAAAACTGTTTGTGTACAAATGCGTCCCGTATATTTACTTATACACGTACAAGGTGGTCAGTTGTGGAGCGCCTTTCTCTGCAGCCGCACTGATAGGGATCAAGCAATCTATTCAGTTCAAGGAAATGAATGAGTCGCCGATTAATCATTTTTTCAGATACCTTACAAAGGCAACTTGTCAGGGCTATCGGGCGGTAAATTGCCACTGAGGAAGGATCTTTGCCTTGTTTCAAAACTGGGATCACAATGGCTTCTTTCCATGCAGTCGGAAGGTATCCTGCAGCCCAAATGGTGTTGAAAATTGTGACTAGTGTAACTTGCATGTCTTTGTGTAAGTTTTTGATCATTTCATAGATGATTCTGTCAGATACCGGTGCAGAGCTCTTGCATGCGCTCAAGGCAACTCTCAACTCAGCAATACTAAAAGGACAGTTGTATGGTTCGTTCTGTCGACATTTTCTTATGAGTGGCTTACATTCTTCTATTTGTTTATATTTCACAAAGGATTGCGAGTAATGGTTGGAAATTGACACCCTCTCAAAGTGCTCCCCAAGTGAGTCCGCCTGATCGTGTAGGGTATCGCCTTGTATGTTTACCAAAGGGAGTGAATATGCTTGTCGCACTCTTATCCTATTAACCCTGTTCCAGGCTTTAGCCTCATCGGTAAACGAGTTGATACGCGATAGAAACTTCTGCCAACTTTCTCGTCTAGCCTGTCGGTGGGTTCGCCTCCCTTGAGATTTTACTTTTTTAAGGTTGCTAAGATTCTCCGCAATGGGAGAAGCGCGTAGGAACCCTCACGCCATGTTCTGTTTTTTACGAGCGATCCTACAATCGTCGATCCACCACGGGACGCGCCGTTCGCACGCCAAGCGATTTACTTCTGATATGCATTTAGATGCGACATCTATTAGGAAGGCTGTAAAGAACTCCACTGCAGCATCAATTTCTAACGAAGACATGTCAGCCCGTGAAATACTAGTAAGAGATCGAAATTTCTCCCAATCAGCTGTTTCAATCTTCCACCTAGGAGCGCGTGGTGGATATTCGTTTTTTTAGGTGATCTTAGTAGTATAGGGAAGTGGTCGCTGCCGTAAGGGTTGTCGGTAACTTCCCATTCAAGTTCAGGCAGTACAGACGGGGAGAATATGGTAAGATCTATTGAAGAATAGGTTCTGTTTGCAAGAGAGTAATATGTGTGTTTCTTCTTATTCAACAGGCACACACCAGAAGAAAAAAAGGAACTGTTCAACAAGACGTCCTCGCGCATATATACGAGGGTCGCCCCACAGGTAGTTATGTGCATTGAAATCGCCACGAACAACATAGGGTTCTGGCAATTCATCTATAAAGGACTGAAATTCATGTTTGCTTAGTTTGTAATGTGGGGGTATATAAAGCGAGCAAATAGTGATCAGTTTGGTTAGCAGAACAACTCGAACCGCCACTGCCTCAAGGGCCGTTCGTAGCTGTAAACGTTGACATGCTATGCTTTTTTGAATTTCAATTGCAACACCGCCCGATGATGCGACAGCATCATCGCGATCTTTGCGAAAAGTAACAAACTGTCGAAGAAAGTTTGTGTATTTTAATTTTAAGTGTGTTTGCTGTAAACACAGCACTTTCGGATTGTGTTTATGGATGGGTTCTTGCACATCATCAAGATTCCTAAGAAGACCTCTGACATTCCATTGAATGATTTGTGTTATCATATTTTTTTAAAAAATATTGGTGCTGTGTTTACAGAAACGGAAGGGATGCCTTAGATTACAGAGCCCTTTCGAGGCGCTGTAATAGGGGTTTTGCCCTTTCTGAAGCGTTCGAGCGAGTCTCGGCGCTCCTTAGGCGGTTGGCGCGCCTTGAGGACAGGTCTAGTGTCCATTGCCTCCTGTGAGATGCCGGACAAGCGTTCTTGCGAGCGAGAGGTTTTCCGAGAGAATCCTGCCCCGGAAGGCAAGACCCCTGCGCCCACCAGCCTGGAGGTCGATGGGGCTCCCTGAAAGATTTGGCTGCGCTGGCCGTTGCCAGCGCTAGAAGGGGCCTCGGAGGTTGGGGCAGCCTCGGCTGCGCCCAGCTTCGGGGTCGATGATCCCGTCTGCTGGGTTGGCGGAGCAGCGCTAGCTGCAGCCGCCGCAGGGGCAGATGGCGTAGCTGCCGACTCACTGCTTGTGGGTCGGACAGCCGCCGGAGGCCGTTGTGATGCTGCCCCCTGACGCGCCACATCGGCAAAGGTTTTCTTGGGCAGGTACGATAGCCGCCTGCGTGCCTTCTTGAAACTTATATTGTCCTTTACTTTGACTCTTACAATTTCCTTTCCTTTTTTCTAGAATGGGCACGACCGCGAGTACGCGGCGTGCTCCCCATCACAGTTTACACAGTGGAGAGCATTCTCAGAAGCTTCAGATGTGTGCTCGTGGGCACTGCATTTCGCACGTTTGGCGGCCTCGCCAGCTCTGCGAACTGTGGCCGAAGCGCTGGCATTTGAAACATCGGAGTGGATTGGGCACGTAGGGCCTGACACGGAGCTTGATGTACACAGCCTCGATTGACTCGG
Source organism: Dermacentor variabilis (assembly GCF_050947875.1). Taxonomy (NCBI): domain Eukaryota; kingdom Metazoa; phylum Arthropoda; class Arachnida; order Ixodida; family Ixodidae; genus Dermacentor; species Dermacentor variabilis. The sequence continues at coordinate 132,039,662 of NC_134571.1, forward strand.
GCAGGACACTTGAACCAAAGGTGATTATTAGGTGCTTTGTTTCGATCTGTTTACCATCTCGCCTCATCTTTATCCTTCTCACATTGATAACATTTTGCTCACTGAAGCCCTCCTTGAGTTCCGCTTCAGTCAGCTCAAGCAAATTATCATCCGACACAACACCACGGTTAGTGTTCATTGTACGGTGCGACGTTACTGTTATGTGGGTCTCCCCAAATGACACTAGTTTCTGTAGATTCTCATATTGTTTCAGATCGCGGAGCTCCAAGAGGAGGTCTCCGCTTGCCATCCTCGACACCTTGTAACCTGGACCAAAAACATCAGTCAAGCACATTGAGACAAGGAATGGTGAAATGGTTCGGACGGCCTTGTTTGGCTTTTCAGAGTGAATTACGTGGAAGCGGGGGAAATTCTGGATTTGGTGTCCAAAAAACTTGAAGACATCTTCGGTGCGCCCTCGTTTCTGACGGCGATCAACAAGGGAGGGGAAAGAAGTTTCCACGAGAATATGTATACATTCGGCAACAGCGCCGACCGCCAACCACGGAGCCCAACGTGGGGACGGCCATCACTATAACAGAATATGGTGTACCCAAGCTTGGATAGCCACACAGGGTTAACCCTTGCCGCCAAGGAGAAAGGAAGTAAATAGAAGAGAGAAGAAGACAGGAAAGGACTAAAAGTGGAAGGGAAAGACGAAGGTTTCAGGAGAGAGAGACAGGAAAAACCGACTGCCGATTTTCCCCAGGTGGGTCAGTCCGGGGGTGCCGTCTATGTAAAGCAGGGGCCAAAGGGGTGTGTTGCCTTCGCCGGGGGGCCTTAAAGGTCCAAACGCCCAGCATCGGCTCAACCCCCAGGATCCCCCTTTCCCCAGACACGGCTAAGCCACGCGCGCTACACGCGGGAGGGTCCAACCCTCATGTGCTCGGGTACGTGGTGTCGCAACACACCAAGCGCCTGCTGACGCACACGCCCCTGCGGGGTACAAAAACATTGACGCGGCAATTAATCTCGTATAGCCTGGAAAGCATATCCGCGATAATCTCTAATATACTTTACGCACATAGCACCGACAGAAAAGTGTTTTATTATAGAGTCATGCAACATTAAGCACCATAAAAAATAGTATGGAACTTATTTACGATATTACTGCACATAGTGTGCTTGCACACCTTGCTGTAACAGAAGAACACTAAGCGTTAACTCGAAAATCCAGAGCCTGGTTACATAAGTACAGTTGGCATTAAGTGCGTTAGTGCAATATTTCTAATTTCTCGCTTTCTTGAACAATAAAATATTGGTGGGTAATAAATAATGGCGGTATTTGTTGTATACATGCTGGATTTGTACGTTTTATTTTGTGCGTGGTGTTGTTTCCAAACATAGAATAAATGCGCTGTTTGGTTTTTTGAAGATTTCCATTCATTATACGTGCGCGGTCTGTACTCTCCTTATTTTATTGGCACGAGTTTTTTTCTGTGTTTTAAGGATTAAGATGGGCTGTGTGGACTGGTTCGTAGCTTAAAAGAAATTCCCATTTCGGCTTTGGCTTATTCTCTTGTTATTCTATCAACTTGAGGGAGCAGAAATGTTTTGAGAGGGACGAGAATTTATTGCGACATCGATTTGATGCCGTCACATCTCGAAACTAACGCAACGCCAGTAGCTTAGAGAAAAAGGTGACGCTTTAGTGCTGCCTGATTTATTTTGCCCATTTCCAAGCTGCGTATACTTTTATTACAATATTAATTACTAATCGTTTAATAATCGCTGCCGAATTTCACCAAAAATATATTTTTCTGAAACAGTTGCATATACTAATGACAGAAGCTGTTGATACCCGCAGCATTTTTTATCCCACCGGAGCACGCTGTCCTTTCTATGCAGTGTACATAATAAAATGACTTCTAACAGAACGTACCTACGTTTCACGTTTTCAATGTGTAAAGAACGTGCGAGCCACGGAATAGCTGAGAAAAATGTACTCACACACATTTGTAAGAAAACCGGCATCTACAGCAACGTGTGTGAGAGTGACGAGTACGGCAGTCACTGCGCAGCCAGTCATGATGGTTTGTTTTAACAGAAATGGCATCCAAAATAGCCTCCCCTCCTTCTCTGCACTTTCCTTGCAGGCTCAGGCACAGAAGCAGCAGGCTGCGAAGAGAGCTTGTAAGCAGTGGGAAACACGATATCTGAAAGGTTTTTGCAATGTCGAGCTCCAGATTTACATTTATCTATGGCCTACATGCTCGATAGATGGGTTGTTTACATTAGCCTGCAACGTGTCAGAATGTAGCAAAAGAATAGGGCGATGCGTCATGCTAAATAAAGTGTTGAGAATTGTGTATGTCACATTGTGTGCAATTCTTGCACGTCGATCTTGGGTTCAAGTGCGTCGTTGATGCACGCACTTCCGGTTTAATTTTTTTCAGTATGTCTTGGCAAAGAATAGAACAAGAAATAGAAATTTTGTAGCCGCTTGAGCAGTAGCACTAGACATCCTTAGAATACACAAATTTATTCAGCAAACGGTGGCCACACGGACAGTAGAAGCAGAGTGACTTTGTGTATCACATATTATGATCTTGTAGAAAATTACCTGAAGACTGCAAGGAACGAACCAGTGGGCATGTCTTTTTGTAACGTTTTCACCACTGAGTATTTCGTCGTGTCAAAGTTAGCGATATAGTGATTTCCTTCGGCTGCCGCTTCTTGAAACAGTGCGCGCAGAAAAATGTCCTCAATTTCATTTTCATTTTCAACACAAATGTGTTTTTCTCTGATCATCTCCCGCAGGTTTTCATTTCATGGAAACTACGCCATCTCTCGGTATGACTTAACACCAGAAAGCACACATAAACCTACATGGTCTTTACGCGTAGCCATCTGCATTTTATTATGCAGATGGCTATGCATATGGTGTGTATGGCTTTCGTATTATGACGAAGTCCTTTGGAAGCGGAATCAACCAAAATGGCAGTTCTCGGCGTTCGTGAAAGGAGAAGAAAATTCTTGAACACGCGCTTTGTTGTATGTTGGTAACATGGAGATGACAATTACGTTCGCTTTGTACAGTTACATGGCCTGTATAGGGCACGTCTGCTATGTACCAGACGCCAGAGCCGTGCTCCAGACTTCCCGTGAGTGAAGTACTGCGCTTCTCCAAGTCGGTCCACCAGAAAGCTGCATGCCGTATTGGTTTTTTTTTTTTGAAGTCGTCAAAACGGAAGCATTACGTTCAGATTCGCTTGAACTAGTGCAGTGGTTGCGATATGGTCGCCTTTGCGCAGCTCATTTGTCATTACTCACTTGCTGCGTTCTATACGTCTTCATACACGCTATTGCAATTACTATTAGTAAAATACATTTACCAATATGGTTGCGAAACTTCACCAGACGGGTGTTTCTGTTGAAACTTCGGAATCAGTAGTGTAAAACCCATTCAACACGCATTTTGTAAGAATAACAAGAAGCCTGTTAGACCGCCGTGCTCTTAAGCACAAGCACGATGTAAACACCGTGAAGTGGGGACAATCGTTGCTTCATAATGGACAAAGAGCACACGCACCCGCCAGACAATTCACTTCACTTAGTTGTTGTTTTTGAATAACTAGATCGCTCTTAGGAAGCAATTTTCGAAGCAACATTTCTAACTTCGAAGGCACTAAAGTTTCTGGTGCTTGTATAGTGTATTCTGTTTTTCATGTCTCTTTTAGCAAAACGTGCAGTCTTTATATTATCAATTATCGGTATCGCGATCCTGTCGCCAAAAGCCACGTCGTCTTCGTCGTTCTCCTTAGACTGCTGCTCTTAGGCGCCCGTTCCTCAGGCAATCGTCGGCTTCAGTGTAACGGAGCGTCCCAGCAGAGGATGGAAGAGCGAACGCTGAGCGCAGCGGGAAATCGAAGACACAAACAGGATAGCGGAGGAGTAGGGTATAGCGAAAGTGTGAGAAAAAAATCGTAGCGCGGCGACAGTGGCTACAAGATGGCGCCAGGGTAGCGTGCGTCGTCTGGGCGGTCTGTCTGCTGCGGCTGCAGTGAATAGCGCTCACGCGTCCCCGATGCGCTGCCTCTTGCCATCTCCAGGTTCCCGAGACAGTTGTGCCACACTTCGCTCCGTTTTCAACGCGCCGCACGAGACAGATTGCTCGCGCGAGCCAATTATATCGCGAAATGAATACGTGTATAGCGCTGCGCTCAAACGGTGCAATTAGGAGTATGGTAATTTTCGTTGAGTTTTTTTATACGGTGTATATATGGTTTCATATTCAGCTCGTGTATGCTGAGACAACACTCTGTAGCTCGCACTAGCACAACATCATATTATTGGGGACCTACTATGTGAAGTGCGCCTTTGTGAATGACCTAGGGCTGTATCAAAATGCCATTTTCACCCTTGATTGCTTGCTTGGCTGCACCTATTATCTTAAGCAAAAAAAATTTATTTTCAGGATATAGAGGCTATTTTAAATTCCTGGAATGATTCTTGGTCGCTCAAATACCAGCGTTGCAAGAAAAAGTATTCTCTAGGCCAAATATCCCAAAACCTAACCAATAATAGTTTTTGTAGCATTAGCTAGCAACGCGAGTTAAATAGTGTTTATATGATGTTTCATCATCAGCCTGGTTACGTCCGCTACAGGGCAAAGGCCTCTCCCACAGTTCTCCAACTACCCCCTCATATACTAAGTGTGGCCATGTTGTCCCTGTAACTTCTTAATCTCATCCGCACACCTAACTTTCTGCCGCCCCCTGCTGCGCTTCCCTTCCCTTGGAATCCATTCCGTAACCCTTCATTACCATCGCTTAGCTTCCCTCCTCATTACATGTCCTGCCCATACCCATTTCTTTATTCTTATATTTCAACTAAGATGTCATTAACTCCTGTCTGTTCCCTCACCCATTCTGCTCTTTTCTTATCCCTTAACGTTACACTCATCATTCTTCTTTCCATTGCTCGTTGCGTCGTCCTTAATTTAAGTAGAACCCTTTTCGTAAGCTACCAGGTCTCTGCCCCGTACGTGAGTACTGGTAAGACACAGCTGTTATACACTTTTCTCTTGAGGGACAATGACAACCAGCGGTTCATGATCTGAGAATGCCCGGCAAACGCACCCCAGCCCACTCTTCTGATTATTTCAGTCTCATGATCCGCATCCACGGTCACTACCTGTCCTAAGTAGATGTATTCCCTTACCACTCCCAGTGCATCGCTACCTATCGTAAACTGGTGTTCTCTTCCGAGACTGTTAAACATTGCTTTAGTTTTCTGCAGATTAGTTTTTAGAGCCAGCCTTCTGCTTCCTCTCCTGGTCAGTGAGCATACATTGCAGTTGATCCCCTGAGTTACTAAGCAAGGCAATATCATCAGCGAATCGCACGTTGCTAAGCTATTCTCCATTAACTCTTATCCCCAATTCTTCCCAATCCAGGTCTCTGAATACCTCCTGAAAACGCGCTGTGAATAGCATTGGAGAGATCGTATCTCCCTGCCTGACGCCTTTCTGTATTGGGATTTTGTTGCTTTCTTTATGGAGGACTATGGTGGCTGTAGAGCCGCAATAGATATCTTTCATTATATTTACATATGGCTCGTCTACACCCTGATTCCGTAATGCCTCCATGACTGCTGAGGTTTCGACTGAATCAAACGCTTTCTCGTAATCAATGAAAGCTATATATAAGGGTGGCGGACAAGGCGCCATTGGAATCTGAACCTGGGAACATTTAACGCAACAACGTTATCTCGTGAGGCGAGTCTAGCAGTGCTATTGGACGAATTAGAGGGCAGTAAATGGGATATAATAGGGCTCAGTGAAGGTAGGAGCACGAAAGAAGCATATACAGTGCTAAGAAGGGGGCACGTCTTCTGCTACCGGGGCTTAGCGTAGAGACGAGAACTAGGAGTCGGATTCCTGATTAACAAGGATATGGAGAACAAGGATCGTGGGCAGATTGTTCTAGAAGAACTGGCCAAGCTGTACGCGCAATTCCTCACGAATTCAAACGTACCGGAAACTTGGAAGAACGCTAACGTAATCCTAATCCATAAGAAAGGGGACGCCAAAGACTTGAAAAATTATAGACCGATCAGCTTGCTGTCCGTTGCCTACAAAGTATTTACTAACGTAATTGCAAATAGAACCAGGAACACCTTAGACTTCCGTCAACCATAGGAGCAGGCTGGATTCCGTAAAGAATACTCAACTATAGACCATATTCACACTATCAATCAGGTGATAGAGAAATGTGCGGAATATAACCAACCCTTATATATAGCTTTCATTGATTAAGAGAAAGCGTTTGATTCAGTCGGAACCTCAGCAGTCATGGAGGCATTACGGAATCAGCGTGTAGACGAGCCGTATGTAAAAATACTGAAAGATATCTATAGCGGCTCCACAGCCACCGTAGTCCTCCATAAAGAAAGCAACAAAATCCCAATATAGAAAGGCGTCAGGCAGGTAGATACAATCTCTCCAATGTTACTCACAGCGTGTTTACAGGAGGCATTGAGATACCTGGATTAGGTGGAATTGGGGATAAGAGTTAATGGAGAATACCTTACTAACTTGCGATTCCCTGATGATATTGCCTTGCTTAGTAACCCAGGGGACCAATTGCAATGCATGGTCACTGACCTGGAGGGGCAATGAAGATGGGTGCGTCTCAAAATTAATCTGCATAAAACTAAATAATGTTTAACAGTCTAGGAAGAGAACAGCAGTTTACGATAAGTAGCGAGGCACTGGAAGTGGTAACGGAACACATCTACTTAGGACAGGTAGTGACCGCGGATCCGGATCATGAGACTGGAATAATCAGAAGAATAAGAATGGGCTGGGCTGCGTTTGGAAGGCATTATCAGATCATGAACAGCAGGTTGCCATAATCAGTCAAGAGAAAAGTGTATAACAGCTGTGTCTTACCAGTATTCACGTACAGGCAGAAACCTGGAGGCTTGCGAAAAGGGTTCTACTTAAATTGAGGACGACGCAACGAGCTATGGAAAGAAGAATGATGGGTGTAGCGTTAACGGATAAGAAAAGAGCAGATTGGGTGAGGGAACAAACGGGAGTTAATGACATCTTAGTTGAAATCAAGAAAAAGAAATGGGCATGGGCAGGACGTGTAATGAGAAGGGAAGATAGCCGATGGTCATAGAGGGTTACGGACTGGATTCCAAGGGAAGGGAAGCGTAGCAGGGGAGGCAGAAAGTTAGGTGGGCAGATGAGATAAAGAAGTTTGCAGGGACAACATGGCCAGAATTAGTACATGATCGGGGTCCTTGGAGAAGTATGGGAGAGGCCTTTGCATTGCAGTGGGCGTTGCAAGGCTGAGGACGATGATGATATATAAGAGTTTGTTATATTCTGCACATTTCTCTATCACATGATTGGTAGTGTGAATATTGTTATGTAGGAAGAAGCAGACGAAGAGTTATATACAGTTATATTTACAAGGGAATACGCCGCACTTGGCCAAGAGGCAACCACCCGCGTTGCCTCCTATCGTCGTCGTCGTCTTCTCACTGCTCGCCTCTTCGTCATTGGAAATACTGTTCCGTAGCACTACCCCCGGCGGCGATAGCGCCGTCCCGGAGCGACTTAAGGCCGGACTCGGAAGCAGTGTAGTAGGCCGTGAGCCTACTGACGTGCACGACATCACTAGATACCAGAGTAGAGGACGAGGTTGAACTCACAGGAGCAATTTCGTACGTCACAGGCCTGGAGCAGCACGCGGTAGGGAGCTGTGTATCGCGAAAGGAGGTTTTCTGAAAGTCCGACGTGATGAGAGGGCGACCACAGGAGCACGAGCGTACCAGGCGGAAACTGTACGTCACGGAAGGCGGGCGTTGTACTGACGCTGCTGAGTGGTTTGCCGTGCCGTCAGTCGAGCAGGGTCAAGCTGGCGTGCATGGTCTGCGAGGCCCATGGCATCGCATGCATACTCGCTTGTTGAGATCGCAGCAGGAGGGAAGTGCCGTGTCAAGGGGCAAGGTCGGTTCGCGACCGTAAAGTAGATAAAATGGAGAAAATCCGGCGCTGTCATGCCGGGAAGAATTATACGCAAATGTGACGTAAGGAATAGCAACGTACCAGTCGTGGTGGTCTTTGGAAACGTACTTGGGCAGCATATCGGTAAGAGTACGGTTTAACCGCTCTGTCAGGACATTGGTTTGAGGATGGAATGAGGTAGTCAGCTTGTCTTGAGTGGAGAAGGAACGCACGATGTTCGGGATAACTTTCGAGACACAGTTACGACCACGGTCAGTAAGCAGCTGTTGCGGGGCCCCATGAAGTGTCACGCAAGAGAAAGTCCGCGAGGTCAGTGGCGCAACTAGTATGGAGAGCCCACGTGATAGCGTATCGGGTGGCGGAATCAGTTGCGACGGCTACCCATTTGTTCCCAGAGGATGACGTGGGAAAGGGAGCGAGGAGGTTTAATCCAACACGAAAGAACAGTTCCACAGGGACGGTGATCGGCTGGAGATGACCGGCAGGTAGCGCCTGAGGTGTTTTCCGATGCTGGCAGGGATCACAGGCAGGAACATAGCGTCGGACGGAGCGAGCGAGACCAGGCCAATAGAAGCGGCGGCGCACGCGGTCGTACGTGCGGGTTACCCCAAGATGCCCTGCCGTGGGTGCGTCATTCATCACAAAGAGCATACTCTGTCGTATGTTTGGGCATGACAAGAAGAAGTACCTGAACTTCACATTAGATCCCCAATTAATTGAACGCTCACATCGACTGGGGAGACACACCCAAGGTCGAAAGCGTCCAATTATTGTTAAATTCAATTCCTTAAAAACTAAAGAAGCGATTTCATCGAATGGCCGTAAATAAGAAGGTACTCCTTACGGCATTCGCGAATACTACTCCTACCAGGTCCAAAATGCTCGGAGGCATCTTATCGCCTTTGCAAAAAACAAATCTATGTCTTATTCACTTCATTACAAAACATTGTACATCAACCCCAAGCGATATGTCTTTGACAAGTCATCTCAATGTGTCTAAGAAATAACATAGCTATCACGCCGTCAAAAACTGCCTCACTGCGCTACTACTGCCGCTCGTTAAATTCCGTCATTTTCAGTTGTCTACACCAACATAAGAAGCATCTTTACGAAACGTGATACTATATGAAATCGTGTCTCATCAACCGAATGAAACCTACTCTTACTAAGCGAAATATGGCTTTCAGTTGACGTTCCTGATAATCGAATATTAGAAGACCTGCTTAACTTTGATCTAATCCGCAAAGATCGGCAAGGACGCAGAGGCGGAGGGGTCCTGATAGCCATTAAAAAGGAACTATCGTTTTCGACCGTTCACATGAGCTCTGACTTAGAAATTTTATGGATCCTCTCGTGCCAAACCTGAAGTATTACTTGTAGGTGTATGCTACCGCCCCCCCCCTTTCAGTTCTGCAGATTGTTCTAGATAACTGAATAACATCCTAAGCCCAATACTTAAAAAATACCCTAACGCGCACATTCTACTATTCGTGGGCTTCAATTGTCCAAACATTCATTGGCCTAACCCTCAAAAAACTACCAGTGGCACTGAATTCAGGATGTTCGTTAATGTTTGCATGAATTATAACCTATCACGATTGTTAACTGAACCAACGCGTGTCACACATGATAATGCCAGCATTCTAGACCTAGTACTATCTTTAAATCCTGAAATACTATCGCCTCCTACTTACTGTAAAGAAATAAGTGACCGCAAAGTGATTCATGCTACATTCACCTTATTCCCGACTCCCGCGCCATACCCATAAAAAGCAATCCGCCTTTGCGAAAAGGCAATTACCCGGCAGTAAATAATGAATTAGAAGAATTCTACGAGGAATTCCAAACGGCCTTTCAGCACCGATCTGTTCAAGAAAATTGGTGTCTTTCTTCAGGAAAAAGTGGCACTCCTAGTTGAAAAACACATACCTACATTATCGATTAAAGCTAACTGCCATAAACCATGGTTCACAAAAAATGTGAAAGCAATCGAGAATAAGAAAAAGCACCTTTTCCGACAAGCTAAGCAAAACCCGAACAATCATTCGTGGAACAAGTACTACGAAGCAGAACGCATTTATCTATGAGCAATCCGCTCATGCAAATACACTGTCTTTCATTTCGACCTGGCTAACATGATAAGTGAAAATCCAAAGAAATTTTGCCAAATCATTAACCCGCTGCCATCTCGCACTATCTCGTTGTAGAATGAGTAGGGTGAAATCTTATCAGACTTGGACTTTGCTAAAACATTTAATAGAGCCTTTTTTTCAGTGTTCACTTAAGAACCCCACACTCCCTTACCTACGTTTGTTGCGCCGTCTCTACCTACAATGCCGGATATCACTTTTACGATACGTGGAATTTCAAATATAATAGACACTATTAAACTTTCGTAATCCACAGGTCTCGACGAAATCACATCCAAGTTTTAAAAAAACACTAATTTAATCTCTGCGGCGTGCCTGACATTGTCCTTTTCACAGTCATTGTTTTCATGAAACCTCCCGAAAGAGTGGACATGAGCAAGGCCGTTCCAGTCTACAAATCAGGCAATAAAAGTTTGCCTTTGAACTACCACCCCATTTCCATCACGTCGGTGCCCTGTAAAATCATGGAACATGTCATATACAACCGTGTAATTAACTTCCTTGATACTAGCACTTTCTGTGACCGATAGCAGCACGGATTTCGCAAGGGGCTAACTTGCGAAAAACAATTGGCTATTTTTCTTCACGATCTACAATCAAATCTCGATATTAACATACAAACTGACGCAATTTTCTTTGAATGCGTAAAATCCTTCGACAAAGTAGCTTACCAACGAATGCTCCTAAAGCTTCCATGGTTAAACCTACATTCTGCAGCTTTAACTTGGATAGAACAATTCCTCACTAATCGTATGCAGTCGGTGTACGTAATAACAATACTTCTGAGCCCCGTAACGTCAGGCGTCCCTCAGGGTTCTGTACTAGGCCCCTTCCTATTTTTAATATACATGAATGATCTGCCATTACACGTATCGTGCAAAATCTGCATGTAGGCTGATGATTGTGTTATTTACCGCTCAGGTATTAACGATAATGATGAAATCGTCCTTCAGCAAGATTTAAGCAACATTCTAAATTGGTGTGAATGTTAGTTAATGGTCCTAAACGCTACTAAATGTAAAGCAATGTTGTTCTCTCGCCGTTCTAACCTCTTGATATTTCAATACGAAATCACCAACAAACAAATTCCGTGTTTAAATAATTATAAGGGCCCGGGTGTTACCTTCTCAAATTATCTATACTGGTGCGTGCATGTGACTAACGTTATCTCTTCAGCTAACAAATTACTTGGGTTCCTACGACGTCACTTAAGAACGCACCGCTGCATGTGAAACTAGTAGCTTATAAGGCACTGATACGAGCCAAATTAGAATACGCATCAGCCATTTGGAGCCCTCGCCAGACTTTCCTCATTGCCGCCCTTGAGGCATTTCGGAATCGGGCCGTCCGGCTCATTCACTAAGCTTTTTGGTACGATGTCAGTGTAACTTCGTTAAAAGTATAATCTGGCGCACAAATCCTTTCCCACCGCCGTTTAATTGCCAGCTTATCATTATTTCACAAATTCTACCACCGCATACTCAATCGTGCACCTTATATCTTGCCACCATCACGCATATCCCATCGCATAGAACATTTCTTAAACGTAGCTCCTGCACACGTGCCTACTATCACTTTTGCATCTTCTTTTTTCCCTCGAGCAGCCAAAGACTGGAATGGCCTTGCGCGCAACCTCGTTTCTACACCCAGCTCATCTGCCTTCATAGAAGAAGTTGCCTCGCATTATGCCTTGTAATATTTTGGTATACTTTGTTTCTCACATTCTTTGTAAACCAGCCCTTACGAAATACCCCGAAGAGGGGTTTTTAAGGAAATGAAGTGAAAATGAAAGTGAAAGTGAAACATTCATGCCATAAAATCTTTTTTTGGTTTTTCACATTTTAGGAGCTGCTGTCTCTACATGTGTGGTAAGCACGTCTAGGACAATCTGAACCCGAATGCGATAGTGCATTCTTACATAAAGTGTTGTCTTATTTACCGGTGTTTACCAACGTTTACCAACCAGTACCAACGCTGTGGGAGCTACTGTTGAAGAATTCTGGACATCTTTTCGAAACACTGCTCTGGCCTGCTTGGGTAGTTTACGGCGCGACAGGCAGGTATTTTGTGGGGAAAATGCCACACAACCGTGCAGACGAAATGCTGCTGCAAAGTCGTGAAGTGCCACCTTCCGGGACAAGGTTGGCTTCAGTCGGGGGCGCTCGGTGTGCTATCCACCCCGTGTAGTAGAGATCAGAGGTGTAGACCCTTTTATAGTGGCTTTCCTTTCTGGTCGGAACCTTGGCAACAGCTCACACCTTACTTTTTTGAACCTGTAACACGTGCAGGGAAACTGACATCACTCTGCGTTGATTCTATGGCTTTATTTTTCTAAGCGAACTGCCTATGCATTCTATCAAATCATTAAACATACAGTTGGCGCATTTTTTCTATTGTTTGAAGACGTGTGAACATGCTACCAGCCCTCTGACAGAATTCAAAACTAGGAACAAAGAATAGAAAGCTACACTATATAGTATATAGCATATAGTATGGTTACTGTATGCTCTAGCCCTGTGTCTAGTAAATGTAATTGTCAAGTGTTTATCGTGTATTTCTGCTTACTCTGAGTTATCGAACTGCACATTGTTGCAAGTTTATACATTATTCGCTCTTGATTGACTATGTGATTCTTTGCCTACTTACACGTGCAGTAATCGCACAGCTGTAAGAAAAACCATTCAGAAAAGGAAATGCCGTGGTCATCGTCTACATTTCCTGAAGGCATGAGAAATGGCCACTAACACATGGTTGAAGCTACATAAACATTCCGTTTTCACACAGCTTAATTGTCCAGCAAGTATTAAAGAGGTACGCTGTGCACCTCTGCATGACCAGTGTAATGTGTTTACTTGAGACAGCACTCAGGCTGTTGCTTGGTACTGTTCGGGAGTTCGGCTTTGGTTTTGTGCTATACAGAACTGTTTAGGTACCAGTAGCTAACTTTGCAACAAAATGGAACTTGGAGCAGTCCTCATTGCCGCATAAGTAATGCGACTGCAAATGTACCACAAGAGAAGGACTATGGGCCTTAAAAAAAGAGAACATGTACATTACGATTATAATGTTATGTGATGTCACAATGAAACAGAAAGCAAGGCATAGAAGTGGACGGCGCTTTCCTGCCAACAATGTTATTGGACAGGCAGCAGTTCAGAGGTGCCAACGACACAGTCTAACAAGGCAAAGCCCTGTTTCCTCGTGTGTTTGGACACGGCTCCACATGTGGTGGCGATTCCAGTATTGCTGCCCAGTCGTTTAGCTCGCGGCAGTTTGAAGTGCCAGAAAATAGACAGAGATAAAACTACACCATATTCTTGTGGCGAAAAAGAATATAGCGTGACGTGAATTTTAAGGCTAGAAGTTATTGAAAAAAAAACTTGCATTATAGTCACGCAAGTTGGTGAGCTGCATGACATGTTTCACATGATAAACATTCAGGATGCACCAGTGTGCAGGGTTTTATAGACAAAGTCAGACACATTTAGTGCAAACACCAAATTATTATGGTACGCAATAAAGTGATATCTCACAATATAAAAGGTGTTGCCTTAATGTTACAACAACATTTTACATTATAGATCAAAGCCCTGTAAATTTTAGCATGCAGGGGCACCCACTTGGTTAAACAATGGCGATGGAATGTCTATGTATACAAGTATTACCAATGCATTTCTCCCATTGTTCAAAAGAAATAATGTTTCCAATCTATGCCTGCCCCGTACGAAAGTAGAACTAAAGCACATATTTTACATAGTTACCCTAACAGGAACACCTCGTCTGAACTTCAAAGCAAATAGACCTCTCTTTATGGCAGCCTCCTACAATGCTGAACCTTGCCGCATGTTTTACAGAGAAATTATAGTGGTATTACTTAACTGTAAAGTTATTCAGGACTGAAGCTTTGTAGAACACATCTACAAATGTACCATTTCATGTGTAGCAGCTTAATTGATTTGCTTGCGCAAGTTAACAACCAAAAATGAAAAAAAAACTTCTCCTTATTTAACTTTTTTGCCTGCTAGACCACAATCGAAGGGCATCAATATATTACCATATTACCTGAGAGAACCCAATTTGGCTTATAAATGAACAACTTCGCATACTGCCCCAGCTGTACTCTGTCATATGTGTTGCAATATCGAAGGGGTGCTTGTCCACAAGCACTACAATGTCACCAACAGTGATCATCTAGACAGCTACATAGATGGTCATGATTCATGCAACAAAATGCTGAGAAAAAAGAAATCCACTCATTTGAAGCAACAATACCGCGATAACGTGAGCGATGGACCCATTGCAGGCAGCAGGCCTCTTCTCAGCCCCAGCAGGACAACAGCAACTAGTCTTTGAGTAAAAGAATATGATTAATTAGTAATGGTAAGTTACCTTCTTTCAACTGAGTGTGAATACAATCTGATTTCCTTCCATATCTAATCTCTGATTTAGTAATACAACTGAATTATATGTAAATTACCGTCTATGATGATTGCATCCGCTTCTCTTGTATGTCCAAATTTTTTTTTAGCTGATGCAACATTTACAGCTTGCTTACTGACACGAATGTCTTGTCTGCCCAGACATCAATTGAAGCATAACGTCTTGTTGCACCGCAAGCAGTTGCACCAAGAACCCACACAGCTCAGTAGCCAAAGTGAAGAACTTTTTTGGGTGACTACAGTAAAAACGTCCATGCAAGCAAGAAAGTAGCGATCGCACCTAGCGACCCGATGATATTATCTTGAACGTTTAGTTCCGTATTCTAATTGAAGTTCTCATCATATCGAATACTGTATTCTCCCAAGCTGGCACAAGCATCAATACAAGTGCGAAACTGAATGTAGCTTTATTCAGCGCTTTTAACGCAAGTGAGCTGTACGGAAAATTGCGACTGCGATTGAGCCGATCGCGCTACCATTGAAGTCGATCTGAAAAGAATGGTGATACTTTTCCCCATTCATACGTCTTTTTTTGCGCTAAGACGCTGCTTAGCGACCTTTTGACACAATATTTCTGTTCACGACGCCGCCTCAACACACATCAATTTAACACCTACGTTATGCAAACCATATAAAGTTAAAATGGACTTACCTCATGATCATGAGCAAGTTACGAGCGCGCATAGATGGTTGAACGTCACTTGAGAGCAGGCTATCACGTGTCGAAGCGCATACGTGGTGCCCGAACACAGAACACCTTCTTCGATACGTGCAGTTTTGCAGACGAATTGAAGCACATTCAGCGCAAATATCCCCGCGCTATGACTCCACATGACGAGCACACAAGCGTGCACCACACAGCGACAGATTGGGAACTTTGGCAATACGAACATGTGGCGACTCAAGCAGCGTAACCATTCATCGCTCCTGTTCTTCGCTCTGGATGCGTCAATCTCTCTTCCTTGGGGCCTTGTTCCACTCTTTAGTACAAATGAAGTCATATTTATGGTAAACTAACGTTTTTATAACGATGAAATGATAAAGGTCAACTGACTGCTCATGTGCAGCGCTGTCTATCGCACCTCATATCGGAAGCGCAGCGAGCGCTGCCCCCTGGTACCGCAATGCGTGAGCACGGAGAGCAAAACAGGGTCTGTTTTGTTATCGCATTTGCGCTCTAGTTGCTGGAACAGCAAAATAATTGCTTGACAAATAATCGATTTTAAAAACAGGAGAACACTTTCGCTCCCACAAAGTGTAGATCATTTCATACAAAGAGATAAAGAATGCAAGAAGAGAAAAGGCAGGAAGGTCAACCGGACGGTTTGCTATTGAGGATAGCAAACCCCAGTATTGCAATGCAGTGCAAAGCAGTACACTGCAATGCGTCAATAAGCTCTACTATGGTGCTAATTTGGGCTGGTTCGTGCCTGTAACGAACGGGTGAATGATGAGCCATGTGATAACATATACCCATGGAATAAGCACATTGAACGAATAGTGTTGAATGCTGGGTCAAAAATATAAAGCTTGAATCATTACGCCGACTCGGCACTTGGCGTTCTTTCTTTCCTTTTTCTTTTTTTTTCTTTTCGACAGTACGCACCGTAATAACACGGTAATAGGTCCTTCAACTTCAGTCCCCTCCCCGTAATTTGCGCCCATGTCGGTGCATGTTCGCGATCTTTTTCCTGCCATACAATAACATGCGCGCTCACCGGTCTTCGTTCAAGATGAAGCGCCAAATGTTTCGATTACATCTTACCGCAAGAGTTCACAACACATGAGCATTGAAGATTATGCCTAATCACTGGGCGTCAATGAATGGAGAGTTAATGACATAAACGAGATATTTTGTAATTAGCACGGGAATGCGTTAAACCAACTATATTACAGTTAAGCAAAGCGCTTTTACTCTGGGGTAATTGCTTCCCGCATTCGAAATTTTCATCCAGCCGTTGTGCTTGGATCTATAAGACGCCAGTTCTCTTCGAGACCATTTGCTGCGAAATGTAAGCGCAGTTACGGTCATTATAACACTCCCTCCGTTTCAGTACTGATACATAGTGCGTACACTTATTGGTGTAGACCACCAATGTCATCCCCATTGCACCAGCACCTGAGTGCCGCAACTTTGTTTGCATTTGCACGTATGCCATGGCTCTTTGCTCACTTAAACACATATGCTGTATTATTAACTACAAAACGCTTAATTTCAGAACTCTGCAAACACACCCATATATTTGTACATACGATCAGAGTAAAAAGTCATGTATGCGCGGCAAACTTCGACTGGAATAGAGGATGCTATATATATTTATACGATCTGTAATACAACTTTCGACAGAGGGCTAACTCTCACATTTTGTACGTATTTTCATACTGCGCAGTTTGCGTGTTGAATAAAATATTGTTCGATGAAACTTTGTGAGTACAACCGCTCATTCAAACAGCGTGTATAGTTTTCCTCACAAAAATAGGGATGTTCGCATAACAAAAATGGGCAATTCTGTCTGTTTCGTGAAAAACTGTGTAGCCACTGTTATATTACAGTGAAGTGTGAAACAGTTAAAATGGGGAGCATTTGCCTGTACTAATGAGAGATTTTACGGCATTTTTGAAGTAGGACATACTTTACGTATTTTCACCTGCAATTCCTTTGTCGGAATGACGGAAATTTATTACAGTGCAGCTCAGCGGCAAAAATTGACGACTTGCAACTAAGTTCCACGACCACAACCCACCATACGGCTCCGTCATACCTGCAAAGCACTACGACACAGCTGCGGCTCAACAAGGTAAGATCAGCGTCGGTATAGGCAAGACACCGCCCAAGCAGACGCAGCCATACCACAGCTGTGCCATGAACAACCGCTGCTTCCCCACTTGCTCTATGATGAATCTAAGGTCACCGCGTGGCCACCGGGAGGTCTCTCAGTACACACGATAAGCTAACCTGGGCTACTCACCGGAGTAAGTTGCGGCCTCAACCTCGCTATCCAAGGTGTGGCCGGCCAAGACCGCATTCGTGTTAGTCCCATCTACAATATTTCGCCTATCAGCAGCCCAGTTAAGTGCGGCTACTCGTCTATGCCAACCTGAAATCTCTCTATCTAGATGACCAAACCTACGCCATGGCCGCCTGCGCTCCCGTGCCCTACGAATCCGTACGGGGGATCATCGACAATGCCTACTGGAACGAGACCCTGCCAGAAATGCTTGACGGCTGCCTTTAACACAATCACGACGTTCCTGTAGTAGCCGCTAGCAGCTTGGGACAGACCACCTCCATCGTAATCACCTTCGGAGGCAGTAGCGTACCAAGCTCTATCTGCTTCCTGACGGGTTTCTTTTCCTGCCACCGCTTCTATAGCGGCGTGGAGACGTGATTCAACTGCTGGAAAACAGGCCACCGTGCTGCTGTCTGCCCGAAGCCTGTGGCCGGCCATGCTAGCCGATTTCGTGAAAATCATAATACCTTACTGGTGAAGCAGCGCACTGACACGGACACAGTGAACACACACAAGAAAGGACGACACTCACTGCTTGTGTGTCTTCACTGTGTCTGTGTCAATGCGCTGCTTCACCAGCAAAGTATGATAATTATTCACCAAGCAGCTCACCTTTCCACATTATTGGTGAAAATTCCCCCCCCCCCTCAAGAATGAACGCGCACACCACACTACATCATGTGCGTCCGTCATACGTCCCTACGCCAAAAAGGCCAATACATCTTCAAGCCAAGGCGACGCATAAGATCACCATTCTCGCACCTGCCAGAAATCCCAGCCCGAGGACGTATTCAAACACCGAATCATGGCTGCGGGAGATTCCGCATTAGATCTACCCTCTTTCCTCCACTAGACACCAGCCAGAACTTCACAGCCAGCAAAAGACGCAATGGCAGCAGAATTTGCTCCGACAAACAGTTGAGCCGGGTGGCTGCGCCCTAACACTATTAACACTTCAGTAAATACCTTTCAAATAATGAACTTAACTGCAGAATATCACTGCACAATTGAATTAGTCTAGTAATTAAACCATCAACTTTTGAAAATGCTAATTCGAAAGTTACTTCGTAATGTCAGTTCAAGAAAAAACAGCAACAAAACACACCGAGCGCTTGGGTTGCTTCGCCTGTGGTTTTCCCAAGGAGCTTTGCATCGATGCTCAGTCATTTCAGATGACGTTGCGGAAAATGACCGCGATCGATCTACCAGAATGCGTTCTCGGTAAATATTGTCTGCCACGGGTAATTACGTTTTTACTCTGGAAAACAAACTCGGAATATCTTTTCCCGCTTTGCTTTTAAGCCTCTGTAGAGGTTGTAGACTCTTGTTTTCGTATGTCTCTTTAGACATCTCTTGAGTAATGTCGTTGAACAACGCGTGTGCTGCTTTCGTTTGTACTTTTAAAATAAGGTTGGTAGTTTGGCAAAGCAATCAATCTTGATAGACATGAAACCCAACGTCTTCCAGCTAAAAGCGAAATCGTAATTAACCATTATTATGGCATACAAGAAAAGTGAAAAAAAAAAGATTTCCTATGTGTTTTTCCGCTGCGAGACCCAGAAATTTTATTATTCCCCTGCGGATGAGAGATTCTGAGAACATGACAAGACAGGCAAACCTTGATCATCTTGCGCAGCGTCCTATTAAAAGTCTCGAAATCCATGTGACTGCTCGTGCGAATAATTGTTTGAAGTGTGAATTGTCTTTTAGAACTGTCGTTGCACTATAAAGGGTGGTAGAGTGGCGTCTCCAAGAATTGGTTGAAGGGAGCGCCAGTAATTTCGAGAGGCTCTATGAATTCAGCTTCAGTATAATGCATTTGTAGGGGCCGCAGCAATTATGTCCTATGATCCGACATATGCTTAGGTTCTTCCATACATCCAATTTCAAGCCATGCTTATTTATTCTCCATTGACATACAAATACAGGAAATTATATCTGCCTGGTTGTTCCCATGCACAGGTACGTAGATCAGGACCGACCTGAATGTAAATTATGTTGATATTGCCACGCTACTTTGCTACTTTACCACCCTGTGCTACTTTACCACCCCGGAGTACTGCGTTGATCACCGTAGAAACAGACGATGATCCTCCCCATCTCGGAATCGCTGAAGGCAATCTGTCAATCTTGTTGGCTCGACAGGTTTGCGCAGCCCGCGGCATCTTGCAGCTGTCGTCACGGACTGCTCAGATTTTAGTGACCAATTTCAGTCGTGAATACCAGCACTTCACCCCACGAACTGCCATCGCCTATTTGGAGCCAACCTGCCGTGGTTGCTCAGTGGCTATGGTGTTGGGCTGCTGAGCACGAGGTCGCGGGATCGAATCCCGGCCACGGCGGCCGCATTTCGATGGGGGCGAAATGTGAAAACACCCGTGTGCTTAGATTTAGGTGCACGTTAAAGAACCCCAGGTGGTCAAAATTTCCGGAGTCCTCCACTACGGCGTACCTCATAATCAGAAAGTGGTTTTGGCACGTAAAACCCCAAATATTATTATTATTTGGAGCCAGTCAGTGATTTTCCCGCTTGTTTAACTGTAGGGCAAAATGATGGAGATTCTAACTGTGACGCACCAGCCAGCAGCAATATTGATGTGAATTCTAAATTATCAGGTCAACAACAGGCTAGCATTCGAAGCCTTTTACAGTCTTTTGCGGACTGTTTCGCTTCAACATCGAAGGTCAACCAAACGCCTATTGCGAAACACAGAATTATTACAAATCCCAATGAAAGACCTGTGCGCCAACGTGCCTACCGTGTTTCTCGCAAAGAGCAAGACGCCATCCGAAATCAAGTCCGACAAATGCTTACCGACGATATCATACAGCCCTCCACCAGTCCATGGGCGTCACCTGTGGTTCTGGTGAATAAGAAAGATGGCACACGGCGTTTTCGCATTGACTATCGCAAGCTTAGCGACGTTACGAAGAAGGACGTTTATCCCCTTCCCCGCATCGACGACTCTTTCGACCGCCTTCGAAATGCTCGATACTTCTCATCGATGGACCTTCGCAGCGGCTACTGGAAAATAGAGGTTGATGAGCGTGACCGTGAGAAAACCGCATTTATTACGCCTGACGGACTTTACGAATTTAAGGTCCTTCCTTTCGGATTGTGCTCTGCGCCTGCTACTTTTCAGCGCATGATGGACACGGTTCTATCAGGTCTCAAGTGGCAGTCATGCCTTGTCTATTTAGATGATATCATTGTCTTTAAAGAAACTTTTGAGCAGCACTTCCAGCGCTTACACGCAGTTCTAGACGCAATTCGTACTGCTGGCCTGTCTTTAAAGCCTGAAAAATGCCATTTCGGGTATGACGAACTCAAATTTTTAGGCAATGTCGTCAGCTACGAGGGCATTCGTCCAGATCCCGACAAAACCATTGATGTTGCTTCGTTTCCAACACCTTCGAACAAACACGAACTCCGCCGTTTTCTAGAGCTTTGCGCATATTATCGACGCTTCGTGGCTAACTTTTCACGGTAGCCGAACCGTTGCAACGGTTGACTAAGGATAATGTTCCGTTTGTCCGGGAGCAGGACCAACAAGGGGCCTTCTGTGAACTCCAGAAACGTCTGCACACACCTCCTGTTCTAGGACACTTACGAAGATAGTGACACTGAGTTGCACACGGATGCCAGCAACGTTGGCCTTGGTGCCGTCCTCGTCCTCGCAAGATGGAGCCGACGCGTCATTGCGTACGCAAGCCGCACTTTGTCTCCAGCTGAAAGGAACTATTCCACTACGGAGAAGGAATGCTTGGCCTTTGTGTGGACAATTGCTAAGTTCCGACCATATTTGTACGGCAGATCATTTCGAGTTGTGACAGATCCCCATTCATTGTGCTGGCCCGCGAATCTGAAGGATCCATCTGGCCGTCTTGCACGCTGGAGTCTTCGCTTGCAAGAATACGATATGACGACAGCGTTCAAGTCCGGGCGTAAACACACCGACGCCGACTGCCTGTCACGTGCTCCACTTCAACCGTCGCCATACGACTTTGATGAAGAGGACGCATTTCTGTCCATTATCACAGCATCAGACACCAGCAAGCAACAGCGCGATGATTCAGAACTCCGGCCTCTCATCGACTACCTTGAGAACCGTCTACTAGAGCCGCCTCGTATGTTCATCCGCAAATTATCCTCGTTTTTCTCCGCGATGGTGTCCTCTACAAACTAGGTTTTCACTCGACCGCAACCGCCTGCCTTCTTGTAGTGCCGTCTTCACTACGTGACGATATCCTGCGGGCCACTCACGACGAGCCATCTTCGGGCCACTTGGGATTCGCACGGAAGTTTTCACGCATACGCCAAAAGTACTTCTGGCCTAACCTTCACCGTGACGTAAAGCAATACGTGAAGACATGCCGCGACTGCCAGAGACGCAAGACACCACCCGTGCGTCCGGCTGGCCTTCTCCATCCCGTGGATCCTCTGCGGATCCCTTTTCAGCAGGTTGGCATAGATTTGCTTGGACCATTCCCCACGTCGAGGGCTGGTAACCGTTGGATTGCTGTTGCCACAGACTACCTTACACGTTACATTGAAACCCGAGCTCTCCCACGAGGCACTGCTAATGATATTGCGACCTTCTTTGTACATGGTATCGTACTGCGCCACGGTGCTCCAACAGCGGTTATAACCGACCGGGGCACAGCATTTACAGCGCAGCTCACAGAAGATATCATGCTTCTCAGTGGTACAGTTCACCGCACAGCCACTGCTTACCATCCCCAGACGAATGGGCTCACAGAAAGGCTAAACAAAACGATCGCTGATATGATTTCCATGTATGTTGAAGTCGACCACAAAAACTGGGACGACGTTCTCGCATATGTTACGTTTCCGTATAATACTGCCGTTCAAGAAACTACCGGCTTCACCCCTTTTCGCTTGGTACACGGCCGGGAAGCTGTCACAACGTTGGACGCAATGCTTCTACCCACCTACTGTTCTAATGTTGTCACTGATGCTGCGGAATTCGCTCGATGCGCCGAAGAGGCGCGCCAGCTCGCACGAATGCGTATCCGCCACCAACAACACAACGACGCCGACCGGTACAATCTTCGTCACCGCGACGTCACTTATCAACCCGGTGACAAAGTATGGGTGTGGACACCGATCCGCCAGCGTGGTCGGTCGGAGAAACTTTTGCGCCGCTACTTTGGACCTTATAGGATCGTTCAACGACTCGGCGACATCACATACGAAGTGATTCCTGAAGGAGAAGGCACCAGTCGCCGTCCCCGACGCCCACGCCTGTCCGATGTCGTTCACGTCTTTAGATTGAAGTTATACTACTCCCGCTTAACGCAAAGTACCACACCTCTCTCACCATCTACGTCTGTCTTAACAGTATCACCGTGGCAATCTCCAGTGCATCAATGTTCCGCATCGAGACGATGCTTCTAGGGAGGGGGGTAATGCCACGACCTCGACACAGCTGACAGCCACCCGGTGCAATTCGGTGCCACATGCTAGGCATGTTGGGTGGCTCCGAGAAGAAGAGAACGACGAAGGTGCCAGGACAGCGACATATATAAAAGATCTCTAGCGTCGACCGAAGTCTTTTGTGGCTTTGTCTGTGACAATATATTTATCCTCTCGTTGGAGTAGCTACGGTACGGCTGACTTTCTCTAACAGTTCCAGGAGACCTAATATTATCCACGAATTGTCCAACAATACTGTCGAGTCCCATGCGCTTCTCGATCTTTTGGTTGTTTCGACCCCTGTGTTAACCATATCAGCCCAGGACTAAAACGACGATCCCCCGCTATTATCGCTCCCATTTTAGGAAGTTTAAGGGAGACATTGCTTCTACCTGTATTCGAAAAGCGCTAACAAGATCACTCGACCACTGTCTTGACTAGCCAAAATGCAGTCAAAGCGTTTGTTAGACGCCTTTGCTAAATTGGTCTATAAGATGGCAAAACGAGAAGCATGACAGTTACGCGAAGAAGCAATTCAAAAGAAATGTAAATATACCGGTGTATGTCACATGTTTTTTGACTAAATGAAGAAAGACAGCAGACACAAAGCAAATCCATTTTTACTGCTCTATGCAAGGCATTCAGTACGTGCAATATTTCAAATAAAGAAACATGGCCTGTAGGCTTATAGAAACCCTCTAAAGATTGAGAAAGCGTAGATCATAAGTAGAAATGAATGCGCGATAAATTGTATTAAATTTTGCATGCATAGGACCGACAGGAAAGTGTTTTATGATACAATCAGGCAACATTAGGCTGCATAAAGTTAGTATGGGAATCTTTTACGATGTTATTGCAAGTAATGTGCTTTCACCCCCTGCTGTAAACGATGAACACTAAGCGAGAGCTGGAAAATTCAGAACCTGCTTACATAAGGGGAGTTGGCAATAAGTGTGTTAATGCAGCATTTCTCGCTTTCCTGACGAAAAAATATTGCTAGGTAATAAAAAATGGCGATATTTGCTGTACGCATTCTCGACTTTTGTATTTTACTTGGCGCGTGGTTTTGTTTCCAAACCTGGAAAAAACGGCCTGTTTCTTTTTTTGAAAATTTCAGTTGATAGTAAATGACCTGTCGGTAATCTCCTTATTTCTTTGGTACCAATTTTTTCTTGTGTTTTAAGGATCAAGATGGGCTGTGTATACTGGTTTGTGGTTTAAAAAAAGATTTCTATTTCGGCTATGGCCTACTTTCTTGTTCATTCATTATTTTATGTGCTTGAGAGAGCAGAAATGTTTTGAGGACTAGCTTTCATTGTGATGTCGATTTCATGCCGTCACTTCCCGAAACTAATGCAACGCAGGCTGCTTAGAGGGAAAGGTGATGTTTTAGTGCTGCATGATTTATATTGCCCATTTCCAAGCTCCGTATGTTCTTATTAGTTAATTAATTATTTATCGTTTCATACTCGCTGCGGAATTTCACACAAAATATATTTTTCTGAAACAGTTGCCTAAACTAATGATAGTTATAAGTTGTTGATATCCGCAGCATTAGTTGTCCTACCAGAGCGGGCAGTGCTTTCTATGCTGTTTACATAATACAAGGGCTTCTAACAGAACGTACTTACGTTTCACGTTTTCAATATGTAATGAACGTACGAGACAGGGAACAGCTTAGGAAAATGCACTCGCATATATTCTTAAGCAAACCGCCGCCTACAGCAACGTGTGTGAGAGTGACGAGTAGGACAGTGACTGTGCAGCCCCTCATGATATTTTGTTTTAAGTGAAATGGCATCCAAAAGGCATCCTTCCCTCCTCTGCACTTTCTTTGCAGGTGCAGGCACAGAAGCAGCAGTCTGCAAAGAGAGGTTGTAAGTACTGGGAAACACAATACCTTCAAGATTATTTTGCAAGGTCGTGCTCCGCAGGCATTTTATGCATGTACTACCTGCTCGAGACATGGGTCGCTTATATTAGGCTCGAAAGTGTCGCAACATAGCGAAACAATTGGGCGCTATCTTATACAAAATAAAGTCTTGTGAACACTATGTGGCTCATTGTGTCGAATTGTTGCGCCTCCTCAGTTTATGTGCATCATTGTAGCAGGTGCTCTAAGTTTAAGATTTTTCAGTATGTCCTGGCGGGCAACAGAACAACTAGTAGAGGTTCTGGAAACGCTTGAGAAGCAGCCCTAAATTTGCTCAGAAAAATCTGTGGGCACTTTGCAGAGGAGGGAAGATAACCCGTGGTCATCAGGAGTTACGGACTGGATTCCAAGAGAAGGGAAGCGTAGCAGGGGGCGGCAGAAAGTTAGGTGGACGGATGAGATGAAGAAATTTGCAGGGACAACGTCGCCAGAATTAGAACATGACCATGGTAGTTGGAGAAGTATGGGAGAGGCGTTTGCCCTGCAGTAGGCGTAGCCAGGCTGTTCATGATGATGATGATGATAATGATGATGCTCAGCTAAACTGCGATAGGCGAAAGCCTATCTATGAGTCGTCTGTTGGTGTTGTGTGAACTGTTCTGCGAACAGACGCCGCCGTAGCCGCGATCATGGGATGCAATCACAGCCATATGGCTGCAAGGTTTGTCGCCGATGTGCACGCACCCCCACGCGCATGTCCGCGCTCTCCCAGGCGCCCACTTGCACAGTGCTACTGGCATGGCGCCTCCTCTCCTCGCTCCCCTCGCCGATGATCACAGCTTTCCTGCGTGCACCACGGACTGCACCCGGACACTTATGAGCCACTTAAGGCTTACACCTTAATACAAAAAGTTACTCAGTAAACGGTGGCGGCACGTAAGGTAGAAGCGCTGTGACAATGCCTATTGGATTTCCTGTACTAGTAAATTATCACCTGAAGACTGCAAGGAACAAACCAGTAGACAATTATAGGTGTTATCATGTCCCCATTGAGTATTTCCCTTTGTCAAATAAAGCGGATACATTGGTCTCTTTCAAATGCCACTGTTTCAAATGGTGCGCACAGTAAAATTGCACTCGCTGTCACTTGCATTTTCACATAATGTGCGCATTTCCGCACTACAATGAGTTGCCTTCCATTTTGGAGATAGTTTCTGACGGGATGACGAATAG
This sequence comes from Dermacentor variabilis, assembly GCF_050947875.1. Lineage (NCBI taxonomy): Eukaryota > Metazoa > Arthropoda > Arachnida > Ixodida > Ixodidae > Dermacentor > Dermacentor variabilis. The sequence continues at coordinate 132,065,828 of NC_134571.1, forward strand.
AACCTGCAAACTATTGCACAGCCACAGAAAGCCAGACCACAGTTGTTAAAGTAAAGTACATCTAATAAATACAAGCGCCATTGCAGTCCTCGACTGAGACCCGTGCTGTCGGTCCCTTTAATTGGAGTTGGAGAAGTATGGGAGAGGCCTTTGCCATGCAGTAGGCGCAGCCAGGCTGTGGATGATGATTAGGATGATGATGACTTCGCTCAGCTAAACTGCGATAGGCGAAAGCCTATCTATGAATGCGTATGTTGCTGTTGCGTGAACTTTTCTGCAAACGGACGCCGCCGTGGCCACGAGCATCGGATGCAATCACAGCCATACGGCTGCAAGGTTCGTCGCCCATGTGCACGCACCCCCACGCGCCTGTCCGCACTCTCCCAGGCGCCCACTCGCACAGCGCTACGGGCATGGCGCCTCCTCTCCTTGCTCCCCTCGCCGGTGGTCACCGCTTTCCTGCGTCCACCACGGCCTGCGCCCGGACACTCATGAGCCACTAAAGTCTTACACCTTAATACACACTCTTACTCAGTAAATGGTGGCGGCACATAAAGTAGAAGCCCTGTGAGAATGCCTATTAGATTTCCTGTACTAGTAAATTATCACCTGAAGACTGCAAGGAACAAACCAGTGAACAAGTATATTTGTTTTCATATCTCTTTCAAATGCCACTGTTTCAAATAGTGCGCACAGTATAATTGCACTCAATTTCATTTGCATTTTCACCCTGAATTTGCGCTTTCGCACTCCAATGAGTTGTCTTCCATCTTGCAGATAGTTTCTGACGGGATGACGAATAGAACCTCCCAACTATTGTACAGCCACAGAAAGCCAGAGCACAGTTGGTAAAGTATATCTCATGAATACAAGCGCCTCGACTGAGGCCCGTGCCGTCAGTCCTTCGAATCACATAGAATTTGGGTATTAATGATGGCAGAGGCTGCAGGAAAATACTTCCCGTTTTTCTGAACAATATTGAACCTCCTTCCAGCCACGATAATGCAGGTGTTGATTCCACTAGCGCATGTTTGAGAGCGAATCCGAATATGACTGGGATCCCGAAATATCCTCGTCTCCGTCGACAGAAACCCATTTCGCGAAACGATGCGAAACGCGCCTATGCAAATTGGAGGCGCGCTTGCGCGGCACAATCCATTATTCGTTGCAATAAAGGAAAGCACAGAACAATTGTCAAAACCACATGCTAGATGACGAGGTGCGTCCGAACAAGGCGAAGCATGCAGTGTTCTGCGCATGGGTTTCGCGGTAAAGCTTACGGCTGCATAAGCTGCAGCTGCCAGGAAGCGGCAACTGTTCGGTACAAAGCATGTAGTGGCGTAATGACACTTTTATATGTAAAAGAAGAACCCCCTAGCAATTGATTTCACTTTCCTGTACTATCGCTATCGGAAGGCCACGCAAATTTACGACCCTCTGAACACAGCGTGAACACAATGAGCGGCGACGGGCACAGCAGCTCCAATGCGCCCAACGGCGTCGTGCTCAGGCTAAACAAGACGCAGTGATCCGCGCCGAGAACTAGCCACGCACAGTTAGAATGCCTGAATAGCAGCACCAATGCAATGAACGACGAAGGAACAGCTGCGCGATTGTGCACATCGGCGTCGTGCTTATCCGCGGCAGCATCCAGTGGCTCATCGCCCAAAGGCACAAGGCAAAGGCGTATACGTTCAGGTGATACCACATCTTTGAAGGCTAACCACATTCACAGCGTAGCTTGGAGCCCTATATGCATTTTTCCGACACTGTACCCCCAAGTTTTACGACACTTTGTCAAGTGTGCATTCAGTTGCTAACCTCCAGCGGCGTTTCCTCGGTTGATACCGCGTTAGAAGCCTACGCTTCCAGTTACACTCCCTTTTAGCTGTCCTTTTAGGTGGCTGAGAGGTGCTTTGCTCTATTTTCATGCTTACAAACAGAGTTCTCGGAGGACTTCCGGTGACGCCCTCTGCAAGAACGCGTTACAATAGCCTATATACGTATAGGACCCTCCAGCTGGCACTCGTGTTGTTGGGGAGTTGGAGTGTTTGACAAGCGAATGGCACTGTTAAGTGAAGCCCATACATGAGTTCGACGCATGGAGCACGTTCTTTATATCTGAAAACATCAAGACTATGTACCTACAGTATACTATGCTAAAAAACACTTATTTTTTCTTGGCTAACTGGACTGTCCAAAATTGCTGACCGGAAGTCCTCTGGGATCACAAGTGCGCTGCTGCCACAACGCTGATGCAAAAGGTCTATAAGGTGGTTGCGTTATGCGTCAGCTCCGTCTTTTTTCGTGTGCTGTGTCCAAATTTTTGCCTCGACTCTTGTGATTTTTCGATCACTGGTGGTGTAAGTGACCCGCTGTCGAACGACACCTCTTCAGCGAAAATCGGACCTGTCATCTTCAGTTCATCTGCGATTATTCAAAACATCCGAACCCCCGCGCCCCTTCCGCGCTACGCCGGCAGCGTGCGTCGGCGGTAGCAGCTGCCGCAGCCATGAGTCAGGACGGCGTCGTCGACAGCGTCGACATGACTCCAGAAGAGATCCTCGATTGGCGCGAGAAATTTATTCCGACACCAAGAAGTCTTCGCCAACTTCGCCCAGCGCCCTCAAAACTCCACCGCAAGTAAGCCACATTCTGCCTCGTCCTCCTCCACTTCCAGCCGTCGAATACAAAATAATTCTTCGTGTACACGGTGGTATCAACTGCGCCACATACGTCTAGTCTCTCTCCGCGACATCGTCATCAAGTCCACTGGTCTTTCCACGGCTGCAGCATCGCTAGATCGACTCCGGGCCAACGAGATTAACAACACGATCATCATAAGCACTCGCTGCATGGACAGGGCTGATCGCTATTTCACGATCGCCACCCTCACCATCATGGGAAAGGCTACGAAGTCTCCAAGCACGTGGCAGACCCTAAAATTCGCGTAGGGGTATCATCAAGCTGCCGGCCTCCCTGGTAGAAGGGAACGTGTTGGCTAACCTTCGAGAGTCCAATCCAGCAATCAACATCCTAGCTGCTCGAAGAATGGGCTCTACAGACTCCATCCTTGCCACTTTCTAAGGCTCAAAGGTCCCCTTCTACACTGACTACCTCCGCACAGGCATCCGCTGCCGACCATATCGACAAAAAGTGGAGGCGTGTACTAAGTGCCGGCAGCTTGGCTATCGCCAAGACGTCTGCCCCAATGTGACCATATGTCTCTGCCCAAAATGCGGCACGCCAGATCCTCCTGAGGACCACAGCTGTACTCCCACTTGCATCATCTGCACCGGAACACACGAGACTTGTTCCTCAGAGTGCAAACTTCGTTACAAACCACGGACCTCCAGAGTCTAAATTGACACTTCCGGCCAGGAACACTGTACAGGCCCCCAATCAACGCACTGGACAAGGGACGCCGCAGAGCAGCTCTGGCCGCAAGCACACTGCAACAGCGGTGCAGCTCCAATCATCGAAGCAAGCTTGGCCTCCGCTGACTCTACGCAACGAGGAGACACCGCCCATCAACCATACAAAGGTGAGCTGAGCAGGAGTAGTCTCCCACAAAGCAGCTCCTGACAATATGCTGATAGCTCTCTCATTAAATACTTGCTAAATCAGAACGAAATGCTTAAAAACGAAATCAAGCAGCTCAAAGCAATGCTCCACCCCCCCATCGGTATCCCTGACACTGCTGCTTCTACTTCCAAACCCCTCCCACAAGCGCTTGCGCCCACACTCACACGTCCTACGACAGAACAAATGGACACTTGCATCCGCTGCTACGACGGAAGCCGCAACTACAATGCTGCCTTCATCACACACGCAGCACCCACCCGCAAAAAGGAAGAATGCCGAAATAACAGACACCGAGAACACCGTTGAAAACACCATATTTGTCCTCACTGATCGCATGGACATCCTGGAAAACAAACTTGTTGCCCTTGAAAAGCAGCTACAGAGCAAGCTTGATGCATTTATTTGGGAGGCATCTACACAGTTTTGCCGGTTCGAAGAGCTAGTCGACAGCTGGGGAAGACGCTCCGCGACGTCAGAAGTTCCCGTCCTTCAAAATGACAATAATTATGAAGCCAGCCCGTAGTCTAGTCATCTGGCAGTGGAACTGCAGGGGGTTCCGCAACAAGCGCGCATGTCTAACACTAATTCTACTGAGTCTTAACGAGCTCCCTGACACTATAGCCTTGCAGGAAGCACACGGGAAAGTCACTCTACCTGGATACAATACGTTTCAAGACCCTCACATAGACAAGCCCAACACTGCCATACTTGCAAGGCGACATCTTTCTGTTAAACGGGACACATTCAGCAGTACTGAAATCCCCCACCATTTCATCAAAATTCTACCTCAAAGCCACACACAACCCACCCTATGCGTGTTGAATGTTTATAGCCCTCCCAATGCTCGACAACACCGCTTCGAGAACATGCTTGCCCAGGCCAAAGCTAACGCCAATAAACGGCCGCTAGTCGTAACGGGCGGCTTCAATGCCCCCCATCAAATTTGGGGCCACCCCGCATCCACTCCTAAGGGAAGAGCTCTATGATAGCACATACAAAATCAAGGTTTCACAATCTACAATGACTTCACTCTTCCTACCCGGCTAGGAAATAGCGTCAGTAGGGACACATCCCCCGACGTCGCCCTAACTCACCCCATCACTCGGGCTATGTGGCAAAACCTCCAAAACAACTTGGAAAGCGACCATTACATCCTCGAACTCCGTGTAGATTTTAAGCACAGACCACTAGCCACGAAACCACTAAGGCTTACGAATTGGACGGAATTCAGAAAATCTCGCTGCAACGCTAACGAAGAAAGCATTACCGACGTTGAGCAATGGGCGAACGCCTTGCATGCAGACGTAGAGGCCCATACCACCACTCACCCGCTAGACACACCCTTGGCGACAATTGATTCCAAGCTACCACACATGTGGGAAGCGAAGCAAGCTTTACTTAGGAAATGGCTAACAGCACGTTACAATCCCAAACACCGAATCCGAATCACCAAATTAGACTCTCAGATACGCTATCAAATTGGCGGCGCAGCAATGGACTCAGGTTTGCCAAGGAGCGCATGGTAATCTCAGCACTAAAAAGACCTGGCAGTTGCTCCGGCACCTGCTCGACCCCACCACGTCTAGGACGCACAATAACCACCAGATGAATAAACTGCTGCACGAACATGCAGCCGACCTGCCCACCATGTTCAGCAACCTGGCCTCCAAAGATATGCCCCCTCATACGCAAGTACCCATGCCCGACTATGCTGGTAAACCCAATGAGGAGCTTTGCAGACCCACCACAGAAGCGGAGGTTCGACATGCCCTCAACAAAGTGCGAACCACAACGGCACCAGGCCCAGACTCTGTGTCTAATAAAACGCTTCGCAACCTCGATGAGCAATCCATAAGCCAACTCACCGAGTATTACAACCACTGCCTCGAAGAGAGGGACATATCCCAACAATGGAAAGCAGCGAAAGTGATCTTCATTCCAAAGCCGAATACGCCAATTCACATTGATAACTTCCGTCCACTTTCTCTGACTTCATGCATAGGGAAGATCTGGGAGCACGTAATCCACCTACGCCTCTCCAAATACATCGAACATAATCACTTGTTCCCTTCGGAAATGACTGGCTTTCGCAAATCTCTTTCTTGTAAGGATGTCATGCTAAGGCTCAAAGAAGACTTTATCTAAACGAGCGACGCACGTGACACACAAGCGTTGCTTGGCCTCGACCTCAAAGGCGCCTTCAACAACGTGTCCCACTTGGCCATACTACACGAACTTAGCAGTATAAACTGCGGGGAGCGAATTTACCGCTATATAAGCAGCTTCCTCACGAAGCGCACTGCGACGCTACAATTAGGCAGCAAACAATCTGGCCAAATATGTTTAGGAAGCACTGGTACGCCCCAAGGGGCAGTACTTTCCCCCCTCCTCTTCAATTTGGCTATGCGACCTTTAGCTTTCACTCTCAAGAAGATTCCTGACCTCCGATTCACACTGTACGCGGACGATATTACGCTGTGGATGACCGGAGGTTCTGATGGGCACATCCAAGACACCCTCCAAGCCGCAATTGATCAGGTCGAACAAGTAGGTCACGAGTTGAATCTCAGGTGCTCCCCCACCAAATCGCAGCTTGTCCTTCTGCGCCCCACAAGACGCTTCAGGACTTGACCCCCGAATATCGAACTCACGATGGAAGGGCACCCTATACCCCAAGTAGACAGGATAAGGGTCCTAGGATTACACCTCCAATGCAACCGAGTAAATCAGCATGCCTTGCAAGCACTACAAACAACGGTAGATAATACGCTCCGCCTGATAGGGAGGATCTCCAACAAACACGGAGGGCTTCGAGAGAAGGAGCTCATTCAGCTAATCAAAGCTTTCGTCTTAAGCAAAATCGCCTTCGCACTACCGTATGTCTCACTCTCTAGGCAGGAAGAGGATACCATGAATTGCTTGATTCGCAAGATACACAAAGTCGCTCTTGGTTTTCCAGTTAGAGCACCCACACAGAGGGTGATGGCCACCGCCACACTAAATACCCTTCAAGAATTAACCGAAGCCCATCTATCATCGCACAACCATAGACTCACCACCACTGAAGCTGGGCGTGAGATCCTGAGATAACTTCATCATGCTCCACCATTAAATGAGAGCAAGCGACATCAACTTCCTCCAAACATACACGGCCAATACCACATCCAGCCCCTACCCAGAAACATGCACCCCGAATTTCACGTCAAACGCTGCACACTTCGAGCCAAGGCGCTACAACGCAGCTGTGGACAGGCTGAAGGAGTGTACTATGTGGACGCTGCAGCATACACACCTAAAAATCGTTATGCTATAGCGGTCGTAGACAACAAGGGCAACACTGTTTGTTCAGCATCAGTCAAGACCACATCAGCGGAAGACGCGGAAGAGGCCGCCATTGCACTTGCATCGGGGCTACCCGATTACGACGTCATTATTAGTGACTCTAAGACTGCTACCCGGAACTTCACTAACGGCTACATTAACAACCTCGCGCGCTCTCTACTTGTAGCTCACCCACCAGAAAAAGACATCGCTCTCGTATGGACTCCAGAACATCAAGGCTCCATGGCAACGAAATGGCTCATGCGACTGCTCGAGGATTCAAGGACCGAGTGGGCGCAAATATGGGCCTAACTCTAGAACCCAATGACACCCAAGAACACACCAATAAAGACACACTCGTCGTGTTCCATGAAATTTGCACACATTACAGAAACCAACGCCTATTGTATCCACCTCTCTCTGTGTCTAGAACGCGCCAGAGAGAAATACTTTGGCGACAACTACAAACTCGCACTTTTCTTACCCCGCACACTTTGCACTTATTCTTTCCCACCACATACCCGACACCCAAGTCTCGCTTTTGCCCTGTCCCCATAGCAGATCTTCACCACATCATGTGGCAATGCCCCATCAAAACTGTCCTCTCCCCCCCCCCCCCGCGAGGAACTGTGGTAGACTGCCCTGCGCAGCTCCGATCCCACCCTACAGGGCCGAGTCCTGAGGTGGGCTGAGGAGAGGTAGCGGAGGCTTACCACTACTGGTAGACGGACTTCTAGCCCTATAATGTGGTGATGGACGCCTGCTGGGACTGGAGTACTTAGACCTCCCTCTCTGCCCCCGGTCCCTCCTCTTTCTTAAAACAGGAATAAAGTTCATTCATTCATTTATTCAAAAGGTCTATAAAAGATTTGCCAGTAAAATGCAAGGTAAGACTTCGGCCTGAGCCTGCTACTCTTTTGACACTTCGGCCGACTCTCTGGATAGAAGATTACAAGTTTCTTTCCAACTGCATTTCTCTATCGGTGCCAAATATACAGACGACTGGACTTTGTATCTCCTTTTTGTAGAATTTCTCGCAGCCTAGACCATGGGTCGGCGAACATTGCTGGATTATGGCCCTTTCTTTCTCTGATTTTCTTCGCTGTACGATTGTTTCAATCGCGACCGCAAAACACATTCGTGGAAAGCGAGATATAGAGAGATTGCCTAAGGAGATAAATGCGCAGAACTTGTAAAAAAAAGTTTCCATATGGCTAATCTAATTTCGCGACACGAAGAAACTGTAAATTGGTACATATGGGCTCAACACATGCAGTTGTTGCGAAAAATAGATGATCTTGAGTGCATTTCAACCAATGCGATGAGGCAGTCGTTGGCACTGGTTTTTCTGCCGCAGTGGTTCCTCTGCACCTAGCCACCTAATGTGTTGTTCAACATTTTCTTAAAACATTTATTCTAAAGGCGGTTTGGCGAAATTCGCCATATGACCATACAAATAATAATAATACAAATACCTTTATTTCAACATCAGGGATGTTAAGGGTCCACCCAAACAGCCTATGACTGGCTTGACAGAGGGGCGCACCCCCGTACATAAAAACCGGCAGCAACATAACACGGCCAGAACAATAAGAAAAGACTACAGTGCATAGGTAAACATCATATTCAATGAAAACTAGTGAACATACTCTTGCAATAACAAATAAGCGAAGGCGGCAGAATTAACACGAAACGCTCAGGAACACGGAAGAATGCAAAACGAAGAATTACAATAAGAAAAGAAAAAGGGAGAAAGGAGGCGCAAACTTGCAGTAAAAAAAAGCATCTGGCGCTTTGTCTTACGTGGCTTATAAATTCCACGGGTTGTTCTTTCTGTGTCAATTTTTGCGACAATTTCCTTGGATTTGATCTGCTGTGCCTGTTCGTGAACTATATTTTTTCAGTTCTTCAATTATTCTCGCTCTGATACGAGGAACTGCGAGGCTTCAGCTTCACATCTGCAATTATAATAATAATGATATTCGTATTCAAGCATTTTCTACTTTCCTTTTTGAAGGATTTCTCATTTCATCACGTCTTCCAGTTCCTTCATATAATTTAAGCTTTCGCATTTGAGTGGCAAGCTCTACGGGAATAAATTGAGCATACCGAGCGAGTGTCTTCCTATCATCATCATCATCAGCAGCAGCAGCAGCAGCAGCAGCAGCAGCAGCAGCAGCAGCAGCAGCAGCCTGGTTACGCCCACTGCAGGGCAAAGGCCTCTCCCATACTTCTCCAATAATCCCGGTCATGTACTAATTGTAGCCATGACGTCCCTGCAAACTTCTTAATCTCATCCGCCCACCGAACTTTCTGCCGCCCCCTGCTACGCTTCCCTTCCCTTGGAATCCAGTCCGTAACCCTTAATGACCATCGGTTATCTTCCCTCCTCATTACATGTCCTGCCCATGCCCATTTCTTTTTCTTGATTTCAACTAAGATGTCATTCACCCGAATTTGTTCCCTCATCCAATCTGCCCTTATCCCTTAACGTTACACCCATCATTCTTCTTTCCATAGCTTGTTGCGTCGTCCTCAATTTATGTAGAACCCTTTTCGTAAGCCTCCAGGTTTCTGCCCCCTGGGTGAGTACTGGTAAGACACAGCTGTTATACACCTTTCCCTTGAGGGATAATGGCAACCTGCTGTTCATGATCTGAGAATGCCTGCCAAACGCACCCCAGCCCATTCTTATTCTTCTGATTATTTCCGCCTCATGATCCGGATTCGCCGTCACTACCTGCCCTAAGTAGATGTATTCCCTTACCACTTCCAATGCCTCGCAACCTATTGTATATTGCTGTTCTCTTCCGAGACTGTTAAGCATTACTTTAGTTTTCTGCAGATTAATTTTTAGACCTTCCCTTCTGCTTTGCCCCTCCAAGTCACTGAGCATGCATTGCAATTGGGAGCCTGGCCTCACAGCTCATTGGCCCAGAAAGCAGTTCGAGCACTTTGTCGCTACCTGAGGGCAACAGACTTGAGTGCCCGACTATAGACATCCTACACCTAAGTTCTCTCTCTCTCCCTCTTTCACTCCCCATTCCCCTCCCCACGTGTAGGGTAGCAAACTGGACTCAGTCTGGTTAACCTCCCTGCCTTTCCGTCTTCCCTTCTCTCTCTCTCTCTCTCTCTCTCTCTGGTCCCCTGAGTTTCTAAGCAAGGCAATATCATCAGCGAATCGCAAGTTGCTGAGGTATTCTCCATTAACTCTTATCCCCAATTCTTCCCAATCCGGGTCTCTGAATACCTCCTGTAAACACGCTGTGAATAGCATTGGAGAGATCGTATCTCCCTGCCTGACGCCTTTCTCTATTGGGATTTTGTTGCTTTCTTTATGGAGGACTATGGTGGCAGTGGAGCCGCAATAGATATCTTTTATTTATATTTACATACGGCTCGTCTACATCCTGATTCCGTAATGCCTCCATGGCTGCTGATGTTTCGACTGAATCAAACGCTTTCTCGTAATCGATGAAAGCTATATATAAGGGTTGGTTATATTCCGCACATTTATCTATCACCTGATTGATAGTGTGAATATGGCCTATTGTTGAGTAGCCTTTACGGAATCCTGCCTGGTCCTTTGCTTGACAGAAGTATAAGGTGTTCCTGATGCTATTTGCGATTACCTTAGTAAATAGTTTGTAGGCTACTGACAGTAAGCTGATCGGTCTATAATTTTTCAAGTCGTTGGCGTCCCCTTTCTTATGGATTAGGATTATGTTAGCGTTCTTCCAAGATTCCGGTATGCTCGAGGTCATGAGGCATTGCGTATACAGGGTGGCCAGTTTCTCTAGAACAATCTGCCCACCATCCTTCAACAAATCTGCTGTTACCTTATCCTCCCCGGCTGCCTTCCCCTTTGTATAGCTCCCAAGGTTTTCTTTACTTCTTCCGGTGTTACCTGTGCGATTTCGAATTCCTCTAGACTATCCTCTCTTCCAGTATCGTCGTGGGTGCCACTGGTACTGTATAAATCTCTATAGAACTCCACAGCCACTTGAACTATCTCATCCATATTAGTAATGATATTGTCGGCTTTGTCTGTTAACGCATACATCTTATTCTTGCCAATTACCAGTCTCTTGTTCACCGCTTTTAGGCTTCCTCCGTTCCTGAGAGCATGTTCAATTCTATCCATATTATACTTCCTTATGTCAGCTGTCTCGCGCTTGTTTATTAACTTCGAAAGTTCTGCCAGTTCCATTCTAGTTGTAGGGTTAGAGGCTTTCATACATTGGCGTTTCTTGATCAGATCTTTCGTCTCCTGCGATAGCTTACTGGTATCCTGTCTAACGGAGTTACCACCCACTTTTACTGCGCACTTCTTAATGATGCCCACAAGATTGTCGTTCATTGCTTCAACACTAAGGTCCTCTTCCTGAATTAAAGCCAAATACCTATTCTGTAGCTTGATCTGGAACTCCTCTATTTTCCCTCTTACCGCTAACCCATTGATCTTATGTACCTTAATAACCCATATCTTATGTACCAGTTTCTTCCGTTCCCTCCTCAGGTCTAGGCTAATTCTAGTTCTTATCATCATATGGCCACTGCAGCGCACCTTGCCGAGCACGTCCACATCTTGTATGACGCCAGGGCTAGCGCAGAGTATTAAGTCTATTTCATTTCTGGTCTCGCTGTTCGGGCTCCTCCACGTCCACTTTCGGCTATCGCGCTTGCGGAAGAAGGTATTCATTATCCGCATATTATTCTGTTCCGCAAACTCTACTAATACCTCTCCCCTGCTATTCCTACTGCCTATGCCATATTCCCCCACTGCCTTGTCTCCAGCCTGCTTCTCGCCTACTTTGGCATTGTAGTCGCCCATCAGTATAGTGTATATTGTTTTCACTCTACCCATCGCCGATTCCACGTCTTCACAGAAGCTTTCGACTTCCTGGTCATCATGACTGGATGTAGGTGCGTAGACCTGTACAACCTTCATTTTGTACCTCTTATTAAGTTTCACAACAAGACCTGCCACCCTCTCGTTAATGCTATAGAATTCCTGTATTTTACCAGCTATGTTCCTATTAATCAGGAATCCGGCTCCTAGTTCTCGTCTCTCTGCTAAGCCCCGGTAGCACAGGACGTACACGCATTTTAGCACTGTATAAGCTTCTCTTGGTCTCCTAACTTCACTGAGCCCTATTATATCCCATTTACTGCCCTCGAAATTCCTCCATTATCACTGCTAGTCTCGCCTCACTAGATAACGTTCTAGCGTTAAACGTTGCCAGGTTCATATTCCAATGGCGGCCTGTCTGGAGCCAAGAATCCCTGGCTCCGGACAGGCCTATCACATGCTGCTCAATTTCAAGTTTGTCATCTCTTCTTTCCAGAGAAGGGTGGCGCTTTCCGTCACGGAGTTCATGACTTGGGGCCCGGCGTCCCTCATGTTTTCATTAAATGACACCGGGTCACTCGCTGGTCTAATGAGCGGTCTGTAGCTCATCGCAAATAGCTACTTCTAATCAAGGTCCGCCGAGCTAGCGCTGATAGTCCGGGAGAGGTTTCCAAAAGGTCAACGGGCTCCAGGTCAGCACAGCTCCTTGTTCTCAGGAAACTGCTTGTTTTGGCAGCAGATCCACGAGACACACTTGAAATTCCACTCTGTCGTAACATATCTGGTTTGAGAATCCCCAATAATTATTGTGATAGAAATTACGTGGACACTCCCGGCACATTTTTGCCGTCGCCGTGACGTTTCGTATAGATTTCAAGGGCGACAACATCGTCGCCACGCCTCTTATGGGGCAGCCGATGAACGCGGCTCCATCCGGCGTGCGCGACGAACGAAAGCGAAGAACAAACGTGTCTTCTGTCGCGCGAAAGGCCGTGAGCGGATGGGCAGGAGTGTGAGGGGCGGCATTTTGCTGCGGAAGCAACTGCGCATTTGTCAACCGGGCGCAAAGGAAACTGTCGACCGCGGCACAATCTGGCACGCGATAATTGGAGGAAAGCGGGAAGGCCGAGCGCCTTCGACTTCGCCGACAAGTGCGCACTTTACACGACCGCGCGTGGTCGCGCCTACCTCATCACGAAAGGAAGCTGGTCGCGGCTCATGCCTTGGTGCGCGCTTTGTTCTCCGAATTTTTGCGTAAAAGGGATAGACCGTACGAAGGTCACTTCGCTCGCTGCTGCAGACGTGTTTGCTCACACCAGCGTTTTGACAGCGAGTGTCCGCGCTAAATCAAGTGTGATGTGTTTACGATTGCTTGTGCACGACGACATCATGCTTGCTAATTCACTTAGTAACTGAATGTTGCGAAGATTATACGGCCGATAAAATGATTATCCTTACGTAGTATAGATGTTTGACGTAATAGTTCTGAGGAAACCCGCAAGTTGGAGAAAATTAGTTAATTAAGGGAAAATGAGACATCGACCCAGTCGTAGAAATTCCTAGAAAGGAAACCCATACTAGTCCCTCGAAAGAAAGGCCTCGCAGTTGCAGAAAATCCGTCCTGGTCTGGTACCCAATCCCGAGACCACCGCCTCTCTGAGGCAGCCGAATGAATGAAACCACGTTTATTGCACATCAGAATGCGCTGAGGGCGCTGCGATGGAAAGAGAGGGGTAATATTGCAAAAGGGGAAGGGTGAGGCTGCCTCCGTTTTACTAACGAACGTCCTGGAGGCAGCAAAGTGGGAGCCGCATGATTCTTGTCGCTGTCGTGGAGCCGATCACCGATCGGTGGTGCCGCCGGGTCCTGGAGGATCTGCCGGGTCCGGTACTAGATGACATGGTCCGGAGACCTGGTATCCAGGCAGACCAAAGTCCAGAGGGCAGAAGGCCAGGGTTGAAGCTTCATCGTGACCAGGGCACGAAGCCTAGATGGGAGGTAGAGGGGCACCCCGAACACAGGTAGTTGAGATTAGCGCAATATTTGCACGTGGAACAGAACGCACTTATGGGTGGTGGTGTGCCACGCCTGTGCAAACGGTTCAGCTAGTCAGGTGTAAGGAGGGTGCCTGTCTGAATTCTCTGAAGCAAGACTGACTCCAGCAGTGTGAATACTCTCGACGGAAGGAACGGTGTAGTGAGTGGGTAGTGGATGGCGATTGGAAAGTTATGGTAAGGTGACGAAAAATCGAGTTGTTGACAAATTCGACTTCGTCATGTCATGTGCTCGACGCCTAGTTAGCTAAGATGGTAGAGCGGCTGCCAAGGGGAGACGATGGTCCGGGTTCGATTCCCAGGATCAGGACAAATTTTTCTTCAGCCGCGAGGCTTTTCTTTCGAGGAACTCGTGTGGGTTTTTTTATTTTTCCCTTAATTATTCTATATGTCTACTAATTTCTTATCGCAATCGATACTTCGCCTTTCGGGAGAAACTGTGGCTTTTACAAGACCTTATAAAAAGCGTAGGTAAGATTGCTTAACACTTAGACGTCAACAGTCACTTCTCCTAATGGTCTAATATTCTGATGATGATTATAGTAGAGTTTGCAGGAAGATGCAGACTTCTTTTTTTTTTCAGAACAATACTTAATATATGGGACCAAAACTTAGTAAGACAAGCTGTGTAAACGCGGAGTAAACCAGGGAGGTTGAATTACCCGAAGACGTTCGTGAATTCAAGCCTGGATCTGACAGCTCCCGGAAATTAAAAAATAGCTGCTCCTTGATATGTTCTTGGGGGAGAGAAGTTGCTCAATGAGATGCAATTCCACCTGTTCTGCGACACCAGCCTAGCTGCGCACGCAGATGAGATTCAAGCCGTGACGGACGTGCCATAAGTACCTCTCCTTGTGATCACAAAGTGACATTGGGCTCCTAATAGCAGAACGACACTATCGCCTTTGGACTATAAAGGTGCGTTGGTTGGCGCACGACTGCTGTCCTAATAGTTTCATGTAGTAGCCTTCATCTTCAGAATGCTATGTGGACCGACAATACGACGGTATTTTCCTGGAACTAAGATGACTGCACAAAACAGAAGCTCTTAGCGGCCAATCGGATCAGTTAGATAACATTGTCGCGGCAGGGATACTGTGCCTGATTGAGGAATTCATCTGGTTTGCTGATCCATGGTATGGCTCAGGAGAAAGTGACTTCTCGTGTGGCATGGTGCAAACCGGTTAGACGAACCAATAGAAAAGTGCCCTTTCCAGCAGTTCACACTTCATCCATCGCGAAAGAAATTGAGTGCGGCAGTTCATGCAACCACGGCAACGAGAATTTTCAGTCTAATCAAATACTTTTAACGTTTCATCCGGCTTCAGCGCCATTCAAAGCCTGGGTATTAAGACTTACGGACCACTGCCTACACCTGACAAGAGATATTCGACACCTGACAGCAACAGAAGTACTACGTGTCGAGCACTATTTGGTTAAGTGCACCCAACATCACGACTTTTGACAGAACTTAATTGTATAGCACGATGATGACCAGTGGAATTCGTGCCCCGTATCGTCTATTTTCGCTCATCAATAGACACCCATGGCATTCTCAGCGTCTGTTGATGTTTGCCGCTCGTGGATTTACCACAACGACAGAATCACCCACTTATAGACTCAGAAATTCACTACCACTCAACGCTGGTAATTCTGAGAGCGTTTCACCAGCTTCCGCATATGGGCGTACACGACCTGCTCACGCCACTGACAGAGTGGTACTGGATCTACCGAGTGCGTATCCTATTAAAGAAGGTGATGCATTGCAGTTATGTGCACAAATATTTCGCCACACGGTCCAGGAATGACTCCCAGCGCAACGCAACCAACTCACCGGAAGATGGCGACAACACTATTCGAACTTGCTGTTTCCGCCGTTACCGTCCCGCTCTTAGCACGGACACAAGGCGAAGATGCAAATTTTAACGTGGCGTTTTTCTCGCGGGCTCTTTCTCCAGTACTCCCCTTCGCGCTTATCTCCAGTATGGCCCCTTAGGTCATCATAGTCTGCTTTTAACGGCTTGTCGGCCGAAGGGGACCATCTAGTGTTATCTACGCTGGCGATGCGCGGACCTATCGAAAAAATTTACATGTTAGTTGAAGTAGACTGCGGCAGGAAGACTTCATTGAAATTTGCTGTGCCTAATGCCAGTCGGCGGGAGTGAATCCCGGGAGTGGCTGTTGTAATCATTCACGGCTCCACAGCGTTAAATTCTCGGCAGAGCCTGCCTGAAGTTTGAATAAGACATGCAGCGCTGACCGAAGTCGAAGCAGTTATCAAAACCAGGTCTTTCCGAAAGAGAGGAAGCCTGCCCTTTGATGGCAGTCAACCTACTGCATGGACGTCGGCACACTAATATGCCACACAATACAGTTGAAGTCATAGGTAACTCAAGATGAGCAGATGACACTTGTCGAAAGGCCTAGCGAGTGTTTGTATTGGGCAACATCGAGAAGTGACAAGGAAAGAAATATCTTCTGCAACTGCAATCTCCTTGGAGCCGCGGGAGCCCCAACAAAGTTAAAGGTAAGCGATACCGTGGTCCTACATTGTGGGGCCTTACCCCGACAACCATATATAAGGTTATGGTGCTTTTCTGAAGTCCATATGATCACGTCCGCTCCTTCAAAATGAAGCAACGAGCTGTTTTACTTATTGCCAGACCAATTTACAAACACTAGCCGCTTGAACTGTGCGACAAAATGCGATTCGCGGCAGGCAATTATGGCTTAATCGCAAGATTGTGCCTGTCAAAGAAAAAGAAACAAAAGCGTGCGCGCGATCAGAAGGAAAAAAGACGAGAACTCTTAACCTCCAGCAGGGTACTCGAAGGACAACTCAGTTGACTGAAAACCATTTTATTTGGCATACCTGCCGGTCTGCGGGTGATATGACATATAACTGGTATGACATCCGCAACGTCGAATGAAAATTGTTGGGAACGTACAGAATTACGTTGGTTTCTGAATCGTTACAATTTGCATAGTTACGTTATGCGCGCACTGAATAGCAGCCCTGAAGTTTCAAAAGCCAAAGAGGCACAAGATTGCACAACAAAGCCATGATTACAGTACACATTTCAGCGAAAGTTTATTTTTTGAATCAGCAAATCGAAAATAGTGCTTCTCATACACACGGGATTCATCTATTTCAGAGGGGCTCAAACTCTGTGGAACCAAACTCGGCTTTGCATCACATACGAAAGTAAAGAAAGCTGCGAATTTGAGCAATTCTTTCAGTTTATTTATTCCGGAAAGAGACGCCCTCCGATAGTATAAAGCGATGGTACTTACGAATGTCTTCCTATTTGTGGAAGCAGAAGACTTTCTCAGCTGTCGTACAGTCAGCGATGACGCAAACCGCACGTCGAAAATGGGCAGTACGCCAATGTGTAATAATCCAGAGACGCTAATGGCCTGATAAATAATCCATATAGAATTGAAATGAGTTGGACAGGAACATATTCCTGCCTTGAGACGACAGGGGTGCCTCCATATCTGTGTGATATTGCTTGGAAAATTCGACGTTTAAGCATAGAACAGTCACACCAAAAGGGCGGAGTTTGATAACGAGGCCTTTATTGCGAAATCAGGGGCAAGTGAACAGCAGGCTTTCATACTTGCACATTCCGGTGGCCCACTTTTCTAGACACTTCGTAGTTTGGGTCATATAGCAGCTTGTGGGTGGGCAAGAACACATTAATTTTTTCACCGCTTGTGTGCAGCCCATTTCTGATCCATATTGGTCTATCATCACAAAAAGTTTGCAGATGCAATTACCGCACCTTATTTGTATTACTGCACTTTCCTTGGACCTTGGGTTACCGGAGATGCCAGTTCCTGAAGAAGATAAAGGGCAGTTATATTGCAGGCTGAATGAAGTATCCATTTCTGAAGTACGTGGCGGCGCAGTACACTGGCCGGGAATTGTGCGCTGGCTGCTTAGGACTGTTGAATGCAACTGCGAATGAATTTTCGCGCACAGCTCAACATTTTTGGCAACCGACATGGTATTAGCCGGTATTAGGCGAGAATAGTTCGTTTCAAAAAAACCAATATTTTACAGCAGAAGCTAACATCCTGTTAGCTTCTGCTGTAAAATATTATACGCCCATGGCTGCATCCCGAAGCCAAAGATGTTCTCGCAGTGCACCTGCTGGACGCAAGACGATTTACATCATCCACTTCTTCCGACTTTCTTCTGTTCTTCATTGACGCCAAATAGATATGTACGTTTCAAGCCCATTGTAACTGACAAACTTCAGTGAACAGCCATATATCATAAGTTTGGCAACATTGTGACACAAATATAACCATAAAATTTCCTCAGCTCCACGTGTAAAAGTATCGTCACTAAATATCTACGCATCTGCTTTAATAACAAGCACTAGTTGCTAGCACGCCCCGCTGCAGCTGGTAATGTGTAAGGACGTTATGAAATCCAATTTTTTTTTTGCAGTCAGCGATATTACAGAATGCAACCAACGATCACAAAATATTTCTTCTTGCAGATTAACCGTAGTGTTCTACATTTTAGAGTCTACTTTCGACTTGAAATGATATTATAACATTAGGCGACCAAAAAACCGCAAAAAAGAGTGCAACTAGTGCACTTCCTAAATGTAAAAGAAGAAAATGGGCCAAAAACGCACTGAGGGCGAACGGACTGCCGCTACGAAGCACTGGAAGCTCTACAATAACCCGATATGAAGAATGACGTCTTTACCATTTAAGTGTTATACGTGAATGAATACTGTCCTTCAAAACAGGGCAGTAGGCGATACTTACCGTTGTATCCAGTGTCTATGACTGCTTCTTCGGGGCTGGGAGCTAAATATAGATAAAACATATATATTTTACACCTGTTTTATGTGAAAAAGTAAACATTTTGTGGATTAAAGAAAGTTAGACAACCACTAGAAAGAGAAAGGTAAATGTATAGCGGAAACAGGTTAGTATCACACAATATTATGGCGTCCAGAAGACCCAACCTGTTCAGAGACAAAGATGTATAGGCACGGTTACTTAAAAGGGAGTGTTAGTTACAGAGGCTTTGGTATCGGTGTCGCCGAGCCTATTTTTTACGTAGCACAGAAAACGCAAGGCACTTTATTGCAGGAGCATGCACATAGAAGAACGGATATTTGAAGCAAATTGTCCTTATTGCCGTTCAAAGAAGATTCGGTACAACACTGGCCGCTTGCTAGAAGACCAAATCTGGGGCGTGATGATTCTGCTCTCTTTAAACGAAAGGGAAAACGTTGAGAACAGTTGTCGACATAGGAACGTGCTGCTGAGCAACGCTAGTGCACGAAGAAACCACACGACACGTATGGGTCTTAACACATGAGGCGCCGCCATCTTGACTCACACACCCTTAAAATACACATTGAGATAAGTTTTATGCACTTCGTTTCCACAGCAATCTCCGTAGTTCACCACAATTCGTCGAATCTAGCTAGCACTCTTTTTTTTGGCGTCTGATGTGCGCTGGACCACATTCCCAGTTGGTCTGACCAACCTTACCATGTTCTAAACATCCTTGCAGGATGCGTTAGACACAAAAGCATACATGGCGTTTTTGCGTGCCCTGCTATGCCAAAAGAAACAAGTGATCCCTACCATCCAGAAAGACACCAGCACACAAGGTAAAAAGAAAACATTTGATGATATTCGAACCTTTTACATACCTGCGGCACGTCAGCCACTGTACAAAGAATTTACGGGCCCCCCAAGCGACAACATCGATGCCGACTTCACTGTGGAAGAGCTAAACATAGCATTGTTTCAAAACATTAGGGCGACGGTGCCGGGCCCTGAAGGCATCACATATACTCTTCCGCGTAATGGGCCCGACGGAAATAAAGAACCGCTTCCCTTCCACATAAACGAGCACTGAAACACGTGCGCCCTCCCAGACGAATGCAGAACATCACACATTACCATGATCCCAAAACCAGCTAAAAAAGCTACGCTTTGCAACCTCACACCAATATCATCAACATCATATAAAGGCAAAACAATGCAACGATTTGCACTGAACAGATTAGAAGAACATTTGTATAACACAAAACATTTTCCGCACCAGCTCATAGGCTATCGCAAGAACATTTCCACACAGGACTTTCTTCTCATACCACAGACCACGCTTCTGCAGCTAAAGACAGCAATGACCCAAGCCCTTCTCACAATAGATGGAAAAAAGGCATTTGATAATGTTAAACACAATCACATTCTGAATTTGGTTCATGGCAGTGGATGCGGCGCCAACATGTACAAATACGCAGTTTCCTCAAAGGTAGGACATCACGCTTCAAGGCAGCGCAGTCTCTTTCCTTCCCTATCCATATTTTACGTGGAACACCTCATGGATCGATTATGTCTCCCACCCTTTTAATCTTTGCATGAGAGCGCTATAAAGGGAACAATCCACAATCTCTAACATACACTACACTTTCTAAGTCGACGACATTACCCTATGGTGTGAAACCGGATCTCCAGGAGACGTAGAAATGACCGTCCAGGAAGGAGTCGACACCATAGGGGACCACTTACACAAAGCCGGACTCGAATCTTCAGTAGAAGAGTAGGAGTTTCTTCTCATGAATCGAACACAATACCAAAACAAAACAAACATCCTGATACAATTCACCCTATTAGGCAAACACATGTCGAAGGTTACATCGTGCCAAATACTCGGCTTTATCGCAAATCACCACAAGTATGCTAAGTTTAACGTTATACAATATCAAAAATACTGCCGAAATCTCACCCACCTAATGCGAAGGATCATTAGCAAAAAACACGGACTGAAACAAGAACAAGCAACACAGCTCGTGACTGCGCTCGTGTGTAGGCGTCTGTACACCGCCCCATTCTAATACTGACACAAAAACAAACTCGAAAACTCTAGTCTTCATGCAACATCCTTCACAAGGCCGCCCTGTGTCTACCGATATACATCTTAAGTCATCGCCTTCAACACACGGGCCACTTTCACACTTTCGCCGAACTAACACAACACCGAGACAGACAAGTAGGGCGCTTGTCTTGTACGGAGCAAGGATGCGACATCCTGAAACGAGCAGGGTTCGCCCCTATCCAGTGGACACCAGTTAGTCGAAGCCCTCCGCTACCACGCAGCATTGCATTTCCAAACATACTAAAATTTATGAAGCCACACCTACATGACTGTCGACGTCAAGCGCAAGCAAAACGTCTCCACATAGACAGGAAATGCATCGCGATATACACGGACGCCACACGCTCTGTCATGGGGTCATACGCGTATGCAATATACACACCTGGAAAGACAGCACCGATCATCCAAACAGGTGGGCCATTTTCCAACCCTGGTAACATAGTAACTCTGGGAACTCAAGCGATAATATATGCCATACAAGAAGCCCCTCTACTCACTAAGCACTAGTCCACTAACCCCAACCTTAACACCGAGTCCGGCTAAGCCACTCGCGACATACACCACGGACTGTTGGAAACACACCTACATGACATCCTAACAGAATCCTGTAACCGGAAACCGAACATTACCCGGCGTTCAGTTCCTCGCCATGCTGGGATCGAGGGAAATATGTTGGTTCATAAACGTGCCAGCGAAATTAACCACCGCGCGCTCTCGACTCCCTGGCCAAATCCAAAGACAGTGGAAGACGCGGACACGTACAAAGAGCAACTAGCTGAGCACTACAATAGCATCAAGGAAAACTGTACTATCTTGCTCCAACATCATCCTTCACTCAACAAGGGCCAAGCACATATCCTTCGCAAAGTTTAAACGAACGCTCTTCTCACGCCACTAATGATCTACAACTTCAAGTGGCGTAGCACAGCTCACACCTCCTACAGTTCGGAGATAAGGGCAGAGAGAGAAGAAATTCTGTACTTATATAACCCTGCCAATACCTCTCATTATTTTCGTTACCATTCCTCTCCTTCCTGAAGTGCTTGGCTTCATTCGGACTCGGCGGATCAACAACGGGCCTTAGCGGAGAAAGCGCTCTACTTTAGTGGGCGCTAGTGTTGGCCTTAAATAAAGTTTATTTCTCCTCCACCAACTTCTCGAATACCCTCAGTCGGCCTCCTTAACCTTGTAATACACGCACACCGTGCGACATAAATAGAAATTGGATGAACGTATTCGGTTCTATTTCTGACCTGGAACAGCACAGTATTGACACGTGTACTTATCTTTACCGGGCAACCACGTTTCGCTGCCTAACAAATGTAATCGCACAGCGTGGGACGCGCCTGCATGTACCCGAAGTTTCTGGAAAGTTATCGATGCTTCTATCCGCTGTCTGTTGCGCCGAACCTTATGTTATCTGATTTCATCACCTGACGCGAATGGTGTAGAACTCTGTGGAAGGCACTCGGGTCCGAACGATTAGTCTGGAGCATTCGACGACTGCTCTATAAAAGCCGACGCGCTTGACCCGCTGATCAGATTTCCGACGATCGCCGACCGTGTTCGCCGCTATCATTGTGCTATAAGTGTAGCCTGTTTTTGTGGGCACAGGTTCGCCCAATAAATGCCAGTTTTGTATTCCACCGTATTGCTGTTTTCTTCACCGTCACTACCATGTGACAGTATAAAGTAAGCGAACTGCTTTTTAACATCAAACTGATTATTAAAATTAAATTATGGGGTTTACGTGCCAAAACCACTTTCTGATTATGAGGCACGCCGTAGTGGGGGACTCCTGAAATTTCGACCACCTGGCGTTCTTTAACGTGCACCTAAATATAAGTACACGGGTGCTTTCGCATTTCGCCCCCATCGAAATGCGGCCGCCGTGGCCGGGATTCGATCCCGCGACCTCGTGCGCAGCAGCTCAACACCATAGCCACTAAGCAACCACGGCGGGTTAACATCAAACTGAATTGTTGTAGTAAGTAAAAAGGTAATATTTGTTTCATTGAACTATTTACAACTGAAGCTTCCCTCCATGCAAAAGCGCCTCTAAATTTTTATTTCAGTTTCCAACGCTTAAATCAACCGCGTGAGGCACCAGCCTCTTCGTAGGATGCATGATTCAGCGTACGTCACATAGGTACCGTGCTGTTTATTCATTTATATACTTTAAGCATTGCATTTCAATGATGTGTATATTTTTAAACAAAGTTTGTGGACGTTAAAATTCCAGGACAAATGGCGTCACGAGTCGAAAGGGTTAGAATAAGTTATTTTAATGCGTTTCTGCGACAGTTGCCGTTACATTTCTCCAGTGCATGTTTCGCGACGTCTTGATAAAGAAGATAGTCGCGTGTAACCAGAACCTTCCAAACGTTCCGCAAGTATAGTGCGAAAGTGTGATACAAGAGATACCGTGATTAGAATATTATTGACTCCATGTTGGTTGATCTGCCATAGCACGACCTAAAACCCACCGGCTTCCACAAGTTACAAATTGTGCTTTGTGTGCGAAATTGTATTTGTGTGTTTTCTCACTTCTTGCAACGCTTCTAGCACCCACACAATGGTTCTACACTGTAAAAATTGCGCAGCGCCGAATTAGGTTCCCGCTGGCCCGTGCCGCTGAGATCCCCACCAGTTTATCCATGAACGGCGTCCCCGTTGAACCTACATTAGTTCTTGAAATGTCTACAGCTTAGACATTTCGAAAACACCCACCTGACTAATGTAAACACTGACACTTTTCGTGTCTGCTGCGGAAGTTTCAATTCTGATGCTAAACCTGCTCACCTAGAACAGACCACCCAGTAAGCAGCTTTGTAATGCGCATGCGGGCAACCGTGAAGCGTTACGGTCATGTTGAAATATATTTGATTGAGTACGCGTACGTTGTAGCTCATTTTTTCACTCTTCCTCAGACATGCAATGCTACGGTACGTTATTTGGCGAGCCGCCAATATGTAGTGCTTCAGTGGCGCTTATGACTAATATCCTCAAGTATGGCAGCGTCCTCGGCTCCTGATTCGGTGAGAATTTTCCTCAGCCAGTCTCCTGCCGTCGTTTACCGCCAGCAAGTTAGCTATGAGGGTCCTCCGTTGCTGAATTCCCCTGATTCATAAAGAATAAGCACCGAACCCGTGCAATATGTGAACTTTTTCAGCAGTTCTCGCGTCTTCATGAGCGGCGAAACTAAGCACAGAATTCCATGCCTGGCCTACTGGAGCAAGAAGAAGTAATAGTTCAATTATTGGAAAATGTAGAGAGATCGGTCGCAAAATGGGAGCATCTGGCCTGCTACTCTTCGTAAGGGAAGGAGAAGAGGGGAAAAAAGGGTCACAATGGATGATGACAATGGGAGGAACGAGGTGAAGGACACATTGCTTAAATGTTATCAGAAACGTGAGTGTAGGCCCGTGTCGCCTAAGAAACGTGAAAGAGCAGGCATTCTCTCTATCGTCTGCCAACTCTGTGGCCATGCGCCAAGCAAGAGGTCCTCCGACGGTGGTCTGTTGTATAAATATCTCAAGGTAGCTCCCATAGTCAGTCTTTCGCGGGCATACACAGGGCATAGCACGAGCACATGGTCTACAGTCTCTACAATGCCACACACTGAACAGTCCGGTGAGTCTGTCTGCCCAATGATGTGCAAGTATTTGCGCGCGAGGGCGACGCCTAATTGCAGTCTGTGTATCAGGCATGTATGAGGGCCTGAAATTCCACGCAGAACAGAAAATTGCATATCGGGATCCAGCCTTTTAAGGCGGACGTGACGAGCGTCTGGCTGGGCCCATTATCTTTTCGTCGCACTCCTCATTACTTCCGACAGAAGACATGTGATGTCTGATCTGGAGAATGGCAGTACAGTTCGCACGCCATTGCTGAGGCCGCGCCTTGCTGCAGCATCAGCCATCTCATTACCATTGAGCCCACAGTCTTCCGGGAACCATTGGAACACTATGCGGTGCTGTTTTTCTTGAGCACATGAAAATAGCTCGATGATCTATAGTGCCAGAATCTTATATGCGGTGTGACGCAGGAAGCATACCAATGTATGCAGCGTGGGTATTGAGTCTGTCGAAATGCAGCACTCTTGAGGCCTTTCCCCGCAGATGTGGCGAATCGCTTCCCGAATAGCCACAAGCTCTGCAGTGGTTGATGTAGAATTATGATCTAGAATGCAACATCGAGTCATCTGTTGGACTGGTATCACCACAGCTGCTGTCGACGCCTTTGGTGACGCGGAGCCGTCTGTGTAAACATGAACATATATCTGGTATTCTGACAAGATGTATGCCAGAGCAAGTTGTAGTCCGCTAACGGGAACCAAGGATTCACTCAGTATGCCGGGGACATGAACGCATTCGGAAAGTTGAACCATCAGCCACGGTGGTTTGACGGGATGATATGGAAAGGCGTACCCTGATGTTATGTGGGGTAGATGGCAGCGGAGTGCACTTTTGAGATCGCTGTCCGGCCTCTCATGTAAAACCGACGTCAATGAATGGCAGTGGTTTCGTGTCAGGGATCGTAAAAATACACGAAGCGGTTTGTGGGACAGGTATACCGATAATGGGCATACGCGGGCTTCCGCAATTGTGCCTTTAATGAAAGCATGCCGTCGCAAGTCGAGGCATATTTTGAGTGCCTGCGCTTGAACGCTCTCTAATGTCCGTAAGCATGGAATACTCAAGTTTCAGAGTATCGGGAGGCTGCATCGAATGTAGCCTACGAATAGAGACTGATAAAGTCGTAGTAATGAGCCTTGCATGGGGCCCCATTTCATGCCTGCTAAGAAGCGAAGAACATGGCAAAACAGATTAAGTTTTTGCTTCAACATAATAACATGCCTCGACCATGACAAACCGCGGTCAATGATGATGCCCAAGAATCTGTGGTGGTAGACATAAGGTATTATAACACAGTTTATGGAGATCGGGATGTGGCAGACGCATTTGGGCGTGAATGCAACCACGGCACATTTTTCAGCAGCTAAGAGCAAATCCTGACGCCGTTTGTATCGTGAAGTAGATGACATAGAACGTTGTAATTTCACACGTAGCTGTGGCTGTAGTTGTACCAGAAGCTTGGATGCAGATGACATCTGCATATGCGCTAATGTGGATGTGAGCTGGAAGTTCGCTCACCAGGCGAATCAGTGCTATGTGAAATAATGCTGGGCTGATAACTCCTCGCTGAGGAACTTCATGGCATACCGGATGACCAAGTTGTCTTCGACATGTTGGAATTAACATCAAATATCGTAGCGCATGTTTAAGGTTTTGTTGCCTGACCCTTTCCGTACAGTATTAGCTGAAAACGTCAAATCACGCAACCTTAACGCTATAAAAAAGACCTTCACTGAACGTGCGTAAGTGTCCATGCGCATTACTATGGCTGTATGGTTAGTGTAGCGATATGAATTGCAATCTTTTGACGAAACTGAGAATTTGCCTTTCCGTGTTTGCTTGGAAATTTTCTCCTTATGTATAGTTGCGTAGTAGCAATATTTTTCTACATGTCGTATGCTCCGGGGCAAAGTTTCCTTTCATCACATCAACGAATAGCTTTACTGCTAGCGAAACTAGCTACACCTCGATAGCTTAAACGGTCAGGCTGCAGATGGCGCCTGAAACACCGATAACTTGCTTGTCTATGGCAGGGCTCCCTGTTCGCCATTCATTGCATTCTCACCACTTAACTCCCAGAACTACTTTCAAGCAGCGTTTCGATCATAGTAATCGCTACTTGTTAGAAACCCTCTGAAGGCGGCAATGCGCCTGCAACCACACGAGCTTAGAAGCGAGGGAAGTTTTCCGCCCATGCGAACGCTCCAGGTGCGTGCTATGCGGCACGAAACAACTGCTGATGCTCTTGAAACTTTATAAAATGAAACACTGAGAAAAAAAGTAAAACCTTGTTTGTGTGCGCGTGTGTGCGTGTATTTATGTGTGTTTGACAGCGCTAACGTTCGTGAATTCCATTCTGCGCTTAAATTCGGATACTTTATCATGGCTCCAAGTTAACCAAAAATTGGAGGGCCGGTTGGCTTCGGGAGCCCATGCTAAAACCACAAAGGAGGCCGTGCAGGGATACCTGTGTCGGGCCTCGTTTAAAATCAGAAACACGCAGAACAAAGGTTGCTTGGAGGAAGAACAAGGAAACCAAATGAAAAAAATAAGTGCCTGGCTAAAGTGCACAAGTATCTGTACCTGAAAATCTCGCAAACAGAAGGGAGGTAGAGGTCAAGAAAGTTGGTAGCCAGGTACAGGCTAAGTGAAAGTGTAATTAGACAACCAGGAGTCATCAAAAGGAAATCTAAAGAGGCAAAAACGATCAATCAGATTCAAAGAATGCAACCAAATCAGACCATCGACATTTACAAGAATAACACGAACGAAGTTAGAAGGGAAAATCTGTACGATAAGACCAAGGGATGCGCCTTCCTATTTGAGGCTCAGGCTGCTTGCCCGTGGACAACAACATACCGAAGCAATTATTCGCAAAAGGATCAGGCATCTGAAGCAAAAATCTGCAGCCCACTCACTACGTCCAGATGGCGTGAGGGGGTATCCAATCAGGGAAAACCGCAGACAACGTACACATTCCATAAGCACTTGGATTTAAAATGGATTAAAGAATCAACCAATTAGCAGTCGAGATAAGCTGGTGTTGCCGTATCACAGTAGAAATGCCGTGTAGTTATCACTGCATTTCAGCTGGGGTGCGATTTTGTAGCGGAGCCCTTACCCTGTGCTAATGCCTTTCGCTCTTTTCGCGCTCGTGAGTGGTCAAGAGACGCTCCGCTTCGGGCGGAGCCTCGAACCAGGCCACCCACGAACGCGAAAATCACCGAATGGCATTAGCATCGGAAAAAGGCATTGCTACGAAGTCGCTGTCCTATGGACGTATTTTGCGACGTTCATTTCGGCGATACTATCGCCTTCGCGTGACACCGTGCCCAACCAGCCAATCAGTGCATCCGGTATTACTGAACTAGCCAGTCAGAACGCGGCTTTCGGCGATACAATCGCCGAAAGTCACCGCCACCGAATACGCCCCTTCTTAACGGTCTTCGAAGTGGTGCCATTCACGGTTGCAGGTTTCTGAATGCAGCGGAGCTCTGTCACTTGTGACAGTAACGAGCTTGCCTTATCCTTCAGCCACCCGATGTGGTTGCTTAGTGGCTGTAGTGTTGGGCTGCTAAGCACGCGGTCGCGGAGTCGAATCGCAGCCGCCGCTGCTGCATATCGATTGGGGCGAAATGCGAAAACACCCGCGCACTTAGATTTAGGTGCAGCTTAAATAACCCCAGGTGGTCCAAATTTTCGGAGTCCCCTACAGCAGCGCGCCTAATAACAGACAGTGGTTTTAGCACATAAAACCCCACAACTTATATTTTTTTGTCCGTAAAACGTTTTGTCTCAAAATTGGAGAGGCAAAATATATAGAGCTCTTAACGCTGGTTTGTTTCACTAACACGTAAAAATTAAGCCTACGAAGAGCAGCACAAGTTTTGCACTGACGAGAAGCCCTTAATAAGTTCTTCGAATGGAAGAGGTGGAGTTGAAATTTGTGGTACGTATGAATATGTTGATGCTGCATGCGAATGTAACTGGCAGAGGGAGTAATCTCATACCACGAAATGCGTAATGAGAATTTGTTCGTCTGAAGGGATGTAAAATACAATGGAATACACATTGATATTCTAGTAACTAAACTATCTGGCTTTCTTTGCCGGTATGGGTGCTAACATAAAGTAGATGTACGGAAATTTGTGTCAAGCTGTACGCGTTTGCAATGTAAATCAACGGCCTATTTTGTCAATAGAACTCAACGCGTTTTTCTGTAAAAGAAAACTATTTCTTAACGCGTTCGATCATCTTTTATTAGCTGTATGATCTAGATGAGAATAGAAGCTTGTAGCATGCGAAATATCAGTTTGCACTCTTGGTGGTCGTATCATTGTTGGTCGTAAATTAAATGAAAAGCCTAATTCTTTGATCACACGCATAAACTACCAACGCAAGCATTTACAGGAAATTATATCCTTAAATGAAACACTGCAATCTATCACAGCGCTCAGAATACATGTAGCGCAGCGTAAGGTACTTTTTGTTTTCTGGAATACACTCAGAAGCCAAGTTCTTGCTCTTCTCAAAGAACAGCAGGGAAGAAGCTGATAAGCTTGGTGCTGCTATTCCTACAATAAAGTTTGTGTTGCTCACAGTTTAGCACTTGAGAGGGCTTGAGCTGGGAAAAGGAAGAGAAATCTGCCTGTTAATTTGCACACGGCAGTGTTTTTTTTTTGTGTGTGTGTGCGTGTGAACTGCGTCCGCTGTACTGGGAATTCTATTTTAATCTGCTACGTCGTTTTTGAAATTTATTGTCGTCCTTGCCAAAACGTCTACAAGCTTCTGAGAATAATTTCTTCGACCGTGTTTGAACCGGTACACTTACTCCCTTGTGCAGCAATACTCATTCTTCAATTGTTTAACATGCGTCATATTTATTCGCCGCCCATTTGCTTGAACGGTGTGCAAGTTAGGCTCACTATTTTTTCAGGATTACTTCAGCTGCTGGCAGCCCATCGAAGCCCTGCCTACCCTTTCTCCGGGAGTTTGCTATCATCTGGTGCGAGGGCTAGCATCAAAGGGATAGTGCCACTCAATAACTGCAGATGCGCACTCGGAATCTGCACCATGCGCTCAACGAATTGCTCCTCGAAGTGCCGCTCACGCGCGACTAATGCGGTTGAAGCATTTTCTGTACGCGGCGCAATGCAAGCCGACGTTTCCACGAATGTTCTATGTCTCGTGGTGCCAAAATAAGTGGAATTTTAGGCAATGGCGTGCACCTTTCTAACCGAAATGGCGATTTGGCATAAAGTAAGTTGTGCTCCTCCGGTTAGTTTTCTTTTGTGCAGAAAGACTTTCACTCTGTCTCGAAGCCCAAAAAGCTTCGGTTTCACTAACTTCACTAGAGTATTCACCTTACTCCATCAATTGCTAAATAAATTCTAGGAACTCGGACAAGTATCGTGATTACGAGCGCAGCGGGCATTTGGGTGAGCATGTCAACCAACTATATGCGGTAAAACTGTGGGCAACGAAGCGAACTGTTTATTGTGCAAACTTGTACCCAAAAACGCAAGTTACACAAAACACAGTAATAGCGGCGTACTCGGTCGGTGATCGCCGAAAATCTGATCAGCGAGTCAAGCACCACAGCTTTTATATATGAGCCACCGAATTTTCCAGAGTAATCGCTGGTGTCCGCATGTCTTCCAGAGAGTGGGATAGAATTCGCATCGCACACTTGTGCAGTCAGATTACCCAAGGTTCATCGAGAGCAGATAGCGGACAGAACCATCGATAACATTCCAGGAACGTCCGATACATGCTGG
Organism: Dermacentor variabilis; assembly: GCF_050947875.1. Classification (NCBI taxonomy): domain Eukaryota; kingdom Metazoa; phylum Arthropoda; class Arachnida; order Ixodida; family Ixodidae; genus Dermacentor; species Dermacentor variabilis. The sequence continues at coordinate 132,095,977 of NC_134571.1, forward strand.
CGCGTCCCGCGCTGAGCGATAACATTTGTTAGACGGCTAAAAGCGCTCACCCGTAAAAGATAAACAAATTCACGTGTGAATTCCCCTTTCTCAAAAGGCATCGGTCCGATGCTACAAACATAACAGGAGAGAAACACAAAAGGACACTTAATAAACAAAAGTAACAAAACAACAAAGAAACAAAGTCCAAAGTAACACAGTCCAAAAAAAGTCCACAGTTCAGCTATGCAAAGATCTCAAGTTAATTAGCGCTGGTAGAACGGCTGAAGTGGAAAATATGGTCTACTTGAGGTTGTGAGCGGCGCCACTGTTATAGCGAAATATCTTGTGGCACGACTTCATAGTCGAGTACGCCAATGCGTCGGATGATCTTGCAGCGTCCGAAATTGCAGCGTAAAAGCTTATCGCTAAGTCCTCGTCGGCCTATTGGGGTCCGAACCCAAACACGGTCGCTGAGCTGGTACTCGAGGTAGCGTCGTCGAAGGTTGTAGTTTAGGCGGTCAGATCTCTGCTGTTCTTGATCCGCAAGCAGGCGAGCTCTTGGGCTTCTTGAGCGCGCTACTCTTCATCGCAGACGTGCGGCAACATGGCGTCGAGACTAGTCGTAAGGTTCCTGCCGTAAACCAGCTTGATGGGTGTGACCTGTGTTGTTTCTGGCACCGCCGTGTTGTAAGCAAAGGTTACGTACGAAAGGACCGCGTCCCACGTTTTATGATCGACGTCGACGTAAACTGCTAGCATGTCACCGAGGGTCTTGTTCAGGCGCTCCGTGAGACCATTCGTCTGCGGGTGCTAGGCAGTTTTCCTGCTGTGGCTTGTCTGGCTGTATTGCAGAATTGCATGAGTTAGCTCTGCTGTAAAGGCCGTTCCCCTGTCGGTGATGAGGATTTTTGGTGCACCATATCACAGCAGAATGCTCTCGACGAAAAATTTAGACACTTTGGCTGCGCTACCTTTCGGCAGAGCTTTAGTTTCTGCGAATCGGCTCAGGTAGTCCGTCGGCACGACGATGAACTGAATTCGGGATGTTGAGGTCGGAAACGGACCCAACAAAGCCATCCCAATCTGCTGAAAACGTCGGCAAGAAGGCTTGATCGCCTGTAGCAATCCCGCTGAAATTGTCGGTGGTTATTTGCGCCGCCGACAGCCTCGGCATGTCTCGACGTAACGGGCGACGTCGGCGGTCAGGCGCGGCCAGTAATTCCTTTCCTGTATCCCTGATAGCGCCCGGGAGAAACCGAGGTGCCCAGCGGTCAGATCGTCATGTAGAGCGTGCAGCACTTCTGGACGCAGCGCAGATGGAACAAAATGAATGTAGTTGGCAAGGAGTGGTGAGTTCTTCTGGCGTGAACGAATACAATCCGCGCTTAAATTCTCTAAAGGCAGTTTAGCTATTTTCTCCGAAATACTCGACGAGGCCTTTTAGCTCTGCCTCTGCTCGTTGCTGTTCAACGAAGTCTTCCGCGCTTATTATTCCAAGGAAGGTGTTAGGACGCGTGATAGGCAATCGGCATCAATGTTTTTGTCCGGACTTGTTTAGTAAAGTGATGTCATATTCTTATAGTCTGAGGCTCCACCGCGTCAGTCGTCCTGAAGGGTCTTTTAAATGAGCTAGCCAACACAACGCGTGATGGTTGGTGACGACATTGAATAGCCTACCATATAGGTAAGGGCGGAATTTTGCTGTAGCCCAAATGATAGCGAGAATAATTGACTACCGCTTTGACAGCGACCGGCTAGTATAATGTTTCACCCGTTCAAGTTCGTCTTTTCTTTGGTCTAAGATGGCACCGAGGCCTAGGCTACTGGCGTCTGTGTGGATTTCGGTATCGGCGCCTTCGTCGAAGAGCGCGCGTACCGGCGGCGATGGCATGCGTGGTTTGAGTCCTTGAAATGCGTTTGTCTGGGGCGTTTCCCACTTGTACTCGACATGAAATTGGTTACATTTGTCAGCGGCTGAACGATGCTTGAAAAGTGCGTCACAAAGCTCTCTGGTAGGCACACATGCCAAGGAATCTACGCACTGCATTCTTGTCGATGGGCTGCGGGAACTTTGCAATGACAGCTGTCTGCACGTCGGGGCAGACCCCAGATTTGCTGATGACGTGCCCAAGCAACAGAAGCTCATCGTAGGCAAAGCGCTACTTTTCCGGCGTCAGAGTGAGTCCTGATGACTTGATGGTCTCTAGCACTGTCGCAAGCCGCCTAAGGTAATCGTCGTAATTCCCGGCGAATACGAGGACTTCATCCAAGTAAACAAGACAGGTCTGCCACTTCCATCCTGCTAAAGTTATGTCCATCACGCGGTGGAACGTTGCAGGCACCGAGCGCAGTCCAAATGGCATAACCTCGAACTCATAGAGGCCGTCTGGCGTGATGAAGGCGGTCTTTCCGCGACCTGTTTTCTGCACTTCTATTTGCCAGTAGCCAGACTTGAGCGCCATTGACGAGAAGTATTTAGCGTTGCAGAGCGGATCTAATGCGTCGTCAATCCGTGGAAGGGGGTGTAGGACCTTCTTTGTAATCTTCTTCTGTCGTCGATAATCTACGCAGAAACATAGGGTTCCGACCTTTTTCTTCACCAAGACTACAGGAGATGCCCACGTGTTTTTCGATGGCTGGATGATGTCTTCGTGCTGCATTTCGTCGACTTGTTGCCCAATAGGTTCAAGTCCTCGCGTCGAAACTCGATACGGGCTCTTGCGATGTGGTCGATCACACTGTTTCGTTATTATGCGATGCTTTGCCACCGCGTTTTGTCGAATCATCGATGAGGTCGAAAACCAGTCTTTATGTTGTCGGAGCAGACTTCTGAGCAGTTTCTGGTTGCTCAGCGGGAGACAGATTTATGTTGAAGTCTGATTTGAGAACTATGGCCGTCGGGGTAGATGCGGAAGTATCCGAGAGGACAAACCCATTGCTGGTTTCCACAGTTTCCTTGATGTATGCTATCGTCGTGCCTTTGTTGAAATGCTTGAACAGCTGGCTGAAGTTTGTTAGCACAACTTTCACTTTCCCTCCGTGCAGGGAAGAGATCCCTCTTGCGATGCAAATTTCACGATCGAGCAGTAGACGTTAGTCGCCCTCGATGACGCCTTCTACATCTGAGGGTGTTTCGCCTCCGACAGAAATGACAATGCTGGAGCGAGGCGGGATGTTGACTAGGTCCTCAAGTACACTCAAGGAATGCTGACTGGAAGATCTCTCCGTCGGAATCGCTTGGTCTTTGGACAGCGTTATCGACTTCGACCTCAGGTCGATGATGGCGCCGTGTTTGTTCAAGAAGTCCGCGCTGATATTTAGGTCTCGCAAGCACCGTTGGATGACCAGGAGCGTTGCAGGGTAGGTGCGGTCATGAACTGTAATAATTGCCGTGCAGATTCGCGTCGACGCAATGAGGTGTCCTCCAGCTGTCCGAACTTGAGGGCCGTCCCATATTATCTTGACTTTCTTTAGCCTGGCGGCGAATAGTCCACTGATGACGGAGTAGTCGGCTCCTGTGTCTACTAAGGCGCGTACTGCGTGGCCGTCGAGAAGGAACTCGAGGACCGTTGTTTATTGTCTTTCGTTGCAGTGAGGTCTTGATGTAGGATCAATCCTACGCCGTGTTGAGGTGTGGCTGATACATCACGACGTCAGGTCATTGGCCGGTGCATTTCTTTGCTTCCAGGGTTCGTCTGAAAGGCGGCGTTTCGTTGTTATGTCGTAGACATAGTCTATTCGGCGTCTCCGTCAGCGGGCGATGATCTTCGGCAGTTCGACGAACAGAAACCGCACCTCCATCGGTTGCTGCTTTTAATTTTCCAGATATGGGCTGATGGACCGGCCCCGTGCTGGGACAGTGTATGGACGGCAGTGCGGCGATAGGTAGCGGCCTGATGACGGTTAACGGGATGGTCTGCACGGGCTCCACTGAGTAGCGGCGAGGTAATCGGTGATATCACGAAGGCGTTCAGCTTACTGGGAAGGGGGGGGGGGAGGAGAGCATTGAGGACGAACCCCCGTAGTCCCATTTCGCTGTATGGGCATAGGGGGTAGACATGTCCGGCTTGCCTGCAGTGATAGCAGAGCGGGTGGCGGTCGGGGGCGCGCCCAATGTCCGTCTTCCTCGGGTGGCTCGATGGGCGACGGGCGGCCGAGCTGGCGGCGGCGGCGGCAGGCGGCGGACCTGCGTCGTTACAGCGCCCTCACGCAGACGCGGAGGGAGAACAAGACGGCGGGTCACAGCGGCGTACGTCATCGCTGCCGGCTGAGGCTGTGGCGATTGAAGTACTTCAAGTGATTGTCGGAGTTCCTCGCGTACAACGTCGGCCATCGAAGACACTTGAGGCTGTGATGAAGGGAACAGCTTGAAGCTCCTCTCGCACGACCGCTCTGATAGTGTCACGCAGATTGTCGGTGACTAGTTATTAGTTATTGTATTTCAACGTAGATTGTTGAGTTTGTGCGGCGGATAATTGCCGGTTCCGCATTTCCGGTGCCTTTTTGATGCTGGTGGCCTCGCGAAAAAACTCGTCGACGGTCTTTGGTGGGCTTCGTATCATTCCGTGGAAAAGTTCTTCTTTCACACCACGCATAAGTAGGCGGACTTTCTTCTCTGCGGTTCTTTCTTGGTTGGCGTGGTCGAATAGATGGCTCATTTCTTCCGTTAACTTGGGAACGTTCTCGTTCGGTAGCTGCATTCGGGCTTCCAATAGAACTTCGGTCCTTTCCTTAAGGGCGATGCTTATGAAGGTCCTCGGGAGGTTGCTGCAGAGCAGGTCCCACGGTTTAAGGGTGGACTTCCGGTTCTCGAAACATGTCCACACGGCATCTTCAAAGGAGAAGTACACGGGGCGCTGCTTTCCCTTAGATGTCAAATTTTTCAAAGCAGAGATCCTTTCGAAATCTTCGAGCTAGATTTCCGTACCTTCCAACGAAGCTACACAGAAGGTAAGTGGCTTTCTCGGTTGTTGCAGCGCAATGGGGACGCTGGTACTGCCATTGTGGTTGTTGATTTCTTAACGATCTTCGTGGTCCTCTCAGGCAAACGTGCGTTCTCCGGAGGCAGTCCTTGCAGCCTGCTGATAGCTGGCTGGTCCTTGGTGACGGTGGTGTTTCTGGCTCGGGCTTTCATCGCGACATTGCGGGGACGTTCGGTACATGAACGCACTAGCACCTCCACCAGGTGTCATGTAGTAGTGGCAGTGAGTATATACAGCGGTAAAACTGTGAATGACGAAACTAATTTTCATTGAGCGAACTTGTGCCCACCAAAGAAAATTACGCAATATACAGCAATACCGGCGAACTCGGTCGGCGATCGTAGAAAATCTCATCAGCGGGTCAAGCACGTCAGCTTTTATACATGAGCCATTGAACATTGTAGAGTAATCACTTGTGCCTGCGTGTTTTCCAGAAAGTTCTACACCATTCACGTCGCGCATACATGCAACCAGATTAAACAAGCTTCGGCAACAACAGACAGCGAATAGAACCGTCGATAACATTCCAGCAACATCCGATACAAGCAGGCGCGTCCTGCGCTGAGCTTTAACATTTATTAGACGGTGAAGAGCGCTCACCCACAAAAGATAAAGAAATTCATGTGCCAATATAAATGACCGCTTTTGAAGATTACTCCGTGGAGTTTTGTGCGCACTCTCAATATAATACCACCATCTTCTTTCAGGTGTTAACGTGAAAATTAAATGTTTTAAGTATAAGAAGCGTGCAACAATAGGAGTCTCAGTAGCAGACAATGGGCCATTCGTGACAGGCCCCTTACAGCAGTACCATTCGTGGTCATGACGCGTAGACGCAGCCACATACACCGGCTGCCACACCTACCTATCTAGCCATCGTATCCCCGGCTATGCCTAGCATCCCACTTGCTCTTAATATAAGAGGCCCTAGCCCACGTTCGCCGGCCCTTCCAGAAGACCTGCTAGGATTCCGCTGTTTCTTCTGCCCTCGACTGCACCAGGGAGCACGGTTTCACATTCTACTATTATAAAATTTCCTGACACAGCTTCGCTGTCTTTGATATGCGAGTTCCTCCGATTGGCACTCATCTGCGAGCGTCGTGTTGTAATCTGATATACATACCCCTAAATCATTGTTCGCCATCGAAGTGTGTGGACTAAACGTTGAACTAACGGCTATACAGTGATAAAGCAGATTTTTCGATTGTATTTAATCTTTGGTCCAGGATTCCCTTCAACAACGAGGTAATTCTTTCGAAATTACATAATTTTTCCTTTTAAAAGACCGCATTGGCAAAGTTACTAGAGGAAATGGCTTTGAAAAGTAAGTACGACTTTACACTGAGCAGGTCTCCCCAATGAGAAAGGTTTATTTAGGTGAGGGAACAAGCAAAATGTGGCTCGCTGCTCCGTGTGGCATGCTTTCTACACCTTAAACTTTAGAAGCAACCGGCGAACGCTCAAGGAGCATAGAAGTTATTGATTCGTGCTGTAATAATAGGTGTATGAATAAATGACGGTATCAGTAAATCAGGAGCGCTGCAACGTAAAACTATTCCAATTTTTTCTATTCCAATTCTGCAATCAGCTTTCCGCGATTGGTAAACACTTTTTTGGACCACCCCCCATTTCACCTGCTTGTCACACGACGTCATGAAAACCGCAACAGCTCCCCATCTGATATGACGTGTACACAAATATTATGCATGATTCGACCGAACAAATAAAATATAGTTATTTCTGATTCGACACTTTCCGCCATTAGCCCTCGGCTATTGGTCTAAAGTTTTCAGGCTGCAGCCACTTCACCTGCCTGTCAAGCGCCCTCACAAAACCGCAAAAACTGACCACGTCAAAGTGACGTGTTCGCGTTAAAGTTGCGTTAATATGCCGAACAAAACTGAATTTTCTTCTGAATAGCCGCAGGCTGCCCCATTCCGAAAGGAATAAAAAGATGGCTGTCGCCGATCGTTGAGGCACTGGCTACTCGCCCCTGCCGGAGAGCGTGGTTTCTTAGCGTGTAATAAAGCTTTTTCCGTGGGCGTGTAGCATTTTCGATCACTTTCGGAACGTTTACGACCGCGTTCTGCCAACTCTTCTTTGCTGAGGATCCGTTTTAGTGTCACTAATAAGCTTCCGTTGGATGCCGCCGCGATTTTCGACCAGCCACCACCAGCTACGTAAGGGAAAGCCGACCAATCGCAGACGCCGGCACCACCCTCTTCATCCGGTTATCGATATTCAGTGCAGTGACTCGGCCACATCGAATCCCTCTCCACTTGAGCGTAATCCTCGCCTTTTGTCAGCCAATTAGATAACACAAGGCGCTGAGTGTAGGCAATGTTATTCGTTTTTTCAGCAAACAAAAGTGACCTCCTACGAACAAGGAGAGCGCTTGATTGGTCTATTCAGATAACCCTGAGGGTGACCGCCTGATGTTTGCGTCGGCGGTTACGCAAATTTGACGTCAGAAGATTCGAATAGAAACATGTTGGAATACTTTTACGTTATAGAGCCCCAGATACCTCATAATTGGTTTTATTCAAAAACTGGATTCTCAACAGAATAAATTGAGGGCATTCGAAAAATTTTAGCTCCTGTTGTCGAGCTGAAGGCCACAAAAGAATTTTCAGGGAATAATGGAGTATTTAATCCAAAGGCAGAAAAATATTTGCCCACTAAGACGCCTTCTTTTACATGGAGAGGGAACTGAGGAAAAACTAAATTCCTTCTCAGCTATCGAATGCCAGGCACGTAACAATATCATTCGCATCTGTACAAATCAGCCGATGTATGCGAAAAAAATGCAGCCCGTCCTAAACTCCCAAGTAGACGTTATTGAAATCAAATTCTGCTGTTTCAGGTACGGTTACCTCTTCCTAACAAAAAACAAGAACAAGAAACAACGCCTCACTGTGCAACATTATGGGCCGTTTAATACTCAAACTATTCTACATTGGTTCCAGCCGATAGCCTGAAGCTTACACTTCGATTTCAATGCAGCAAATAGAGTAAAGCGTCGATTTGATATGCTTGTGGATGCACTTTTTGCGGTAGTTGTTCTGCTAGACAGCATATATTCACGATAATTAGTTTCCGCAGCTTGGCTAATACTTAGAGAGCAGTTGTCTCAGAAGAAAACCGTGGTCAAATAGACGTTGGAGCAAACTGGCATTCGCATCTATGGTTTCGACGATGTAGCTCCAACAATTGCAATGCCTCCACATTGCGTAAGACGTTATATTCTAAAATAGTTCACATCTACTTGTCCAATCATTCGCGAACTGAAGCGCAGGAGTATATTATTGATATTTTATGTTAACGCACTTTTTTGTATTTGAACCTTTTAGGTTTTTCCTGTTAAGTTTGGGGAGCAACGTAACATTCATCTTTTGAAAGGTGGAGGAATGGATCTTCGAGCCGCATTTAGCGGCTACTGCCAGTTCACGTACGGGCTGCCGCTGGCCTTTCATTTCTTGCTCGCTTACTTGACACGATAAATAAAAATAGGCGTTAACCAAAGATACCTTCGCGAAAAAAGAATTACAAAGAGTAGCGCAAGCACCGGCAGAATATGTCCCTAATTCAGCTCATTTGAACATATTCCTCTTCAAAAGCAGTTTCTTCGCAGTTTTATGCGTACCAGTACTTCCAAATAATCCGATTGCCGTACTATTTCTCACAACACTTAGAAAATTTGCTAAAGCAAGTGTTTATTGCTGGTAAAAGTAATATAATATCGTTATGTAGAAACAATTTAATGTAGGAATAAATAACTGTGCGGCAGGAATGTACAGTACAGAGGAAAGGCTTTATCCACACGTCATGACTACTATCATCAAGCATTTTGCAAGACGCGATTTAATATCAATAATAACTCATAAATTTTTACTTACCCAAATCCAACATGACATCAATTTTCTGGTCTATGTGCGGGTCGATCTTTTGTTCTTTGGCCGCTGCACCTAGTGAAACATCAACGAAAAGAGTACACATGAGATGATAAACAAACAAATAAATAAATAAATGTACACATATATATATATATATATATATATATATATATATATATATATATATATATATATATATATATATATATATATATATATATATATATATTGCAGAACACCAAAGAATGTCGCGTTTACGCATTCCAGTTATTCATGTGAAAGAACGTAGCAAATCATGTAACTGAACCCAGCTCAACCCACTCTATTGATTGCAAATTGCACCGCTCATATCTGTAAATTCAATGAATGATAGGTTCATGGGTTGTGTCAGAATCGCCGTGTGAATTATATTAGTTAGACTTCACAGAATTTCAACATATGACCTACAGAAGGTGTCATATGATACGATATTGTGACATGCTATAAACCCATGATATACGCAAAATATTACCAGGCTGTATACCTATCTGCAGTTGCATTCCAAGTAAAGAAAATCCGAAAATAGAGAATACTGCATAATTCTCAATATCGACAGAAGCACCATAAAAGGTTTTATATATAGGGCAATTGATCAAAATTCTTTAATTACCTAAAGCTTCACTCTACTTTGGCAGACAAGTAATGCCTGTTTATTCAAGTAACCCAGTTAAAAAATGTGCTACAATATTGCTACGAGTTTCCTGCTCAAATTGCAAGCGTCGTCTTTGGAGTGATACGTGGTGCCATGAAGTGTGTAGCAGGTGACGTGGTGTACTGCGGGTGCAAGGGCCAGGTTGTGAAGGCCAGCCGAGAATATTGGCACCCTAATGAGGGCGCTGCGCCGCCACGCAGTCAGTTTTGGAGGTCAGATTGTGTGCTGCCTTTCGCAGTGGCGGCCAAATTGTTCAAGGGAGCGACAACACGGAACCCTTTTCTCTGCGACACAAATTCACGTTTCCCACTGCCGGCTCTCACCTTAACCTTCACTTTGTTATGGCGAGAGGTCACGATTCACGAGTTAGCTCTGTTCATGTAGCTTATTGGCCGAACTTCAAGCGCAGCTTTCTTTGGAAGAAACAGGACTAGAAGACTGCGTGCTTGTTACAGTGGGATACGAAACCAAAACCTCCTTCGTGGCTTTAGGAACAGCCTAGTGTCAGAGCCCTCGGATGCAGCGTCATCATCATCACGAGATGGCGGCAGAGTTCTTTCCCTTGGAAGTGGCTGAAGGTACCGTTTGCGTTTGACTACGATCACTTTTGAAGATAATATTTTTGAAGATTTCGTGAGACTCGGCACCGGATGCGTCTTCCTACATACGGCCACAAGTGCTTCTGGCGCTCTGCCGAGCTCGGTATCTGTGATAAGTTCAAAGAACACTCTTCGCCGCCTACTTCGACAAGTAACTTAAAATCTAGTCTAAGTGATAGTCGTATCTCTAAATGTGATCGCTCAAGAATACCCCCTTGTGTGCATAGTATCTGAGGCCACTGAATTGCAAGTGGCGACGATAACGCACTGCTTTCAGTATAAAAGCTATATTTGAAAAATCTTCCCTTCTGCGAAAGGTAATTTTACCACTTGTTTTTTCTTCGTCTTGCATGGTCTTGCAGGGTCTTGCATTCTTGCATGGTGTAATTTTCTGACACCTCAAAATCGCTGCTAGTGCTTAGCCTCGCGCTAAGCTGCAGGCTAAACAAATTCTCCATCAAGGAGCTCCTTGGCATGTGATGTCTCAAAAGTTTTCTTGCTCGTGTTTCTTTTTATCATTATTATTGTGGTCATTCGGGCACTCATTGATGTTTTAGAAATATTGGAAGGCGATTCAACCTTAGTTGTTTTCGATAAACATTATGTCTTCCTCCGCAATCTCGGGTTGAGATCCTAGCGGTGACCCAGAAGGATTTGGGTGCGAGCTAGTTGGTACGGATCATTCGAATTGAAAACAGCGCCAGAAACATGGACAAGGGAGGACACAGGACGAGCGCTGACTGCAAACGAAACCTTTATTGAAGCCTGCGCAAAAATATACAATTCGCAACGGGCATAAAGAGAGTAAAGGAAGAAAGGGTAGGCGAGTCATCGCCGATCAACTCCTCCTGCGCATGCATGAATAACGCTAAACGATACAAATGTAACCATACACATAGTGGACACAGGCCAAAGTGATTAACTTCTACGGAACTGAAGTTCTTTATCGCAAAGAGCTATGCAAAGGAAACTAACACAGGTGGCTTCTAACTTACACATTGAAGATGCCTCAAAGAAACCTGTGTTAGTTCCCCTTCGATAGCTCTTAGTGATAAAGAACGTAAGTTCCTTAGAAGAGAATCAATTTGGCCGGTGGCTACTATGTGTATGGTTAAATTTGTATTGTTTAATGTTATTCATGCATGCGCAGCAGGAGTTGACCGACGATGACTCGCCTTCCCTTTCTTTTTTACTCTCTTTATGCCCGTGGCCAATTGTATATTGGCGCAGGCTTCAATAGAGGTGTTGTTTGCAGTTAGCGCTCGTCCTGTGTCCTCCCTTGTCCGTGTTTTTTGGCGCTGTTTAAAATATGAATGATCCTAGCAGTGATTCGAGCAATGCGCGAATATCTTCAGTAAAAGTTCAGAGGAGAAAGAGCGCTGTTTCTCCTTTGTACGTTTGCTACAGCCGTTCATGCGCTACGCAAAGGAACGCTATGAACTATTGCGAACTCGTCCAAGTATCCGCTCTTGGGAGTGAGAGCGCCGTGCATTAACTATACAATTTATTCCGAGGCAAGCAGCGTCGCCAACGAAAGCTTTTGCGCGTTCGACCAGAAGCAGCGACAGGAGGGGCATACCACCACACCAACCGTTAGTGAAGGTGCCCATACATCCCGATAACACTTTTGGACCAATATCAGCTAGAGAAAACCCTTTTACGGGTCGCTGCAACTGCAGTGACGAAACCCCGACTACACCTAACGGTCTGGCGCAAGGCAGGAATCCTCAGGCCTTCACGCTTTGAATAGAATATGCCGTTGTAGGAGAAGACATACCTCCGTGCCACACTAAAAAAAGAAAAAAAAATATCCTGCTAGAAGTGTGTGACCGAACGCTTTTCCAAAAGTAAAGAACGGTCATTTCGGTAGAACGGACAGCCGTAAAAGAGAGAATGTAATAAAAAATACGACTACTTTCGTATTCAGAAAACGGGAGACCCTGTATACTCAATTTGTACTGTAACTGTATTCAGAAAACGGAAGACACTCTATGCTGAACATGTACTATACACAATAAAGTACACGTTCTTCTCGTATTTCGTATTACAGAGCATATTCATTGTTTGGAAAAAGGACTATAGGGGACAAACTTTTCCAAGACGCGCGAGCGGTGACCGAATTTTATTGGTGCGCTGTCTGCTGGGATCAGCTGCGCTAGCATCTATGTTCGAAATGTGCATACGTGACCCACTATTCCTAGCGGTGTTGAAAGCACAGAAGCAAATTGGTCGACGCTGGCACTTCCAGGGTACTTTTGTCTATGACAGTACATATCCTTTAATGCGAATCTCATGAAGGCAGCTCGTAGCCGAAGCAGCAGATCACCATTGAGAAAATCGTCTTGCCAGCACACTGGCATAGCTACAACGATAGAACAAATTGCACTTTGCGATATGAGTGCATTGCATAGCATATATATACAAAAAATAGTCAAATTTCAGTCCTCAAGTTCTTTTGTTCAAAGAAGACACTTCATTTTCTTCAACCATTCGTCTTGCGCTCTTTTCTGGTGAAAGTTGTTCTTGACTCCAAACGCCTTGCAAGGATAGACTTGCTGCTGTAAGGAGAAACAAATAGTATTCGTCTATTTACATCCTAAAGAAACCTGCAAAAGAATATAATCACAAAATAAAAGAAAGCAGTAACTTATGTGTTAGAAAAACATGTATGTAGACCAACATTGTTGGAACATGGGATGTTGCTGTAGCCGACATTTCAAGAAAGGTGCTTGTCATCAGGGTAGCACCTGTTTATCTTGCCAGAATTTTTTGTGCATAGCCCATTGGCTCCTACCTTCATCGCGGGAGGGGAAGCTGGTGAATATAGTTGGTCGAGAGTAGCCAAAGTGTTAAAATAGGCAGGAAGGGTGTGCTTAGAAGTGCTGACCGTGTTGGAGTGGGTAGGGGCACTGCTGTCAGTTCTCGCAAAGAGTAAGGGTGACCAAAACAGAAAATCCTGTACTCATGTAAGCAATAGTTAATTCAGTAGACCTAGTATTCCCAGAAGTCAAAATGGGAGTTAACATAAACTGTTTCTGCATTTGAAAAAAAGTAACGACGAATTAAGGAAAATAAATTCTGTATCAAGATGCATCTAGTTCAGATCAGTGGAAATAGTAAATGGAGGCACATTATCAATACACATTATGTTGAAAGCAGATGAAGAAAAAATACATTGACCAAATGTTAAAATAGAGGACATATAAATTAAAGAGGGTATGACCATAAAACAGTCAAGAACAGCCTGTGAAAGAAAAAAAAACGTTGAGTGCTGTTTATATTCATGCCACTGTTGTTGGCTTGAAGTTTCTGACTTCCTGTGGAACTTTTGTCTTACTTGAACAAGTAAATGAGTCATTTTGGAACGAGTCTATGTGGAAATTCTGTTCAAAGCCTTAGCATTATTACACTGGAAGAAAATGTTATGGGTGCGCATTCATGCAGCAATAATATCCAGAGCTGCAAGCTCAAAATTTGATAGTTTAAATAGACCTTAGTTGCTCGCACACGTTTAGCTTGTCTTCTTTCAGCTCAGAAGCCTAGACATTATGTGTGACGGCAGGAGCTCTAGCGAACTACATTTTAGTTGTTTTCACAACCAAAGTGAAGTTTGCTAACAATGAGTGAAAGAAACAAACATCATTTCACAATACGGATTCAAGTCATGTTGAGAAGTTGGTAATATTATTGTACCCCCCTCATCATACACACAATAAGTATACACCGCGCTGACTCTCGTGGTGTCGATAATGCTATTATAACACTAGGCATGAAGTGAGGAGAATTAGGGGCTGAGAGGGCACAATTCTTTGTGTTAGGACATCAAATGTGCTTTACAATAAAGCTACATTCCAACTAGCAAAGAAACAGCCGATTTGCGAGATGGTGACTGATGCATTGAATGCGCATGACATTCTGTGCAGCAGAACGTTGCCGATAAGTTGCTATGCGCACAAATGCACTATTTCATGCAAAATGACATCCTGCTGCCAAACCTTATGCAGGCGTTCCAACCTTATAGTTTGAAAAACAGCGCAGTGCAAGGGAAATCGTTCTAAATGTTTTGATAATTACGAAAAATTGCTAGATTCTTCATTAGGTTTACTGTTCGTTATAGATTCGCGGACTGTTCGCTACGGGTGCTGTAAACAGTTGTAGCAACAATGTTCTGTGGTGAAAAAAAAGCTTATGAACTTTAATGAAGAATATACCGTACAAATTACAATCCACTTCACATTCCCATCTGGTAGAGGAGGAGGAGAAAAAACTATTTTCCAGTGGCGGATGCACACTCCAGAGTTACAGGAACTGGTGTAACCTAACCATTTCTGTTGTCTATGCCTGTGTACTAGTAGTTACATATAATATTGCAGTTGCAAATGTATTTACACCAGCTGTAGTTATGGCAAGCTGCTGCCAATTTACCTTTACACAGCTGTAATACATCTAGGGCAAGATAAAATCATGTAATGAATTTATCTCATATGACGCAATTGGACAAAAATGCTGCTGCAAAATCGGGAACTGCCAACTTCTGGGACAAGGCTTGGTTCAGTCCAGGGAGCTCGATGTGCTATCCATCCCCCGTAGTAGATATCAGTGGCGTGGACCCTTTTATACTCGCTTCCCTTACTGGTAGGAACTCTGGAAACAGCTCACAGCTTGCTTTTTTGAACATGCAACACGGGCAGAGAAAGTCACAACACTCTGCGTTGATCCTATGGTTTTGTTTTTCTAAGCGAACCGCCTACACATTCTATGAAATCATTAAAAATTACAGAGAGAATGCAGCAATAGAAACGTACACTGGAAATCTGCACTATAATTTAAATTTATGTGACAGTGTATGAGCATACAGCATGGCTACTGTATGCGCTAGCCTTGTGTCAAGTAAATGTTTTAAAATTGTGAAGTGTTTATGGTGCAATTCTACTTGCTCTGAGTTATAAAACTGCACAGTGTTCGAAGTTTGCACACTATTGGTTTTTGGTTGCCTGAGTGATTCCTTTCCTATTTACGCGTGGAGTAATTCCACTGCAATAAGAAACATCAGTTAGAAAAAGAGATGCCGTGATAAACATCCACTTTTGCAGCGCATGAGCAATGGCCAATAACACAAGGTTGATGCTACATAAAGATTAAGTTTTCACACAGCTTAATTGTTGAGCAAGTAATTAAGTGGTAAAATGTGCACCACTGCATAACCAATGCAATCTGTCTATTGAGACTGCACTGATGCTCCTGCTTGTCAGTCTACGGCAGTTCTGCTTTCGTTTTCTGCTATACAAAATTATTTACGTACTAGTATCATACTTTGCGATAAAATGGAACTTGGAGCGCTGGTTATTTGCACATAAATATTGCAGCTACAAATATAACACAAGGAGAGGACTATGGGTCTCTTAGAAAAAGAACATATATATTATGATTGTAATGTCCTGCCACACTGAAACGGACAGCCACGCACAGAAGTGAACCGCTCTTACATACCAACAAGGCTATCGGACAGGCAGCACTTCAGAAGTGCCCACGACAGTGTCAAACAAGGCAGAGCCGTGTTTCCTCATGTGTTTCAACACGGCTCCACATGCGGTAGAGATTTGAGTATCGCTGCCCAGTAGTTTAGCACGCCACAGTTTGAAGTGCCAGAAAATATACGGAGAGAAAACTACATCATAGCCTTGTCACGAAAAGGAATATAACGTGAAGTGTGTTCTGAGGCCAGAAGCTACTAAAAACTTTGGCATTATATTCATGCAATTTGGTAAGCTGCATGATATGTTTCACATGATAAATTTTCATGATGCACCAGAGTGTTGGGTTTTACAGAAGTCAAATACATTTAGTGCAGATACTACAGTATGATGGTACGCAATAAAGTGATCTCTCACAATATCAAAGGCATTGCCTTAATGTTAGAACAAAAGATTACATTATTCAAATGAAGCCCTGTAAATTTTAGCATGCGGGGGCAGCACTTGTTTAAACAATAGCGATGTAATGTCTATGTATACAAGTATTAATCAGGCATTTCTGTCATTGTTCAAAAGAAATAAATTTTCATATCTTTACCTGCCCCATACAAAAGTAGAACTAAAGCACAAATTTTATGTAGCTAACCTAACAGGAACACCTCATTTGAACTTCACAGCAAATAGACCTCTGTTTATGCCAGCCTCCTACAATCCAGAACCTTCCTACATGCTTTACAGAGAAATTCTAGTGGTATCGTTTAAATGTAAAGCTATTCAGGACTGCTGCATTGTAGAAAACATCTGCAAATGTCCCATTTCATCAGACTTGTGCACGAGCAATGCAATGTCACAAACAGCAATCACCTACATAGCTAAATAGATGCCCTTGATTCAGGAAGCAAAATGCCGAGATAAAAGGAATCCACTCAGTTGAGTGCAACAGAACCGCGATAACGTGAGAGAGATGAATGCATTACAGGCATCAGGCCTCTTCTCAGCTTCAGCAGGACAACAGCAACTAGTTTTTCAGTAAAATAAAATGATTCATTAGTAATGATAAGTTACCTTGATGCTGCTGAGCAGCAATACGATCTGATTTGCGTGCATATCTACTCTACGATTTAGTAATAGAACTCAATTATTCGTAAAACAGGGTATATGATGATTGCATCCCCTTCTTTCATGTGTCCAAATTTTGTTACTACTGATGCAACATATACAGCCTGCGTACGGACACGAATGACTTGACTGCCCAGACATCATTTGAATCAAGATGTCTTGAGGGACTGCAAGCAGTTACGCCAAGGAGACACATAGCAGAGAGGCCGCAGCATATAACCTTTTTTTGGTCACTACAATAAAAACGTGCATGGAAGCAAGAAAGCACTGATCACACATAATGAGCCACTGCTATTATCTCGAATGTTTAGTTCCGTACTCTAGCCGAAGTTCTCTTCGTATCGGATCCAGTATGTTCTCAAGCCGTTACACGCGTCAATACAAGTGTGCAATCGAATGCAGTTTGATTCTACGCTTTTAGCACAAGTGAGCAAGAGGTTAGAAGGGACACACGAAAAACTGCGATCGCGATCGAGCCGATAATGCTACTACTGAAATCGATATGAAAAGATAGCTTAGAACGACAGAAAGTTGAGCTATTTTGTAAGGACTCATAATGCAAAGAAGGGGTGAGGCGTGGAGACGCGGACACATGTTGTCCACTTCTCTCCTCTTGTATCCGTGTCTGCACGCCTTACTCCCTCTTTGCATTCTCAAAAGATAGGGTGATCCTTTTTCTCTTTCATGCGTCATTTTCTCCCTAAGACGCTGCTTAGTGGCCTTTTGAAACCATATTTGTGTTCGCGATGCTAGCTTATCACTCATAATTTTAACACATACAATATGCAAACCAAATAAAATTAAAATGAGCTTACCTCATGAGCACGTTACGAGCCCGCGTAGACTGTTGAACATCAGTTGAGAGCAGTTTATCGCGTGTCCAAGGGCACACGTGGTACCCGAACACAAGACAACTTTATCGATGCGTGCAGTTTTGTAGACGAAATGAAACACATTCAGCCCAAATATCCCCACGCTATGGCGGCACATGACGAGCGCACAAGCTTGCACCACACAGCGACAAACCCTAACCCCCGTATTCTTAAACGCGCCTTCACTTGGCGCTTCACCTTGACTTCGCCAAGTCGAGGTGACGCGCTTCCCTTCACTCAAGGCGTCGTTGCGTTTCGTGAACACTACTTGAGCACTACTCCGTCAAGGGACTGCTTGAGAAACCGGCCTTCACTTGAACGGTGGGCGACTTCCGGAAAGCGCCCCTGATAACGAGAGTATGTGGCCAAATATTGCAATAAAAAGAGCGAAAAACACTTTAAACGTTTACGACATGTTTTTTATTGTAATTGATGAAGTTTTCTTCAATGTATCTGTGAATTTATTACACTTGCAACATAATATTTGGTCAATCAAACGTTGATGTAGCCAAAACTGGCTATAGCCAAGCTTCGCCAAGCCGTGCCAGAGCAGAATCCGTAAAAATCGGAAGGTTCGCATGCTTCTGTTGCCGGCTGCTGCTCCTCCTGTCAGCTTTTTCTACCGTGTTCTGTGCGCGTTTTTATGTTTAAAATGAGCATCAATAGCGACAACTGCGTTAATCGTCGTGGCGATAAGACCGGCGTGTCGAGGTTCGTCTACACGCATGAGGAACGGGAACTGCTCCGTAACCTAGTGGTGAGGCACAGAGCGGTTATAGAAAACCGCCAAACTGATATCGAAGCGCGCAAAGGACAGTGCCTGGGAGAAGCTGGCCGAAGAATATAAGAGCCAACCAGGCATTCGTCGCGTTACGGTGATGCAGCTGCGGAAGCTGTGGGACAACGAAAAATCGAAATGGAAGAAGAAAGATTCCGAAGAAAAGCGGGATTTGTACGCAACAGGTGAGAACTTCACCTTACATTAGCTTGGCAAAATTAAGCACCGCAGAGGTCTGAAGACTACGGTGAAACTACGGTGTAAAATAATTGTATGCAGCCTCAGCATCATTGAACCACTCAACCCACCGCCCGCCCCCCTTCTAGTATACGCTGCGTATGCCCGAGCTGCTGCACAATTTTATTAATAATGGTAATGCAAAGTGCAAGAAATGCTTTTGCTGGTTTCAAGTTAACGACAAATATTCTGCGCACGTTATGCGCACGCGAATACTTATCGGCATAATCAGAAAGCGTATCTAGTATCTGTATGTATTATAGCATATGTTGACGTTACAGTTCGATAAGCTGCTCGTCGCGTTTATGCTTGTGCGTTGTTTTGTAACATGTAATTTTGAATGTGCACATGCATTTACACTTTTTTACGTCAGGGGGTGGACCACCTACCTGCCGGCCAATGAGCCCATCATTGGCGCTTGTCGGGGCGGCTGCCTCTCACATTGGAACACGGCTCCCAAACCCCTAAGACAGCGATGGAGCCCATACCAACCAGCCAGTACTGTCTCTACCACCTGCGCACATCTTTGAGGCTATGGTATCTGGAACTCAAGACAGCATGGACGAGTGGCTTGGTGAAGCCAGATTTGGCAAAAACTGTTAATTGGCATGTTGCTGCCGTTGTGTTGTGATGTGACTGCATGCATGTATACTGTTTCTGAGATTTTCTGTGTCGTTTATTGTTGTGAGTAACGCAGCTGGCGCAGGTGTTCACATGGCTTGTGTGTCTGTTTCACTAAAATTTACGTTTCTGTCATTACTATCTATCAGCAATACGCCATGTTGTGCCAGCATCTTGCTGTTACTTCACTAAATTATTGTCATGGTCAAGTATATTTATTAACCTTAAGGTGTCTTTGTGGGTCATAGTAAACACGAAGATCAAGGCTAGTTTGATAGGCTTGCATCCCTTTAGAGCTGTAATTGAACCTGGTTGTTTTCTATGTGCAGATCCTCTCTTCCATAGCACTACTTCCAGCGCAGGAAATAGCTAGCCTGTCAATGAACCGGTAACTTTCACCTGCCACGGCTGAAATGCTTCACTCCACCAGTCAACTCTACATTTGGCGGCTGTTGAAGCCCCTGTTCGTGAAGGACAGCCTCTTTTTTCTAATTTGTGTCTTGCAAAATTAGCATGCACTTGTACGAGCTGTCTCCATCTCTCGTTCTTTTCGAGGTGCCTCTGTGTTGGCATAGTGCCAGCAATGTGCCCCCTGCAACCTGTTATCCAATTTTAATGCTGACAACATGAAGACATTCATTGTGGTTTCTGTGTGTACATGTGCAAAAATAAGTGTGCATGCACACAAACAAAAGTGCCTCTACAGTGGAGTTGCAATGTATGAATGCTCTTTTGATTGCACCAGCTGCCTGTGGGGCACTAGTTCTGCTTCCTGTGTATTTTCAGGCCCTACCCCTGCGGTACCACAGCCAGCTTCGGAAGTCTGCGCTCTATCAGAAGCAACGGGCATGTTGCCTTCTACAGCTCGGGCGCCTTCGGTCCTAACGCTCATGCTCCTCCAGCAGCACCGGCTCCTGGCGACATGCCTTCTTTGCAGCTGATTTCTGTGACTAACATGTAGCAGGCATCATCAGATAAGTTGTTTCTCCTGTTATCTTAAATTTCATACTACAGCTGAGACGCATCCAGCCAGCAGTGAAACTAAATAGCGTGCTTATCCAGCAGCACTGGAACCTGTGTGGAATTGAGCCTCCTTTGACAGCATATTTCTGCAACTAACATCTGTCAGAAACATCACAGAGTGAAGTTGTATCTATTGCTATTTCAAATTACATGCTACTCAGGCGCCACTATTTAGTAGTGAAACTTTAGTCTGTTGTTACGGCAACACTGAGTCTAGACTGGAACACACTTTTCCTATTTATTTCTGTGACTAACACACTTGGAGGGCATCATATGGATAAGCTGCTTACTTTTTCTTTTCACTTGCTGGCCTGGGTTACAGTTTAGAGCCCCTGGCGCTTTCCATTTCGTGTGTGACTGATTACTTGTGACTGTCTGATTAGTGTGCCTGCATGTATGTGTATTTGTATTCATAAGATGTTCAAACTATGAATTGACACTGCTTACAAAAATGAGTTTTCAACTGCAGTGTGTCCTAGGCTCTAAGTTAATGTTTGTTTTATGTGGGCAGATAATCCAGTTCAGGCACCACTGCCGGCTCAGGAAAGTGCTGTCTTGGCAGGTTCCGGTACCGTGCCGCTATCGACGACTGAGACCACGCCACATGCAGTGCCAACACCTGCTCGACTGGAAGCTTCAGACGCTGCGGCTCTCATTGACACACCTCAGCAACTGAGACCAGCACGAGGCCGCACAGCTGCGATAGAGCGGGTGCTCGCACCTGAAGGAGCTGCCCGACTGAAGGCGCTTCAGAAAGATGAGGAGCGCAAAGCAGAACTGCACTCTGTAGAGATGCGCTTGCGTCGGCAGCAGCTCCTCCAGCAACGACAACGTCACAGGATGGACGAACAACGGAAGCAGGAACTGCACCAAATCGAAGTGCAATTGCGGCAACAGCAGCTGGAGCAGCAAAAGTGGCGCGACGACGTGGAGCGCCAGATGCTGTCTCTTGAATTAGCGGCAAAGAAGCAGCAACTTGGATAAAGCCAGCCGGCATAAAACTAAATGTTTCATTATATTTTCACACACGTCTATGCTTTAATATGTAAGGAGTATGATACATCTGCAACTGTGGTTAATGATTGAAACTACTGGTGCGAATAAGCAATAATATACACAATACACGAAAAAAGCACCAAAATATACATATGAAAGAAGTACTAAAGGAGTGCCCTGAGCAGTAAAGTGTGCTTGCACTTTGATGGCATTCCTTATCTTAACTTGCACATAATTGGAGTTTCCAAGATGTACTCGTTTTCAAATCTGGATTAACGTAGGTGCAAATTCACTTTTATGATGTTTTAGTTAAATGTTCGAGCAATAAGCCTCATTCGACATTGCGATCCATGCAGTGTGTCAGTTTGCCTCGCCACATCAGGCTGCTGCCGCCTCAAGTGTTGTGGGATTACCACAGCTGGAGGTTCCGGGTCCTGCCTCAGGACTGCCAGGTTATGCAGGGCAGCACAGGCTGTCGTAATGACCGCAGAACGCTCCGTCAAGTGCTGAAGCCCCATGTCCAAACATGGGAAGCGACGCTTCCACACACCGAACGCTCTCTCTACAGCGTTGCGGATGCGGATGTGAGCCGCTTGATACCTGTGCAAAACAGACAATGTTAGTTTACACTTATGCTAACTACTCTGAGACGTACTTTATACCTTGGCATCATAAGCAGGTTAGTCGTCAAAGCTCTTGCAGCTAATATGTTAATTGTATTGCGTCTTATATTCGGTGTAGCAAGAACAGATTGCATGAAATACATGAAGGTAATAATACAAAGCTATATTTTGCAAAATTACGTCATTACTACTAAAATATCGATCACGCTTACTCTAATTAAATCTTCAAACGCAAGAAACTGTACGTCATTACATAAGGATTATTGTGCTTTTTGCTTTATGCAGCGGTACTTACTTGCTCTCGGGGCTGTTCGGACGTCCGGAGGAAGCTAGTGGGGTCATTAGGAAGGGCATGCATGCATAGCCAGCATCGCCAAGTAGAAGTCCAGGCATTCGTTTTGTCTCGTAGAGAACACGTGCACGACTGTTGTCGAAGATTCGACTGTCATGCACGGATCCGGGCCAGCTAGACACGACGTCGTAAAATTGCAGCTGCGGCCCTGCAATGACCTAATGAAAAAAAGAAGAATCGATTGTCATTTTTTTTCCGGCTCAAGTGAATGTAAGCCGCGCAATTCACACATACACGATAGTCTTTTTCTGAGTAGAAGCAGCCACTGCTTTTTAGAATTGCAAGGCCATACTTCCCTTTTGGTGATCTAAAGAAATTCAAAGAAGAGCCCCAATATGTACGATAGTCTTCTAATATAAAACGTCTAGCGCTATTGCCACGCCAATCTTAATTTACTCGGCCATATCACCGCGCATTATCACGAAATGCGCTATGTCATTATCTGGAGCAGGAAAAGGATCGGAATGGAGTAAATTGATTTCTACCATGACTGATCCAATTAGCCAGTATACTGTTTATTGAAGCTTGTAGACATTAACACATGACTGTCTCTTTAAGAATTAATGCTGCGCTCATATAGAGAAAAGAGGTAGCAATTTACCTGTACATTTATGGAGAAGTAACCCTTCCGATTGCGGTAAACTTCGCCATTCGGCCCACCCGGTGCCTTGATGCGGATGTGGGTGCAGTCTATGCACCCCGTCACCTCAGGAAACTTGGCAATGTGGTAGAAATCCACCATCGTCGCACGGAACTCGCCATCTGTGCTAGGAAACTTCACGACGACCGGGAACAAGTGCGCAGCAATTAGTCGTGAGACACGTTCGACGACGCAACTCACTGTCGGTTACGACACGTTCACTAGGTCACCTGTCACAACTTGAAATGTGCCCGCTCCATAAAAGCGTAAAGCGAGAAGAACTTGAAGCATTGGTGGCAGAGGGTGGCCACGGTTGCTGGCGCTCTGTTCAAGAGGCAGGCAGTCAAGCAGCTTCTTCACGGTACACTTCGTGAACCGATAGCGTGCGAGAAATTCGCTGTTGGTGAAGTGTTCCACGGGATTCAGGCGGTCCCTCAGCCTCTGTCGTGGTACGTCTGCAATATCGCTGTCGTCCATGACGACGCCGAATAGCTCGTCGACACGGAGAACATAATCGACGAACGAAGCGTAGTCCGCCATAACACTCGAGTGAAGGAGCTGCCCAAGGTAGCCTCGGTGCTACCTTGAGATTCTCGAGGAAAGCGCTCGGGATTTCCTTCACTTGAGGAGCGTTTCAAGTCGAGGGCGATTTGTGAAATGAAAAACGATCCTCAAGGAGCGTTTCAAGTGGAGGGTCGAGTCAAGGAGCGTTTGTGAATACGGGGGTAAACTTTGCAAATTCCAACATGCCGAGACTCAAGCAGCCTAACCGTACATCGATTCTGCTCTTCGCTCCCGATGCGTGAATCTCTCTTCTTTGGGGCCTTGCTCCACTCTTGAGTACCAATGAAGACAGATTTCCGGTAAACTAATAAGTTTTCCAACATGAAACGAAAAAAAGACAGCTGAATACACAACGCTCGGCTTTTTCTATCACTCCTTGGATGGGAAGCGCAGCGCGCGTTGCCCCCTGGTGCCGCACAGAGAACAAAACAGAATCGGTTTCGTTTTCGCATTTGGACTCTAGTTGCTGGTACAGCAAATCGCTTGACGACTAATTGAAGTGTGAAAAAGGAAAACGCTATCTTTCCCACAAGGTAGCACATTAAATACAAAGAGATAAAGAATGCAAAAAGAAAGGCACGGAGATCAACCAGACGGTAATGCTAATCTAGATATCAACCCCAGTGCTGCAATCCAGTTCGAAGCAGCGCACTGCGACGCGTCAATAAGCGCTAGTACAATTCTAATGTGGACTGGTCGGTGCATCGAATGAACGGGTAAGTAATGAGTTATATCGGAAAATTTAGCCATGGATAACGCACATGGAACAAATTGCAGTGCATGCTGGGTCAAAAAGAAATTAAGCTTCAGTCATTAGAAAAACTCGGCACTGGCCGTTGCTTTTTTCGTTTTCCTTTTTTTTCTTTGTCAGAATACAAACAATACTAGCTTGGTACTAGGACCTTCTTATTCAGTGACCTTCCCGCAGTTTGCACGCATGTCGGTGTGTGTTCGCTATCTCTATTCTGCCGTACAAGAACGTGCGCGCTCACCAGTCTCGTTTCGAGATGAAGTGCGAAATGTTGCGATTACATCTTTCCGCAAGAATCGACAGCACCTGAACAGAGAATATTATGCGTAATCGTTGTGTGTCAATGAATGGACAGTTATTGACGGAGACAAGATATTCTGGAATTATTCAGGGAATGAGTTAGACCAACTACATTACAGTTCAGCAAAGCCATTTCACTCTTGGTTTAATTGCTTTCCGCATTCGAACATTTCTTCCAGTCGTTGAACTTGCATCTATAGGTCACCAGTTCCCTTCGAGACCACTTGTTGCTAAATGTAAACGCAGTTTTGGTCATTATACCACTCCATACGTTTCGGTACTGACTTTTTGGGCGCACAATTTTCGGCGTATAGCACCAATGTCCTTCCCAGTTCACCAGCATCTGAGTGCCAAAAGTTTGTTTACACTGGCACGTATGCCCAAGGCTCTTCGTACACTTTATACGCTTTATTAGTAACTACAAGGCGCTTAATTTGAGAGCAACGCAAACACACGCATATATTTGCGCGCAAGATCGCAGTTCTGAGGCCGTTATGCGCGACGAACTGCGACTGGTATAGAAGAGGCGTATATATATATATATATATATATATATATATATATATATATATCCGATCTGTTATTGCTGCTTTTGGCAGAAGGCTAGCTCTCACATTTTGTACGTATCTTCGTAATGCGTACAGTTCGCGTGTTCAATAAATCGTTCTTAGATGAAACTTTGTGAGTACAAGCGCTCCTTCAGACCGCCTGTATATTTTGTCTCGCAAAATTACGGATGTTCGAATAATCAAAATACGGAATTCTGTCTGTTTCGTGCAAAACGGTATAGCCACTGTATTATTACTATGAAAGTCCATAAAAATTAACACACTGAGAATTTCTGTATATTAAGGGCAGCTTTTGCTGTATATGTGAAATACCACATACTTTCCGTATTTTTACATGCAACTCTTTTTTATAATGACGGAAATGCTCGGTCTAATGACGGAATTTATCCCCAGTGCAGCTCAGTGGCCAAAGTTGAGGACAGGTAAGTGAGCTCTACGACCGCTTCCGAACATATGGCTCCGCCACTCCTACAAAGCAAAACGATACAGCCGCGTCTCAACAAAATAAGAGCCACGTCCCTATAGCCAAGACCCTCTCCAAGCACACGCAGCCGATACCACAGCTGTGCCTTAAATAACCAGCGCTACCCTACTTCCGCTTTGATGAATCTAAGTGCCCTGTGTGGCTACCGGAAGATCTCTCAGTAGACACGACAAGCTAACCTGGCCTCCTCACCGGAGTATGTTGTGGCCTCAACCTCCCGACCCGAGGCTGGCCGGCCAAGACCTCATTAGTGTTAACCCCATCTACAATACTTTAACTATCGGCAGCCCAGTCAAGTGCGACTAGTCGTCTATGCCAAACCAAGATCTCTCCTCCTACACGACCAAACCTAAGTCGTGGCGAGCTGCGTTCCCGTGCCCTAGAAATTGGAACAGGGGATCATAGACAATTCCTACTGGAACAAGGCGCTGCCAGAAATGCTCGACGGCGACACACGACACGATCCCGACGTTCCTGTAGTAGCCCCTTTCTTCCTGCGACATACCACCTCCATCGTAATACCCTTTGGAGGCACTAACTTACCAAGCTCGATATGCTTCCTAACGGGTTTCTTTTTCTGCCACCGCGTCTCTGGGTCGCATGAGACGTGCTTCAACTGCTGGCAAACTGGTCACTGTGCCTCTGTCTGCCCCAAGTCCCTGGCCTGCCGCTGTGGCCGAATTGGCGAAAATAATCAACCCACTCAAAAACACACGTGCACTGCATCATTTCCAGCAGCATCCATTTCCCCGGGTAAAAGAAGTTCAAAGGCCGCTTCATACGTTCCTACGCCAAGAAAAGGCTACCACATCATCAAGTCAAGGCATAAGGTCATCATTCTCGCACCTGCCAGAAATCCCTGCCTAAAGGACGTTCTCAAACACCGCATCACGGCTGCTGCCGCTCCCGCAGTTGAGCTACCCCATTTCCTCAGCTGGACACCAGCCAGAACAGAAGACGCAATGGCAGCAGGAAGACAGAGAGATGAGTCGGGTGGCCGCGGGCTCCTGCACCCTGTTCGGGGTGAGGCCCTAGAAAAATTAGGCACTTCCCTCCGCCAGCAAAACGCCTATCTTAGACCAGCTCGCTTACCGCAATCAATCCCTACTACTCTACCACTCCCACCAACGCAATCTAAACCAATCCCATCGCGGCAGCCTCAACCACGCTCTTCTATGCCTGTGGATCACGACCTTGCACCTCCTTTCTTCCCCAAACGCTGTTGCGCTCTGGGCCCAAAGTCTCTGCGTGTCCTGCTGCCCAGGAAAAGACGCGGTTAAGTGTTCCCCGGAGTAAGTGCTTCATCGAAAACCAAGCTCTCCACCATGGAAAAGGTAAACGTCAAACTGAGCGGTCTGGAAACGCGCATGTTTACAGCATTCATTGTCAAACAAGCAAAACTTACAAAACACATCTCGAAGATTCATTAGCAAACTACTGACCACGTCACGTCTGTCGAAGCCCGTCACCCTCCTTCTCCCAACCTCGACCACTAGCACCTCTACTGCACCATGGTGCCTGCTAGCAACTCAGACCATGGTAATAGAATTGCAGATGTGGGGGTGACTACAATAAGTGGGGCTTCCTGCAGCTCCACATCCAACACATCGTCTACCCGCCACGTACAATTGCCCTCCAAAAAACTAAAGGCGTGATTATTTGCCGGACTATAATTTCACTCAGCCTCTTATGTTCCAGACCCAGGCACTTCGATGCTCTACCAGTGATACATTACCAGAATCGAGGATACTATCGATAGCTCAGATGCAGAGCACAAGTTGATTTGAAATTATCCCTACAAAGAAGGTGACCTAAATCTTTTTGTCCTCGAACTCCACATCTCACCCAAAGCAATGAACATGGCATCCTGATTTCCTTTAACAGGTAACTCACTTAGCAGCCAAATCCCACCTCAGCATAGTTGGTGACTTTAATACCACCATTCGGCATGGGGTCCTTGCAAGACTAATCCTAAAGGAACTAAAGAATGGCTCACGACCTAGAACAGCGGCGTCACTATTGTGAGTCACCCTCATAGGGAACACTGGTACTACAGACACCTCCTCGACCTAACTCTACGTAAACATATACACCGCCCACTGGACTAGCACCGATCACACTGTCGGCAGTGTACACTACATTCCCTCCACATTCTTCAACACCCATCCTCAGAAGCCTGTTCGTCTCCGTATCCAAGTGATAGATTGGGACAAGCTATGATGACTACGCAACTGCACCGCACGCCCATATTCTGTTGACCTAGATCAGTGGGCGCACACACTCAAAGCCATTGCAGCCACCACAAAAGATACGGTAGCTCTTGATTTGAACCCACCAGAGGTAGCAAACTCCTCCACATGACGGGAGCTCCCCCCACCTTCCTTACACGCTGAAACGGTCAATGGCACAACCGCCAGCTGCGTCGCTGGATCGCGAAAATGGAGCGCAGGATAGAGGTTTAGACGCTAGGTCTGGTGTGACAGCATGGGAACATATACGACAGCATGAGCGGGCAGCTGGGCTCTAAATAGACGCGGCATTCGTTACGACATTTGCTTGATCCTACGCAATCAGAGTCCTCCCTAAGCGAATCTTTAGCGAGCCTATATGATCAGTTCCAAGATATTGACACAGACATGCGGATACGTCACCGCTATCTGAACCCGCTACACACCGAGCTTAGCCCCACCTGCGATGGCCCCCTCAACAACGGCCTCGATGTGGATTTCGACGAGCTGAATTGCGCTACTCACTAAATTAAAATGATACCAGCTCGGCTCCGAACCAAGCCCCTGAAACATTAACTTCACCTCCCCATCGACCTCCACTGACTTTAGGAACTCTTACTTATGGAAAGGCAAACTCCCCCAACCATGAGATATGCTCGAGTCATATTTATTCTGAAACCTCGTAAACCCGTCTCGAGCAAAAAAAAAAAAAAAAAGAAACTGTCGTCGTGTAATCCACACCTCCTGTGTACCCAAATTTTGGTGCACGTTATCTTCAGCTTATTCGAAAATCACCTGCAAAACCACGACTTGACCTCCCACCCCCACTATCATTCGATTCGGCTCTCAACTGTCCATGCAGGACCTCATGCTTCAATCCTTCGAGAAGTTCTCGAGCCCGCTCACAAACGTGCACGCAGGCCATTCTCGGGTTAGAGCCAACCAAAGACATCGACATCAGACATGACGCCCTCCTGACTAACCTCTCCCTCGAAAACATCGGCGAATGCTAGTTGAGCTACATATTCTCTTTCCTTATTGGTCAGGCTGCCGAGTTAAGGAGAGGCAGCCTGAGGTAGAGCTCAGTACTCCTAAGCAGTCGCGACATACCACAAGGCTCGGTTCTCTCGTCAGTCTTCTCTAACGTACCCTTATCATACTTCCCCCTAAACACGCCATCATTCTTGGCCTGCAGCATTCCTTCTATGCGGATGACATCACCGCGTGCGTAACCTTTGGGCATGATGGCCAAGTAGAGGAGACCGGGCGGAAGGCAGTCGACCTGATTTACCTTCACATCTCGGAGCAGGACTCGAGTACTCCCACGATAACTCCAAACTTCTGGTCATCATGGGCTCATCACCAAGCATTGGAGGCCCCCTCCCTTCCAAATAACTCCAGACTGCCTCCCAATAGTAGCTCACCACAATCTGCGTTCTCGGGAAGTTACTCAGTGCAACCGTGGGACTACTGAGATTCTCGCTAAGCTCACCACAACGATCTCCAAAGCCACCTGCCTCTTCCGGCCAGTTGCATAAAAGCATTAGGGCATGAATGGAGCTGACCTCTGCCGACTGGTACAAGCATTCGTACTTAGCCGCTTTGTCTACACCCTACGTTAGCTCTATTTTGCTCCCACTCATCCGCTCAGTCTATATGTGCGCTAGATCTCCCATAGAGAACTCACACAATGAAGCAATGCGCTTTAGGAATCCAGAACTGTCCCCGAACCATGCGAGGCCTACCTCACCTTTAAGTATCGCCTCACCCACAGTCGATCGGGAAAGGCTATTCTCCTCCGTCTTAACATGAGCTTCCAGTCATCAGACCAGACCCGGCTTAACCTCCAGAAGACACTGACAACGCATTAGAGATAAAACCCTTTCCACAGAATATGCATCCGATCCATAATAAGGGCCGCCGTAGACCACGGGCACGTGCCCACTATGCCAAGTAGGACCACTAGACGAACTCCGTCACCGTCGACGCAGTCGAGTATGCTATATGCTACCCACTACGCGTTCGCGCTAGCCGCGAGAACTGGGCTGGGAAGCTCGCTCGTGGCTGCAACTATATTCTCAAAGTCCCCCGAAAAGGTCGAGGAATCTGCGATCGGTGTAGCAATAGCGAACATCACCATCAATGCGATGTTTAGCGACTCGAAAAACGCCGAAAAACATTGTAAATAACCACATATCCCCTACCACCCTCCACCGGCATTTTCACACTCTGTGTCCCCCCCCCCCCCGAGAGATCAAACTGATCTGGGTCCCAAGCTCTCCTCTCACACGCGAAACGAGGCAGCCCACACTATTGCCCTAGGATTCGTCGACAGAGTCGTCAACTTCTTCGACCTGAGGTCTGCGAGAGATGACTGGTGTCATTTTAGGTATAACTCACCACTGCCCCCCTAAAGGACAACTCCACCTACCCCCTTGCAATACTTTCTGCAAGACCCAAGAGATCAGCTGGCGCAAGTTACAGACCCACTCATTTCCCAACTCGGCAGTATGCACTCACATATGCACTAGTCAGGTTTCTCCCTCTTATACTTGTGACACTAAAGCCACAATAATTCCCATATTTTGAAATTGTCCGGAGCACCCACTTCCTCCGGAACATGGTAAACTCAGTACTTTCAAGCATAGGAGGCCATGATGCTCAACTACAACCCGCCAGCACAAATCCAGGCCGTCGAGCAGGCCAAGCAGTTCGTCGAGAGCCAGGAGATTCCGGCCAACCGCGATCTCCCAGTCTTCTGCAGATGAATAGTTCTGCATCATCGTCACGCAGCAACAACGTCCAAGAAAAAAAGATCTCACGTAAAGCAAGAGGACATACGCGTTGTTTTAATGGTGAATCCCATTTCATTCCTTGAAATGATGAGTATGATAATAAAGATAACGATGATGCTGATGTTTTACTGACGTACCTTCCCAAACGGAGTGGCGATAAATGGCCTCCTAGCCTGCTGTAGCTAATGAGGTAACCATACATTCTTATCAGTGCAGCGTTTTTTCTAATACGACTTAATATTTTCCCTGCCTCTTGAAGCCTATTGTTCGGCCTTAATAGTTACCGGTGTCTGTAATGCATTTAGTCTTGTCTATTTCTTTCCTCTTTTTCACACCAATGCACGGCACGTCTCTCACTTAATTCGTGTGTTGACTTCTTAATGACTCCAGCCACTTTAAATCCCAACGCTTCCGAAAGATGAACGCTTCCTGAGATTCTGGATGGTACTGTCACATTACACTAGGATGCGCTGAGTTCCCTCCAGATTTTTGCTGCGGTGTCCAGAAGCTTTTTCCTCTTGCGAATATTTGCTACGGTAAGTTCCTCTCCTGAGGCAATCATCTCAGGCTTCATGTGGCAAGGCTCTGGCCTGTATGTTATCTTGTTTTTCTTCTTTTGCTGTTGATACAGATCTCTATGGTTCAATTTGGCTTGATTCTTTGTACGCTATTTACTGTCACCGTTTCTATCAATTTCATTTCAACGGCGCCTAATCGTCTATATAAAATTTCAGACACCCCGTACCTGCGAGCTAATATTATTCACCTGTTACTCAATTGCGTGTCCCCCTTTTTCGGCATACATATTCGTGCCCTTTAGCCACTCATTTATTTTCATCCGAGTTCCCGAGCCTCACTTCGAAATTGCGCTCTTCGCTTCTGTGAAGATAAATGAGGCCCAAACCGTCTATCCCTTCATTGCCTCATTTGTGGTTTTATTGTGGGATCCCAAAACGAATCTGCCTACCGATCTTTCCTTAATTTCTAACTACGACATAGTGTCTGATTTAAAGCACAGAAAGGAATTTCCACGCCCTTTCGCTGGCACCATTGCTCTTTTCTAGAGTTTTTGCACCACCTCGCATTTATTATCACCCTAAAGTTGTCTATGTATGCACTGGACAAGTTGGATAATCGTCCTCTATCGGAACTCAAAGCTTTAGGTAAGACCTCCGAAAGAACATCCGCGTTGAAGGCCTTACTCACGTTACTAAGGTTTCTGCGGTCTGCGGGGCTTCAAGATAAAGTTTAAGAATGCCGCCCCTACCAATCTATAGCGTACGCACTTTGTTCGTGCTCGTCTATCTTTCTCTCTATCTCCCCCTTGCACTCTCTTTCTCTTTTTATCCCCCTCATCCCTCCCCCGTGCAGGGCAGCCAAGCGGACCTACTTCTGGTTAACCTCCGTGCCTCTCTGTGTATTCTTTTTTCTCTGTCGCTTGTGTATGTTTCATGATTTCTACATTACGCTTCCCCATCATTCTATGATTATCTTCGAGGATGCCTAAGGAGTGCTTTCCTTTGGTCATGTATACGCCAATGTTTTTATATTACTTGCGTACAGTTATATCCTCTTGTTGAATTTATGCCAGGGCGTTGCTCGTGCCTTCGTCAAAAATTATGTCTCAATCTTTCGTTCCATAATTTAGGCATATATTTGTATATATTTGTCGCTGCATCGCCACATATACTCGCAAGTTTCTGTAGATGTTTTCCTTGATTCGATAGTATCAGTGTGCCGTCCGAATACATCAGAACAGGTTCTTTGGAACTGTTTGCCCATGATGTATATGAGAGAAATGAAAACCTAATATTATTTTTATGCTCTTTTTGTGGCGTTAAGATAAAACATGAACAACAAAGTTCCAGAATAAGTTCCACAACTTCATTACCTTAGTGGCTTTCCCGCGCTCTTTAGACTAAGAAGGCCGTATAGATGTCCCTCAACAGCTCCACAAGGATGCCATCTATGTCCACGGGCTTGAGAACATCCCCTAGCAAGTCCCTCTCTACGTTGTCATAGGCTTCCTCACATATAGAAATACCATGCAAAACTCTCCATTCTGAGCTACTGAAATCTCTAGGAACTGAGTTATTACAAGTATTATCCTGTATGCGTCTGCATTGCCTGAACCCATTTTGTAGTTGTCGCATTACTGTAGTTCCCTTCCCCACTTTGACAACTCTAATTTTATTGCTGCTTCGGTATCCTATATATCCCGACTTTACTGTAAGTGGCCTGTACGCGCTAGCCTATCCCTCTCACCATTTCCTTCGTAGATGATTTTCATATTGTTTGAAGCCATCCACTTAGGATTCTGTTTTATTCCCACGCTGTATAGAACCCTGCACCTGTGCCTCACTCTTGGGATTTGGCTTTCTTTATTATACCCAGATTCTTATACATGTACTGATGCCATCGCATTATGGCTATTTTATCCCGCTTTTCTTCAATAAGAGATTTCCGTAACAAATTTTCAGGGCTCAGGTTTACCTGTTGCTGAATCTAGTTGAGTCTGTACGACGCTTTCCTTCTTGCCGAAGTTATCTAGAATAATGTCGGCCATGTACCACAGCGCATCGTCTTCCTTGAACATGCTACCCCGTTCATTTTTCAAGCCGTTCGCAAATGTTTAGTTAGGTCTCCAAGTTCTTCTTTATTCTAGAATCTCTTTTCTGAACGTTTGACTCTTACGCAAGCGCCATGCGCCCAATGTTCGTTTACACTCCTACAGCGTAAGCTGCTGTGGGCTCTTCCCAGTAGCCGTTTCGGTTGGCGATAATGTCCTCCACCACCACGGCCGCCCCCGGACCTCGTAGCAGCTATCGCCAGGATTGAAAGACAAAGTGCTCAGTTATCACCTGGGCCGAGGCCACGCCCGCTGCGTGGGAGTGAGCTACTCTACTACTGAGCCACGGGAGCGCTTGCTAGCAATCAGCAGGACAATGCGCTATAAATACGTCCTAGGATGGAAGGACACACCGATGTGACATGCGTGCGGCGTAGCGCCGATACGTGCACATTTTGCATTGTAGTTGAATAGGATTATACCAGGTAGAGCGCCATGTAATAGATGCGCAGGTAGCGGTAAGAAGCAGTTAAAGAACATTTGAGGAAGAAAAACATTTTTAAGGAGATTTAGAGAAGTTAGATATAGTACAGAATTTAGAGAAGCGATAATACTTGGTTCTGGTCAAGTAGCTGGCGGTTTTATTGTTCTTTGTTTTTCACATAATCGATTTTGACCGTTTGTACCAATATATGTTTCTACCTATATCTGTTAAGAGTATCTTTTTTTACAATATCTGTAATTTCCTACTAATCTCCAATGTCTCTGTCATCACCAGGCAAGGGAGCTCCCTCGTGGCAGGCTTCAATTCCTTCACCTGACTTGCCACGTAGCTTTTCTTACACAGTGGGACTAGCAGCGTACCTGTGGCTTTAGTGCCGAGTGATTGCGGAGTGACTCGCATGAAGAATTGCAAGGGAATTTAAACCGACTTCCGGATAGCCTCAGTCAATTTTCAACAAATCGGCAAGGTTCAACAGTCTGGCAAAGGGGGCATTCTTTGCTGTTCGTCAGACCAGGCTTGTGTTGAATATTTGCTGAAGTGCGATGCTTTTGCGATATATCCGCTGAGCAGTTTCATTCCTAATCACCTGCATGTAGGAAAGGCCTTGCCTGTGTGGACGTAAGTCTAATTCCTGCAGAAATGTCGGAAACTTTTTCAGCGGCAGCCGCGATTTCTTTTTATTGTCGCAGCCGTTTCGTTGATAATAAGCGCATGCGCAAAGAAACA
The DNA here is from genome assembly GCF_050947875.1 of Dermacentor variabilis. Taxonomy (NCBI): domain Eukaryota; kingdom Metazoa; phylum Arthropoda; class Arachnida; order Ixodida; family Ixodidae; genus Dermacentor; species Dermacentor variabilis. The sequence goes on from NC_134571.1 coordinate 132,130,350, forward strand.
GTCATTGCAACATTTACTGGATTGAACCGCCCATCGAAAATCAAGGCGTGACCACGTATATACGGTGTTTAGCCTCTAGCACACCGGGTCCGTCAGTGTCTGAAATGCTGAAGGTTTGGGTACACCATCAAGTGTTGCAAGTCCAACACACGGTGTAGGATTTTTGGAGAAGGACATAATTCAATTTACTGTTCTTCACGTAAGGAGTCCTGCTGCCTTTACAAAGGTACTCACCCTGCACATGAACCTAACTGCCTTGCAAGATCAAAAGAAATGCAGATCCTTGAAATAATTGACAGACGTCGATGCTCTTGTCGCGAGGCCATAGAAGAAATTCAGGGCAGGGCTCAAAGGTATGCTGGTATAAGGTCCCGTTAAACATTGGATATGGAAAACTGAATCTCCCAGTGTGCGGCAGCTTCTGTACTAAAGCCGTCGAAAAAAGCAATGGGGCCCATTTTGACAAATCGCACCGAGTCCTTTGCTCAGGAGATGTTCTCACAAATAGCTCCCTGGTTAATACTTACTAATAAAGCCAACATTGAGGATCATGTGCCGAGTTCGCCGGAGAATTCACCTAATGAAGTATCGCCAGTGCAGCCATTGACTAATAACGATTTACCAAAGCCATCAACTTCTGAGAAAGTTGACCACATCCGTCTCTCCAACAAAGACAGGATGGCAAATCAAGATGTGATGGTGGATCCCCGATCTCTTAAATGAACGAGGTACCCAATGGAGACAAAGTCTAGCTCTCCCACCAACTTCAAGGCAAAAAAGTACGCGAGAAAGATCCCTAGTAAGAAGGACTTCTTGAAAGAGAACGTTTTAGACCAAGCAGTCCCGGCTGCTCGGATTTATTTACTATAGGAAGTTTAACAGTAATTCTGCGGAAGTGTCGTTCCATGCTTTCCACAGCAACAACCGTACTATATCTTGCTTCTAAATATTCTCCAGGTATTTTCACGTTAGAGTAAGCATGGCTTGCTGCTGGCCTCACTTTTCATCTAAAAATTTCTAATATTTTCGATAGAATCGCCTTTCCCGTGGCGGTGGTTCAGTTCTTTTATTTAAGCAATGATCTGCCATAGCGCAACGTTAGGACGCCAGCTAATGTCACCAGAGTGTGACCAATGAACATAACTCTTCCTGTTTGCACGGCTTTTTCTATAATTAACACGTACTTCCCTGCTGGAATCAAGACACCCGTTATCTCTATACCTATATTCCTTGCTGTCAGAAGAACATCATAATGATAGGCCATTTTCATTCTCATCATGTACCGAGGGCTTTGCGAACGGACAAGTGTGGCAAACGCTTATAGGAGTGGATTTTATAAAATCATTACTCTTGTTTAAATTTGAGGGTACATAATATTGTTCGGGGTCAGTCACGACCTGCCCTAGGTCTCACATTTGCTACCTCGAGCATTTCAGTCACCCCCTGGAACACTGCTGACTCCGGCAAACACAGTGACTACCTCCCTGTAATTCTTGAACTACCTTGTTAAGAAGTTTAGATAGTCATGTACATACTTTTGTTAATTAGTCAAAATTTAAAGATTCCCTAGAATCATCTTTAAACGCCCAAGAGGGCATGGACATGAATATTAAAGCAACGAGCCCGCGTTCATTTCTAATACAGTAATCAAAACAGGCTCAATTTATTGTGCCACCTACTAAGGGTGCATCAGATTGTGCCTGGTGGAATTCTGACTGTGGGCGAGATTTTAGGCGTGGAAAACCTGTACGAAAAAAGAACTTATATAATCAATGCCCCGTACACTTGGGCTGATTGTACATATATAACTAATACATTTCAGCAGATGGTTTTCAAAGCTGAGGACGATAATGATTTGAGGCACTACACATATCTTTCGAAGTCTAGCAATAAAAAAACCTGTTTAAATTTCTTCGAAACGCGTAAAGTTATTCCGGCACCCGTGACTATTGATTCTATCGTTCTATAAACAAATGAGTTATCAGTGTGACTTGAGAATATTGCTCAAGGACATACACAACGCGTCATGCATAAACTGCCGATAGGACTATTGAAAACTCCTTCGGGAGATGACTTTGTGGAGGTAACAGTGGCAGAGCTTGCGGGCATTATTATATCGTTAGCAGTGTCAGCACCGCGTCCAGAAGGCACCACAACAGGAATGCTAAAAGTCTGTTTAATAATACGCCTCGGGACCTAGTAAATATTGTAAATCTTTTTCCACAAGATTCCTTGGCTCCAAGAGAGTGGAGAGTAGCTAAAATTATTAAACTGTTGAAGAAAAAATGAGCAGGACTTGACCTAGACAACATAAGACCCATTTCCCTTTCTTTCAATGTCGTCAAATTAATAGAAAGGGTCGATCGCAGCCATATAACAAAGTTGATGCAGAATGCTAAACTGAACAGTACCTGCCAGATTCGATCATCCCGGGCGCTCCATTTGGTGTGCCCGGGAAGAAAGCAGCATTAAACTTGCTCGGCGTAAACGTGAGTACGGAGCTTTGGGAACTCCAGTTGTAGCAAAACTGTATGTCTGTAGAATATCGCGTTTTAATTGATAAGCTACAGTACACAAACTTGAAGTATACAACCGCTTATATCAGTGAATTTATGAGAGATAGAGAGTTTTACTATAATCAAAGCTGTATTTCCACGGCTAAACACAGGAAGGCAAGAGGTGTTCCACAAGGCGCTGTTCTTGCCCCTGCATTATTTAACAATTTGCTAAGTGTTTGTCTCCGGGAGCACACGCTTGTGTTTATTTGGACGATATCGCAATTTTTTATATCTACAACTAATTTACACTCACTATACTAAGTTGCAAAATTACTTAGAAATGCTGGAGACGTAGCTAGAAGGGTTGTGCATGGGGTTATATGTTAGTAAAAGCACGGTACTAGTTTTTGCGGTATTTGTATATATGCGTATATCTCTACAGTAGCTTCGGAAAATTATTCCTCAAGTTGACTCAGCCAAGTACCTTGGTGTTATTTACGATGGGAAGCTCACTTGCGCAGTCACATTGACTATACTAACTGAAACGCGGAACGTGTATCTTTGTTCCGCCAGCTCAGCCACCGTCGCCCTGGACAATTGACGGTTACCCTACTGATGATATATCAGATGTATGTTCAGGCCATATTATAATTCGGCTGCATATTACATTCTTTCTGGATATTAAGGGTGCATACGACAATGTACTACATTATGCAATCCTTGATGCACTGGAAGATTTAGACATCGGTGGCCGACTATATACATGGATTGTTAGCTACCTCAGTGGCCGCACGGTGTATATGTCGACAAGTGATGGCGACACCGGACAGTACCATATACATCGAGGTGTTCCACAAGGGGGAGTTCTCAGTCCAACTCTTTTCAATGTTGCATTGATTGGCCTTGCATCCGAACTTCCTAGCACGGTAAAGATTAGCACATATGCCGACGACATATGCATATGGGCATCTGGAGCCACCCGTCCCCAAATGCGTGCTAGGCTTCAACGTGCAGTGACAATCACAGCTAAGTATCTTCGGCGTCAAGGCCTCCGACTCTCAACTGAAAAATGTTCTGTGATTACGTTCACGCGAAAACGAATGACCAGGTATCCGATCATTGTTGACGGCGTCGCGATACCTACGGTTACACACCACAGATTCCTTGGCTTAGTCATAGACCGGGGATTATCTTGGTCAAGACACGTCGCCGCACTGAAGTCAAAGCTGAAGACTTTTGTTCACGTCCTTCGCGTCGTGGCAGCAACAAGATGGGGCCCCTCGGAGTCGTCATTACTCCAATTGTACCGAGCCCTATTCGTAGGGTATATACGGTACAGCATGCCGGCGCTCTCAAGCATGGGACTTAGTTGTGTGCGCGCGCTCGAGAGCATTCAAGCTCAGGCATTGCGCACATGTTTGGGCCTCCCACGTTGCACGTCAACCAATGGAACAATAGCGGAAGCTCGTGCTTGTCCTATTCGGGTGTACTTGCTCTGCGAGCCTCTTCGAATGTACCTCCGCGTGTTGACCCGACACAGGCACCATCCTCTGTCATCGCTCCCTACCACACACCCAGGTTCCAGCTTTTCAATGACTATATCGCGGCATCAGAGTGTTTTGCCGTCGAGATTCTCTCCCGCCTGTATTCCGAGAACACCCCCGTGGGTTCTGCCTAAACCTGTCGTTACATTGCAGATCCCTGGAATTACTAAAAAGTCTTTCGTTACATCTATTGGCCTCAGGCAACTCACCTTGTTGCACATTTCTACAGAGTACGGAGATACTGTACATGTGTATACCGATGGCTCTGTCACACCGTATGCCTCCACTGCAGCCTTCGTCATTCCACATATGATCATCGCTCGCCGGTTTAAACTAGACCATAGCTCAACATCAACTGCCGCAGAACTTGTTGCTATCCGGGAAGCACTTCGATTTCTCTCCGAGGAGCGTCCTCACGCATGGACGATATTCTGCGATTGCAAGCCAGCTCTGCAAACGATTGACTGTGTCCTCAGACGGGGCCCGTATCATTCTATGGCTATAGAAATTACAGAGTATCTCGACCACGCAACTAGAAATGGCCACAATGTCACCTTTCAGTGGATACCGTCACACTGTGGCGTGATAGGGAACGAACAGGCAGACGCTGAAGCAAAAACTGCTTTAGATAATGCTTGTGAAGTACGCATTCCGTTCTCACGAACAGACACAAACGCCCTACTTCGTCGCGTAAACCACAACTCTACGTTGGAACACTGGGCCCAACCTGATCGACGACACAAGCGATTACACAAATGGGACCAAGAAATGCGATTTCGTATGCCTCAAAAGTTCAATAGAAACCACACGAGCATGGTGCACCGGATTCGCCTTGGTGTCGCATTCACCAACCGTTATAGAAATATGATAGGTGCCAGTGATACTAGCCCAAACTGTGAATGCTGTGAGGTGCCAGAAACACTTGAACATATATTTTGCGTGTGTCCCGCGTACGCGCAAGAACGACAGCACCTTGTCTCTTCCATAGCAAACATCCATGAGAGACCGCTATCGGACGAGTTTCTTTTAGGTCCTTGGCCTAATGCAACCAGCGCAGCCCTGGTCACAAGAGCCGCTGTAACTTTTCTCCAAGCCACTGGGCTGGACGCACGCCTTTAGAGTTACCACAACTCTGTGAATTTGTATATACGCATCTCTTCCTTATACCATCATCATTCATCAGCCCTTTCCCTCCCCGTCCCTTTTCCCCAGAGTAGAGTAGCAGGCCAGAGCAAGTTATAGCTCAGGCCGACCTCTCTGCCTTTCTGTAAATAAATTTCTCTCTCTCTCTCTATTACATTCTGGTGGTACCCCATACAAAAGTCAACCTGTCGTATTTTTAGAAAGGGAAACTCTACCATTCGTGATAGATGCTTTGGGCTACCTTGGACCTTGGGCTACCTTGGGCTACGCCTTTGGCTACCTAGATTCGTTGTCAACACCGTTTAATATAAGGAAGCTCATCTACCTACCCTAGATTGCCGATTTCGCATGCTTGCGCTTAACATGTATTTTTTTTAAATTTATGACTTTGTAAAGAGGCGTACGTAATATCTATGTATCCCTGCACCATCTGAATTTTTGTAGTATCGTGGTCGCGATTACATAGGCCTCAGATAATATTTGTGGAATCACAGTTGCAACAATTGGATGTGTCCAAGTTTACGTCAAGTTTACGATTCGAATCGCTTCCCAGACCTCCCAATTGCGATCGAGGATATATTTCCAAATCATGCAAAACTATTACCAAGCAGACATTTAATTAATACCTTACACGACCCCCTACATCAGCTAGAAACTGACAATATAATACCTACTTACCCTTCTGTGTGTGATGAGAAGGCAGGAGTGGGAAACTTCTCTTAATCGCTTCAATGGACTTGCACTCTTCGCCTTCCCGACTTCACACCAACACTTCAGGCAGAACTATTAGCGATTGTATTAGCTTTACGAAAGCTTCTCCAAAATGACCCATCAGCTGGTATTGTGACCGACTCATTGCCTGTAGGCGCATCACTTACTGCATTTTGAAATTCAAGAATTCAGCGAACATTTTGTTTGATGGTACCTCCGTACTTACGGCAAGTACGGTTGCTTTGGGTACCCGGACATGTCGGTTTGCACTGCACTGAAATGACTCATTCACTCGCACGAGCATCTCTCAACCTCCATATCAAGTCTGTTTTCCGACATAACCTTATGTCCCCACGGCTAGGTACAGAAATTTATCTAAACCTCAAAATTGTGCAATATCCATGCTAACGCCAGCTTCTCAGTTTCACTATCTTGATTTCCCATGGAATAATAATAGGCGTCCTTCAAGACAACTGGAAGTTTCCTTAGCGAAATTGAGATGTCGTGTACCGCCTCTAATTTTTACTTACAGAGGCCTGGTCTCGTGGTGTACCCTGTGTGTTCTTCTTGCCAAGCACCTGAATCTATTGGACCTTACTTTCTCACATGCGGTCTACTGTCTAGACAAAGAAATCTCTTCAACTCGTTCTAAAACTTGAGCTATTGCTGACCTCGCTAGCCATTCTTTCTTTTGGCGCGACTTCACTGGGACCCAGCCACAGGGAAGCTTGTCTCGCAGTTTACAATTTTATTAGAGAGACAAAAAAGTTCCTTGCTGAATTTTTAAAATATCAATTATCTTTTATCATTTCGGTCTGTTAAATTATTTGATCAAAAATTCTTAATAATATATTACTAATCAGTTACCAATAATTTAATAACTAATAATAACATAAAATAACACATTTTTTTACCTTCTAAAACCCATTACTTTACTCCCACGCTCTGCTATTCAAATTCAGTTTACTTTTACTTCTAGGCATACTGGAAACCGCCAGCTTGGCCAATCCCCTATAGTCGGTATGCGCCCGCGCTTGAAGGCAAAACACATATTGTGTACCTGAATAAATCAAGCTGGCTGGGTGCAATTAAATCATTATCATCACCATCATTAGCAAAGTATCGAGCCACTTGCCATATCAAGTTGCCTAGGTGACTACATCACCACTGCGTTTCAAAGCGGATCCCAATAAAACGTCATCATTATCAATGGCATCTTCTCCGTACTAAGGTAGCCGTAAAAGGTAGATAGAGAAGTCTTGAGGAAGAAGAAGAAGGTTATGGCGAGGTATGTTATTTTATTTAGATAAGAAGTTAGCTCGGAGAATTAACAGAAGCGATAGCACTTGGATGTTTCATTAAAGAAAAACATGGAGGATTAGGAGAACTACACACAAAAGACACGTGCGCAATTCAAATTGCGAATGCATATCGTGGTACGCATAAAGCCATAATTATCGAAACGATTCACATTTATATGATTACTGCATGGATTTTTATATGCTTAGTACGTCCAATTACCATCTTCACTCAATTTACTAGGGACTGCTATGGAGACACTCCTCCAGCTTACGCTGTGGCTGCTGCGCGTACCGCGCCGACCTGTGACTTCATCATTGTTATTCTTGCACGAGTTCACTCGCCTCCCTTTTGTTTTCTCGGTACATGTATTTACAGAGTACCTTTTCGTGTAATTCTCAACGATCCCTACACGTCTGCTTGCGCCCATCTATAGCTTTCTTTATTTCCGTGATCCAGCACCCCTGTTCTTTTTCCAACCCAGTTATTTTTATTCGCATACTGGTGTGAGAAGAGTGTTGATTTTGTGCTTTATTCTTTTTTGCGACCTATGCTATTTGAGATCGATAATTTCCACGCATTGTGCTTCTGTTCGTTCGTGTCTTGCGTTCAGACCCCTCAGAAGTTCGAAGGGTAAACAATTATGATCGCTCCCGAGGCTATAGTTTGTCTTCAATCCTTCTTTGGTCTCGCCCTTCGTGTTGCCTATAACACTTACCATCAGTCTATTACACCTATTCTCCCTGCTGATTATTATAAAGTTCCGGTAATGGCACAGGTCCAGCTCTATAGAGCCGTTATAATCTGTGCATCACTTTATATGATATAGGAGCAAGTGTCAATGAAAAGCTAGAAATGTGTATTCAACAAAAGTTTGTTAGTCTTGGGAGAAGCTACAGCTTCTTGTCTTGCCTCTCAACAGATATATCCTTGTGACAAAGATATAATGGTACAATAACATTGCAGATTTGCTGAGTGGCATAATACATATTTGCATTAAGCACGGTGCCTGGATTGACTATAGAAAGCAACAGCTCGTGACTGGTTAGCTTCTGACATAATTTAACTGCATGCAAATGCAATCGTACAAGTACAAAGCACTGCTATTCTTTATTTTAAACGCTTACATGCAGCAGACAGAATTTCATGTCTTCTCTTTTTCTGTTTACTACGCCTAACTTTAGAAGTATGGCTTTCTCCTAGGTTCCAGAAAGGGGAACCGTTTAGGGAAGAGTACCCGAGGTTTAAGAAGTCATTATCGCATACACACAAGCCCACTGAACCAGCTAACCAATCGCGGCTCCCGAAGCGGGAGCAAGGAGCGATGCCTTTCTCTCTGTATACCGCGGTGCGCATGTTACGTCTTAAGTAGAAACCACGTAATCGCTGCCAATTGAAAAAAAAATGTGTGGCTCAGCTATCGAAAGCACCAAAGGCCAGTTGAGCTGGGGGAAGGCCAGTAATGTAGTGCGAACCCGCACACAAGATATTCGACCGCCGTAAACGCCTACCTACGGCGTCCGACAAAGGCGTTTACAACGCCGTCCGCGATTCGCCTGGCCAACGCCGTAGCAGGCGCCGAGCTTGGCTCGGGGGGTCCGCGTCCGGCGAGTGAAGCGATCGGACGCATGTCACCTCTGCTCCATCATTTTTCGACAGGAGCCACGGACCAATTCATCGCACCCTGCCAATTTTGCATCCATCGGACGCAGCAAGTTGCCCGGCACACAGGGACACCACTTTCATCCAAGTGGGCCAAATTTTTCACCAATTTAGAGCGGACTTTCACTCGTGCTTGGCGGCGCCGCCGCTAAGCCTAACGGCTGCACCCGCAGCCGCGTCGAAGAAGCTGCTCTCCGCACCAACATGGCGAACTCCCCACCTCAACGCGGCTACGACCCGGAGGCCATGGCCTGGTCGACGATTCCTCAAGCCAAGGAACCCAATTCGGCAACATCTGACCTGCTCCGAAACGAAAATCTCCTGCGTCTCGTTGAGAGCCGTTATCAGCGCCGAACGCCAAAATGACGGCAGACGCCACAACGACAACCGGCAAGTCGGCCTCACCTCAGCACAGTCCCGTCTCGCGTGTGGCCAAGGACCGCCAACTTAAATCAACATGGAGGCCCAAACCTCTCCCCAAGTTCCAACCCGACGATTTCGTCGTGATCATCAAGCCCCGAGCCGCTGTGGCCATCGGGAGTGCCTTCTAATATGGTGAGCTGGGCCTGGCCTTGCGTGCCTACCTCGGCGCGCAAGTGGCGGCGGAACTCAGCTTCGTCTTTTCCCGCGAGCAAAATCTACTCATTGCGAGCACCAAGAACGCCTACGTGGCGGACCACCTGCTTGGTAATTTCGTGATCAAATCGGCTCAGGGAGACGTGCCACTGCGGGGCCATCTCAAGCGAAATGGCGAAGAAATTTGCTACGGCGTCATCACTGTGGCAAATCAAGAAACAGTGGAAACTGTAAAAGACGGTATCCAGTGGAGGCATGGCACCATCTTAGAAATTCGTAAATTTGGAACCTCAAAAAAGGCTCGCCTGACTTTTGCCGGAAAAGTGAGGCCCCGGACAGTGAACTACAACTCGGAGATTGTCCAAGTGTGGCCCTACCTACGCACTATCCCTGCCTGTGGTGTGTGTGGCACCGTGGGCCATAGAGCAGACTCATGCTCAAATGCAATGCAAGAAAAGCGCGGCCTGTGTGGACTGCAAGCTCCTTTCGTGGAAGGGTTGCGGGCCCCTCATGAGTGCAATCCGAAATGTGCTGTTTGTGGTGGCGGCCACGCCACAAACTCCAGAGACTGTACCACCAAGTACCGCCTCGACACCAAGAAGGCTGCCCAAAAGGGCGGAAAACCTGGCGCGACGAGGAAGAAGCCACGTCAGCAGCATCGCGCTACCAGCGGTCACTCAGCTCCCCGTGGTGACGTCACCAACTCCAGGAAGCAAGCGCCCCCAAGCGGGCGTGACGCTAAGGGCGACAAAGCGCCACCATCGTCCCCACACGGCGGATCGGGGAAGCAAGCTCACTACCAAGGCGAGACCGGTGCCTGGGCAACTGCGGTCAAAAAGGGAAAACAGGTTAGCGGGTCGGGCAGCGTTGCCTCCTCCTCCCAACCACGTTCTCCTTCCCCTAGCTCGGCGACCGACGCCGAGCTTCAGAACTTGGTAGCATCTCTCCGGGTCCAAAACGAGATGCTACTTGCCAAAATTGAAGCCTTAGAAGCTAAAACCGCTGCTCCCCCTCAATCTGCACCCCTAGCAGGAGCCATGGAGAGCGACGCGGCGGCGCCGGTGACGTCGGACGTCTTTGCGGCCAATCTTGAAGCCCGTCTTAACGCCAAATTCGAGACCCTTAACGGGACGGCAATGGAACGCATCATTGCCAAGGTCATGGAGGCCCTTCCTACCATGATTGCCCAACATGTCGCGAATCTCCCCCGCACGTCTCGCCGAGCCGGTCCTCTTAAATATGTATCCGGCCAGCCCTCAAAATCGTCGCGTCGAGCAATTGATCTGGAAGATGATGAGGACAGCTGCCCCCTATCAGGAGCTGAATTTCAGCCCCTGGTTGCTGGCTCCGGGACACCTACCTTCCCTCCTCTAACCCCTTAATCCGAACCTCGGTGTAGGCGTTCCCCCTTATCTAAATTGGCATATCCTGTCACTGTAACTCAATATAACTGCCGAGGACTATGGTCTCGTACTAAGCGAGCCAACCTTCGGCTTTTCTTTTCAACTTTTGAGCATATGCCCGCTGTGATGGCCCTTCAACAGCCAGGAAGGGGCACCACCTTAACAAACTATACGACGTTTCAGCAGGACCCGTCGTCTTGTATATGCGTTCATAAAAATTCTACTGCAAATATGGTCGACTTAGACCTCCACCTTGAGTTTTCCCATGTAATGGTGACTCTCCTCCCCCTCCGCAAACAGGACTCACCATTGCACATTCTAAAGGTCTACTGCACACCCAAATTGCCGAATGCATCATTCTCCGACTTTTTTGGCGTGCGCTAAGAGTTGCGGGTTGGGACCCCCTCTTGATTGTTGGTGATTTCAACGCCCCCAGTCGAGTCTGGGGGTACCGGCGTAAAGAGAAACGGGGACGCAAGTTAGCGGAGCTTGCGTCAACGTTGGGCCTCACTCTTCACACAGACCCCGTCCACCCAACCCGTATAGGCAATTCCGTGACACGGGATACGTGTCCGGATTTGACCTTTACCCGCAACATTCAGTATGCAGACTGGGTCAACACAGAGGAAACCCTCGGTAGCTACCACTGCATCCTAAACACTACAATTCGGACCAAGCCATCAGGAAAACCCACAACACAGGCCCGACTCCCAGATTGGTCCAAGTTTAGGCAAAATTACAACACAGCGACATCTATACTCGAGCAAAGCTACCAGTCATGGTCCCAACAATTGGTTTCCAGCCTTCGCTCCACCGAAACCAAAATTCAGCTTTCCGAGGCGGTATCGGACGTGGATAACCACCTCCTCCACCTCTGGGAAGCGCGGCATTGCCTCGTCCGCCGGTGGCTCCAACAAAAGCATAACCGCAAACTTAAGGCTCGAATTTCCGAGCTCACCCAGCGGGCGGCCGAGTATGCGGCCGAGTATGCGGCCCAGCTCGCAGACGCCAACTGGGTGGATCGTTGAAACACGGCGGCGCGGCAGATGTCCAGCAGGAATACCTGGCGGCTCTTGCGCGCCCTTATCGACCCAACGCAGACACGCACAGGAACTCATAAACATCTACAACGTGCCATACACAGTTTTCACGGCAATACAACTCAGCTAGCGCACAAGTTACGGGACCTACCTTGTGCACTACCCAGGACGCCTGCGGATCGGCGTACTCTTATGCAGGTTCGGAGAACGCTGAGCTGGATCAGCCGTTCCAGCTCCGCGATTTGCGGGCAGCCCTGGCGAAAATGAAACGTGGCACAGCCCCGGGTCGGAACAAAATTACAGTAAAATTACTCGCTAACTTACCCGGCCCGGCCTACCAGTCCTTATTGGATTACATCAATTCAATCTGGCTCGGGGACTCGCCACTCCCCAAAGATTGGAAAACCGCTCTGGTCACTTTCATTCCCAAACCTGGCAAGGCCATCAGCACGGACAACCTTCGCCCCATCTCTAGCACCTTGTGTGTGGGCAAACTAATGGAGACGATGGTGCATGACAGTTTGTCCGAGTTCATGGAAAATCAACACATCTTCGCAGACTCCATGTTCGGATTTCGCCCGCACAGGTCCGCACAGGATGTTCTGCTACAACTCAATCGGGACATCATTGACCCGGTCGAATGCCCCCACATCGATAAGGTCGTACTCGCCTTAGACTTGAAGGGGGCCTTCGACAACGTTACTCACGAGGTAATACTCACCCATCTTTCACAAACCGGCTCCGGACGCAACGCGTTCAGATACATTCGGCAATTTTTGACAGATCGTGACTCCTACATTAAAATCCAGGACACCTAACACGGTCCCTTCCGACTTGGAACCAGAGGAACACCACAGGGTGCAGTGCTGTCTCCTCTCCTATTCAATCTGGCTGTGATGCACCTGCCGGCCCAATTGGGTGCTGTCGCTGGTGTGCAGCATGCGCTGTATGCCGACGACATCACCCTGTGGGCCACGCAGGGCTCGCTAGGAGCCATTGATGCTAACCTGCAACAAGCGGCGACCATAGTGTACCGTTATGCTCGCCACTGTGGCCTGCAATGCTCCCCTCAAAAGTCTGAATTTGTACACATACGCCCCTCACCAAAGTGTACAGCCAAAATTGAGCTCTTTCTGGCGACAGGACCAATTCCTGAACACACAGAAGTCCGGGTACTGGGGCTTTCATTGATCAACATAGACGGTCAAACACTACCCTGTCCCAGCTCCGTAAGGTGGGGGACCAGGTGGGCCGCATGGTCCGCCGGGTTTCCAAGAAACGCGGGGGGTTGCGGTGCAAAGACGCCTTGCGGCTGGCGCATGCATTCGTCACCAGTCCAATCTTATGTTCGACTCCTTACCTTCACATTCGGAAAAAATACGAGGATACACTCGAAGTCATCCTCCGCAAAATTATTAAGAGAGCCCTCGATCTCCCCGTGAACACCTCCAACCAGCGACTCCTGGGTCTAGGCATGGTGAACACGTTCCGGGAGCTCCGAGAGGCTCACTTAACTAACCAATACACACGCCTCTCTAAGACACTTTTGGGTCGCCGCCTCCTTGCCCGACTACACATCCAACACACCACCCTTATGGAAGAGCAAGTGCGACTCCCTTTCGAGTGGAGATTCGCCCTTTACGTACGCCCTCTTCCTAACAACATGACACGGGAGGACCATAATGGTCGGCGCCTGGTGCGGGCGGAAGCCCTGGGCCGCCATTATGGGTCGAAAACCGGCACTTATTACGTGGACGCCTCCGGCTCCCACCATGGGGGATTGTACACGGCCGCAGTCGTCCACCAGTCCAAAACACTTAACGGGCTTACATTTCGCGCCCGCGACATAACTCATGCGGAGGAGGTCGCCATTTCACTGGCTGCTACCCACTCTGATTCCAAAACCATTATCTGCGACTCGCGAGGGGCCTGTCGGAACGTCGAGCAAGGCTGGGCTAGCCTACCGACTACTTCAAAGTTGCACATACACCGGGGACCCCGCTCACCGGAAGATAGTATGGGCTCCAGCTCATATGGGTCTCGAGGGGAATGAGGCAGTCGATGCCAGCGCCCGCGCGCTCTCTCACCGGGCTTCCTTTCTCGACCGCCTAGATCAGGATATTGAATTCAATCCCGCGTATTCTTTGTCCTGCATTATCAATCTGGCCATAGCCCTCGCCCGAGTAAAGGGCTAAGACGGAGGAGCGGCTTCTACTCCGTCTGTATACCAACACTCTGCTGTGCCCGGCAGCACTCTAACATTTTAATCGTTCTTTCGCGGGCAGTTGTCCGCACTGTGCGGAGAAGTCTTCGGACATCTACCACATGGTGTGGGCCTGCCCATCTAACCCAGCTATTGCCCCTCACCCCAACCCCACTCGGAAGGACTGGGAGGCGACCCTGCTCGGCTGCTATGACCTGCAGGCCCAAAGGGCCTTGGTCGAGCGCGCCCGGGCAGCGGCCGATGCCACTGGGGTCCCGTACTGGGGATTCTACCCAGTATTTTAAGGGCCGGGCCCTTAAGTACCAGCCCATGTGCGTGCCTCCATGTGCTTCTCGTCTGAGAGCAATAAAAGTTTTTCACCACCATCACCGCTTGGCTTGTGTACGCTTGGCTTGTGTCTACGCTTGGCTTGTGTACGGAGCAGTGGGCGAGCAGCTGCAGAAGAACGCCCCTCTTCCCTCGCCTGATCACCTTGCCGCGTGCGCCGCAGGAGAGGGCACGCGTCGAAGCCGAGTTCCCAGTCAGTGCGCGCCACTCCTTCGGCCTCCCTAGGCTCTATCCACCATCGCCGAGTCGCTATGCTGCACGATGCTTCCTTTGCACTCTGCTTTCATTCTCCCTCAACTCTCCTTTCCCCAGCTCGGCGAAACTTCACACGTCAAGAAAAACGCCGCGAAGTTCTAACAGTTCCATTGTAAAATTAGTTTGGCACATGTAAAAGCGTTCACTCCTTGTGCAAAAAGGTCATATGTACGCTTCTGTCATGTATTTCGGATTTTGATTAGGCTGGTTCAATCTACTTGCCTGCCAAGTATGTTAGTGGAGGCAGGGATGTGTTCAATGCAAAAAACTAAGAACATCTGCGCGGAACATTTGTTCATCAATTGGTACATGTGAGTATATAGTGTTAATCAAGCAAAAGCCTCTTAGATTTATGGCTTCTGCAGACATAATGTTTATAAGGAATAATAAACTTAAAGCATTTTTGCGCATAGTAATATTGTCGGCGTAAAATAGAGTGCACAATGAAGTACTGTATTAGTATTGCCAGATACATATATACATGCACTGAGACGAAGACAAAGATTCTCTGAAGCCGGAAAATTTTTCTTACCTTAGTGCACCTTAACCACTTCATTAGGACAACAAGCTTTCGTTTCAGGTAGTTGGTTCATTGCGCAAGTATATGCATAGCCACATGCAATATCGACGGACACGGAAGGGATGCCTAGTACAGGATGGCGCCATTCCCAATTTATTATTTACTTCTTTGTCCTTTTGTGCACTGTCTTGCCTGTACTTATGCTGAAGTCGCTTTTGACGTGTCATATTTATCACATTTCATTTTGGTTCACACATGAAGCCTTGATACTTTATTTAGATTGCATTTTCAACTCGTCACAATAATCGATCATGTAATTATGCAAGCTGCTCCTCACACGTATAGCATCCATACCGTAATGCGGAATCACAAGGTCCAACATATGACAAAAAATCTGATGTGCAAACTTTTAATGCCACTGCTCCTTGCAGTTTTATACTAATGTTCTACGCACTAGATAATACTGCAAATTTATTATGATTTATTGTGAGAAAGCGCAACGGATCAAGCCCCACGGCACTAGGAAACTATCTCGTGAGGACGCCAACAGAGCAGTAAATATGATATGCCTCTGTACCGGTTTGAGGCCGGGTCGGATATTGCTACAGAACCAGGAACACACGCGCGCTTAGAAACAATAGGGTGCAGGCCAAACATGAATTACTTTATTTGAAATATTTATAACCAAAGCTACACCTGCTACCTCACATGAGAATGTGCGACACATATCTAAATGTGTTGTATTCTCAGTCAGAAACATCCATACGTTGTACAAAACGTTATCAAGTGAGCTGCTATATAGCCCAAAAAGAAGTTTCTTGCAAAATTTATGTTACCAGCACCATGTTTGCAACTCATCTTGTAACCTCTGCTATATAAGTGCATTAGTTTTGTGCCAGAAATGCGTTTACTGGTCAATAATGTCGCGCATATATTTCATAGATCATAGTGTCAATACTTTGTGACTTTGTGCACGTTTGTTCTGTTTAACTATTCATTGTATACTTTAGTTTTGAAAAGAAGGATCCAGTTGTAATTAAAGGATATTGCTACACTGACATACTGATTAAGCTTTAGAGATTCTAGTTACGTTTTTTCAGAATTTATGTTGTAGAGTTTATGGACATCATCGTACTCTAACTTTAGGTGTGGGTCAGCATCTTTCTCGAATGTTTATTCAGATTGTCTTGTGAGTGATCCCCAACGATTTCGACTTCTTAAGGGAAAAAAATGCTTCATTTCAGCAACTAGACGACTACAGATTACATCCAATTCACCAAGCTTAAGCGCAGGAGCTGCTTATGAAGGAATCAAATATTTTCGACATGTAACTATGGTGAGTATCTTCTAAAGCGACCATGTCTCTACATCGCGAGTGCTTTCAAACTATTGGGAAGAGTACTAGCCCTTTGTTCTGAAGGGGTACAATCTCTCTTAGGAGGAGCGCACGGGCTCTGTTTGGGGAAGTAGAAACACTCGGCTTGTAGCAGTAGAAACACTCCGTTTGGGGGAGTAGAAACATTTTGATTCAGTGATCTTACCTTTGTGTTACCTTTGTGGGGAGAGAATTAGCATTCTACGGAACAGTGCTAGCATCCCCCTGCGGTGGAGTAATGAAACTCTGTAGGGCGGAGTTATTCTGCTCTATTTCAAAACGGGTCGATCTAGTTTGGAAAAATCGATTGAAATATGGGACAAGTACATACTCCCTCAAAAAAAGTTCCCAGAACTCTATTTGTTTTTTGAGTGTAGTTTTCATGCAGGCTTACGTAGCGAAAATGTAAACAATGTTTGCATTACTTACTTTTGCTTCTGCGTTCCTTCGAAAACGTACGTCTTTGTTAAACTACCGATAACCTCCGTCACTTTGTTTAGCAGAGGGAGAACAGTAGCCAGACGTTAACAGTGGCTTGTTGCAAAATTTTTAGTTTTTATTGATATCTTCAATTAGCCAAAATCTTATCTTCAAATGTGAAGATCCGGTGCATAATATTCGATTTTCATTTGAAACTTCGAATATTTGGCCACTCCTATTTCCTTGCTTTCTGAAATACAAATGCTTTTATCTCTTAAAGAGGTAGCAGTGTACTCACCAACGTTGCGCACCCCTTTTGGAATTTTGGGTAGTTTTGGCATTTTTGGCATATTTGGCAATTTCGGCAATTTTGGCAATTTTGGAATTTTCTGGAACGCTGCTGACCCGGCCACTAGAATAAATATTGAAAAAGGTGCATTATGTGCCATTGCCCTAAATTTAACATATTTATTAAGGTGAAGGAATCATGCAGTAAATTGCGGGTACTTGTTAGGGGCAGGGGCGTAGCCAAGAGGGGGGGAGCTTATGGGGTTTCAGCCCCACCCCACATTTCTTCGTGCTTTCATGCACCACCGACTAAAGCAACCCCCGACTCCGGAAATCATTCTCGATTTTATCTAGAATGTCTTTTTCACGCTCGAAAAGACATAGACATTTCAGCGCGAACTTTGCGAACTCGGGCTGGATTTTGTGGCAACGCCCATGCACCCAGAGTTATATAACGCAATGAGGCCCATCCAAGCACGAAGTTTCAAGGGCGTTTTGATGGCGAGCAGGCTCATCCGGCATCTCGCGGAGGCCGCAGAGTCTACGGAGCGCGTGGATTTCAATTCTAAAACTAAATGGATATAATGTTCTCATAAAACATTGATGTAATAAAATTTTTATGTGATGATGCGACTCCCTCTATAATGTTGTTATAAACATTTCACGGCAAAGGTGCATTCAGTTTTCTAAAGTCGTACCTCGTAGCATACGACAAGACAAGCTAAATCAACACATTATCAGACAAGTTGACAAAGCATGCAGTGAGGTACGATGAGACGAAGCTTTCGCGGTGGTTTATTTGTGCTGTCGTGCAAAGCCGTCGTGCAACGCCCTCGAGAAAGAAATACCAATATTCATTTCATCTGCGCCAAACATCCATTTCAAGACACGATTGCCAGCATAGGTAACTACATTCTTATGTTTTTGTACTTTGACTTTATTCGAGAGGACACATTGAGCCTCTTCAATTTTCTTGTCCTCGCTGCCCGTAGGCTGCCAAAGTCGGATTCTGTGATCTGTGAATCTGTAGTTGCGCAACGCGTTGCCTTGTTTGATGCAAAAAACATACTGGCTTTTTCGTAGATATGTAGATTTATTGGAGACATTTACCTATATTTAAATTTCATGTTGCGAGCTTTTGTGCGTACGTTTCAGTGAACTTTGTTTCCAGTGACAGTTTTTTGCCCTTTATCGAGCTGTATCTTCACACTCGTATGTTTCATTGTAGCTCAGCATTTCTGATGTACGAAGGCGAGTCAACTGAAAGTTTGCCAACCCATCACGCGCAATAATGGTTCGGTTCATTACCTGCAATGCATGCGCGTAACACACATGCATCTCTCAGTTACAAAAGGGACACACGGGTGTGAGGATAAATGTTTTTTAATTCTCTGATACATGGTGTTCAACATGGTTGTGTGACATAATGAACGTTCCGATAGTGTAACAGCATTGTGTTGTGAGGCCTTGGACAGCTGAAGTTGCTTTTGAAAAAGAAATTAGTCGCCGTATGGCTGCCTTGTTCGTTGAACATTCTATTTCTTTTGTCACTTTGAAGCATGGGAGCAATTGGTTCAAAAAATGCCGTGAAAATTGCAAATACGATCCAAGACCAGGCCACAGCCACTGTGCTAGTTCACAATTGCAAAGGTTGATGAGCTGATTATACAAGAACGAAGGTCAAGCATCGATACACTGGCAGAGCGTGCGAACATCTGCCACTGTTCTGTTTACACCATAACTCATGAATATCTCGGTTATCGGCGCTTGTGTGCGCAGTGGATGCCTAAGACTTTGAGCTACTGTCAGAAACTTTAAAGGTTCGGCGCAGCCTGGACTCATCTGATCCGGGATCACAATGAGGGTGACAACTTCTTGTCTGCAACTGTGACCGGGCACGAATCATGGTGGAACTACTATGAGCCTCAAACACCACGTCAAAGCTTACAGCGGGAACATTCGAATTCACCATTCCTAAATAGCAAAGGTTGTCGTTTCTGCCGGAAAGGTATTGTTGAATTTTTTTTCGATCGGCACGGGCCCTTACTGATCAAATTTGCTGAAGCTGGAGAGACAATCAATCGATTCTAATATTGTTAAACACCGGATCGGCTGCTTGTCGCAATAAAGAACAAACGGCGTGGAAATTTGACGAATGGGGTCATCTTGCTCCACGGCAATGCCCGTACCCACCTCGATGATGTTGTAAACACAAAACTGGCAAAGCTCAAGTGGGAAACGCTGCAACATTCGCGATACAGCCCAGACCTGTCACCTTGCGACTTCCACATTTTGGAGCGATTGAAGAAAACAGCTCACTTGAACGTGGGTCTGTTGGAGGATGACGTCAAAGAGTGAGTTACATATTTTTGAAGCAGCAACTCAAGCATTTCTAGGAGACTGGAATCACACGACTCGTTCGTCAGTGGGCCAAATATCGAACATGTCATGGAGACTACTTTTAACTAAAGTACGCCATTTGTCATATATTTGTCTTGGCTCACTTCCATTTGACTCCATTGCATATCTTGCAGAGAACCTACTTATATATGTGCTCTTTGTTGCGACTATAATTTCGGTGCATTTACTCACAATACACGATCGGTGACAGCTGATCCTATGCAATAAATGGGAACAAAAAACATCGGCATTGATATTTTCCCCTGGCGGTTGCATTTATACAAAAATGGAAACAAGGTTCTTGAGTGACAAAGTTTCATTAAAATAATTGTCCTCAGCTTGTTGATCTCAGGGTCTTTACGTTTTTTCATATATGCGGCATGTGCTTTGCCGGTTTCGAAGTGATATTTATAAAATTTTTGTTGTATTTTCTTTACTTGCTCAATAGACAAAAAACATACAAGCATTGATATCAGTTATTTCGGGGAAAATTTTGGGGACATGCGAGTATATTCTTGAATAAATAATGCATAACATACTTGTCTTCCCAGTGTGTAGTGTTCAAATTCACTTGCAGCATCTTTTGCTTAGGCAATGCGGCTATTATTCATGTATTTGATCCCTCGAAAAATTCCATGGCGAGGAGGCCGAGATGCGACGTTAGCCAAGGGAGCCGTTAGATGAGGTGCTAATTCATTTGCTCAACATTTTGTGTGTCCAAGCTGCTGTGTAGTTCAACTTCCACTTGCAACGGAACTCCCGGCTCAGTGCTGCTGTCGCCCTCACCCTAAGGTTCCGCATAAACTCCAAGGGTGATAAAATCGTCATAACGCGCGGTATGCTGTATGTGCGAGTTAAACGTTGCGACTGTAAAGGACTGTAATATGCTGACGACCGAAGTGACACTTCGAGAAATTTTGTTGGAGCCAAGCCTCGTGGAAAACTTGAAGAACAGCTGATAAGCGCTCAAAGTGTGCATCAAATGAAGGCGAAAATACGAGAACGTCTTCTGGTGGCAAAGGCACGTTCACCATTTGAACCCTTGAAGCAAAGAGTCCATCTTACGTTCGAACAATCCTGGAGCGTTGCATAGACCTAATGGCATCACTTTGAATTGATGTAGGCCATCAGAAGTGACGAGCGCGGTCTTCTCTTGGTTCTCACGACGGAGTGGGGCATAGTGATAATACGCATCAAAAGGACATCAACAACAGGCGTGGCGACATAATCACCATCGGGCACAGGTAAGAATGATAGCAAATGGACGAAAGTCAACGCTTTAGGCGGTAAGCGGACGAAGACGGTCGTTTTAAGTGGCTCGGCAGTTCGGCCCGAATATGCGCCAGCATGGGAAGTTCGAAGCAAATGGTACTGGTAGAACAGTTGATCAAAGCTGAGTGCACGGTAAGAATGTCGAGCCCGAGGATTAGGTCATGAGGACAATTGGTCAGCAAAGTAAAAAGAACAGAAACGTGGCGGCCGGCGATATATATAAGGCAAGTGCACATTCCAGTGACGTCAACAGTGCTGCCACCGGTCACACGTACGGTTCTAGTAGTAGGAGGCATGACAACATTCATCAGTTGACGACGGAGGTTACAACTCATTAGGGACACCTGGGTTCCATTATCTGTTACCGCCGTCAAAGGGACACCATCGACGTGAACATCAGGTAAGTTCTGCTTCGTCGGGAGCATGAATGGAGGATTTCGACAAGACGAGGATAATGCAGCACTACCTCCAGAAGCTGCGTGGTCTAGTTTTCCATGCGGGACGTTCCATAATTGGTTGGCGCCGAATAGCGTCGTGGCTGGGGCGACGGGGAACGACGGCGCTGAGGTGACGGCGAGTGAGGACGACGACTGACATCTACGGATGCGTCAGAGGGAGGAGGCATACGGCGAGGCGAGTAAAGGCGCAGGTCGGCATATGGGCGAGGAGACGGGGAAAAGGAGTACGAATACGGCGACGTCCAGGAGGTGCGGCAGCGGCGAGCGACGTGGTCAATGCGGAGGCAACGGAAGCAAATAGGCTTGTCGTCCTCACTTCTCCACTCGGTAGGGTTGCGGTATATGGGAGGGGAATACAGATCGCCGTGAGGCGGAGCAGTCGGCACCACTCGGGCGTCAGGTCGGGACACAGAGCAGGCAGCCGAAAAACCTAGGTTTGCAAATTCTTGCCACACAACTGATTGAGAGAGATCGCTGGGGCTGGTTCGTCAATGGTGGGTTCAAGGGGGAGTGAACGGAATGGCACAGCACTTGCAGCCTCGAGCTCAGGGCGAAGAATACGTGTGACGAGCTTATTTAAGGGTAGTGTAACGGTAAGTTGAACGCAAGATGACGTCGCAGCCGTGTTAGGGAGCCGGAAGAATTGTGGAATGACGCGGCGGCTTTTGGCGAGCTCAAAGCGGCGGCATTCCTTCACAATGACGTCGATGGTGGAAGCATTGTTGGAGACCAACAAGTTAAAGGCGTCGTCCGCTATGCCTTTGAGTACGTGGCCAACTTCGTCAACCTCGGCCATTTTCTCGTCGACTTTCGGGCAAAGAGCGAGCACGCCTTGTATGTACGAGACATACGATTCAGTAGAATACTGAACCTGGGTATCAAGCTCTTTTGTAGCAGCCAGCTGCCGACCAGTGGTATTTCCAGTGAGGTCGACGAGCTTCTCCTTGAAAGCATCCCAGCTAGAGATCTCGTCCTCGTGTGTCCGGAACCAGACACGAGGAGTTCTGGCCAAGTAGAATAGGACATTTGCTAGCATAATGGTAATGTCCCAGAGGTTGAGAGGTGGCTAACACTCTCATACAGGTTGAGCCTGGCCTGAACGTCGATATTATCCTTGGCCGGAGAATAATCCGGGCTCGCGGGGATTCGTAACGGTAACTTATGTTGGTGTCGGGGTCGGAGGAGTAGAAGGAGACGAGGTGTCGTCACAGGGACTCATGGAGGAAAACAGGACGGGGCGGCCGCTGCGGAGCTCCATGGCGAGGGCGGGGAACGGCACCCTCGACCAAAATGTTACGTGAAGAAAGCACTAACACTGGAGAGTATTAACAAAGTATATTTTAAAAAAGTAACCGCAGCGCTGGTCAGTTCAGCCGGCAGCTCGGGAACCAGCGAGAGTTCGTCGTCTTCGTCGGGGCGCCCGCGTGCATCGGCCACAAGAAGGACGCAATATGCATGCATCAACATTATTAACGCTTCAATAAATACCTTTCAAATAATGATCTTAACTGCAGAATATCACTGTACAAGTGAATTAGTCTAGTGATTAAACAATGAACTATTGAAAATGGCAGTTCGAAAGTTCCTTTGTAATGGAAGTTCAAGAAAATCAACAACAAAAAACACTGAACGCATGCTTCTCTTCGCCTGTGGTTTTGCCAAGGAGCTTTACACCGATGCTCAGTCATTTGAGATGACGTTGCAGAAAATGACCGCGGAGAATCTACCTGAATTCCTTCTCCTAAAATATCGTCAGCCGCGGGTAATTGAGTTTGTACGCTTGAAAACACCCTCGGTATAGTATTTCCCGCTTTGCTTTTAAGCCTCTGCAGAGGCTCTAGACTTGTTTTCGTATGCCTCTTTAGACATCACTAGAATAATCTCGTTGAACAACTCGTGTGCGGCTTTCATTTGTACTTTCGAATTAAAGTTTGTAGTTTGTGATGCTGCATCTATGTTCAATTTGTTGTAGTACCTCAAGCTATGATGCGCCATAAAGGAGAGGAATTAATCTTGATAGACATGAAACCCAACGTGTTCGAGCTAAAAGTGTAAGTGTAATTAGCCATTATTATGGCGCACAAGTAAAGTCGAAATAGATTTTGAATGTGTTTTTCAGCTTCAAGGCCCAGAAATCTGATTATTCCCCTGCGGATGACAGTTTCCGAGAACATGACAAGACAGGCGAACCTTGATCATCCTGCGCAGCGTTCTATTAAAAGACTGGAAATCCATGTGACTGCTCGTGCGAGTAGCTCTGGTCCTATTGTTTAAAGTGTCAATTCTGTTTTACAACTGTCGTTGCATTATAAAGGGTGGTAGAGCGGGGACGCCAAGAATTGGTAGAAGGCCGATCCAATAATTTCGGGAGGCTCTATGAATTTAGCTTCAATATAAAGGCATTAGTAGGGGCAGCAGCAATTGTGTCGTGTGATCCGACATATGCTTACGTTCTTCCATACATCCCATTCCATGCCATGTATATTTATTCTCCATTGACCTACAAATTCAGGAAATTATATCTGACTGGTTGTTCCCGTGCGCAGGCACGTAGATCAGCACCGACCTGAATGAAAATAAGTTGATATAGTTATCCTCTCGTTGGTGTAGCTGCGGTACGGCTGACTTTCTTTAACATTTCCAGGAGACTTAATATTACTCACTAAATGTGCTGCAATACTACCAAGTCCCTTGTGCTCCTCTATTTTTCTGTTGTTTCGACACGTGTGTTAACCATATTACCCAAGAACTAAATCGACGATCCCCCGTTATGATAGCTCCCATTCTAGGACGATTAAGGGAGACACTGCTTCTACCTGTATTCGACAAGCGCTAACATGATCATTCGGCCACTGTCTTGACTAGCCAAAAGTCCAGACAAAGCGGTTGCTTGACGCATTTACTAAATTTGTCGGTAAGACGGAACAACGAGAAGCATGACAGTTACGCGAAAGAGCAATTCAAAAGAAATGTTAATAAATGTACCTCTGCATGTCACAAATTACCTGACAAAATGAAGAAAAACAGTAGACACAACGCAAATTTTTTTTTCTGCTCTCTGCAAGGTATTCAGCATGTGCAACATTTTACATAAAGAAACATGGCCTGTATGCTTATACAAACTCTCAAAAGGTGGAGAAAACCAAGATCATAAGTAGAAATGAATAGATGATAAACTGTAATTAACTTTACATGCATAGGACCGACGGGAAAGTTTTTTATGATACAGTCAGGCAACATTAAGCACCATAAAAACGGTATGGCAATCATTTTCGATATTATTGCAAATAGAGTGCTTGCACACCTTGCTGTAAACGACGAACCCTAAGCGAGAACTGGAAAATCCAGAGCCTGCGCACATAAGTGGAGTTGGCAATAAGTTTGTTAGTGCAGCATTTCTCGCTCTCCTGAACAAAAAAATATTGCTAGGTAATAAAAAATGGCGATATTTGCTGTACGCATTCTCGACTTTTGTATTTTATTTGGTGCGTGGTTTTTTTCCTAAACATAGAATAAATTCGCTGTTTCTTGTTTTGAAAATTTCCATATATAGTAAATGCTCGGTCTGTACTCTCCTTGTTTTTCTTTTTCGGTACGAATTTTTTCATGTGTTTTAAGCATCAAGATGGGCTGTGTATACTGGTTCGTGGCTTAAAAGAAATTCCTATTTCAGCTTTGGCTCATTTTCTTGTTTATTCATTATTCTATGTGCTTGAGAGAGCAGAAATGTTTTAGGTGGGACTAGCTTTGATTGTGACATCGATTCGATGCCGCCACTTCTCGAAGCTAATCCAACGCAGGCAGCTTAGAGAAAAAGGTGATGTTTTACTACTGCCTGATTTAAATTCTCCGTTTGCAAGCTGCGTACATTTTCATTACATGAATAATTAGTCATCCTTTCATAATCGCGGCGGAATTTCGCCAAAAATATATTTTCCTGGAACAGTTGCCTTAACTAATCACAGTTATAGGTTGTTGATACCCGCAGCACTTTTTGTACTAACTGAGCGGGCAGTGCTTTCTATGCAGTTTACATATTACAAGGTGTTCTAACAAAACATACGTACGTATCACGTTTTCAATGTGTAATGAACGTGCGAGACAGGGAATAGCTCAGAGAAGTGTACTCACATATATTCGTAAGCAAACCAGCGTCTACAGCGACGTGTGTGAGAGTGACGAGTACGACAGCGACTGTGCAGCCCCTCATGATGGTTTGTTTTAACTGAAATGGCATCCAAAGAGGCAGCCGCCCTACTTTCTCTGCACTTTCCTTGCAGGTACACGCACAGAAGCAGCAGTCTGGAAAGGGAGGTTGGAAGCAGTGAGAAACACAATAGCTGTAAGGTTATTTTGCAACGTCGAGCTCCGCGTTTATTTCATGTGTGTCCTACGTGCTCGATTTATGGGTTGCTTAGATTAGGCTCGAATGTGTCAGAACGTAGCAAAAGAATAGGGCGTTATCTCACAAAAAATAGGGTCTTGGAAACAGCAGGCGGCTCATTGTGTCCAATTCTTACGCCTCTTCAGGTTAAGTGCGTCATTGCTGCACGTACTTCAATTTTAATTTTTTTTCGGTATGTCCTGGCGAACAACTGAAAAACAAGTAGGGCTTTTGGATCCGCTTGAGGAGTAGCCCTAAATTTGCTGAGAATACACACACTTAGTCAGTAAACGATGGCGGCACGTAAAGTAAAAAGCGCTGTCATAATGCGTATTAGATTGCCTGGCCTTGTAGAATATCACCTGAAGACTGTAAGGAACAAACCAGTGGGCGAGTATTTTTTTAAGGTGTACGCATTGTCTATTTCTCTCTTTGAAATAAAGCGGATGCATTCGTCTCCTTCAACTACCATTGTTTCAAATAGTGCACCCATATAAATGCAATCACTTTCGTTTGCATTTTGACATCAGCGCGGTTTTTTTATATCTCCCGCGCACTTTCGTTTCGCCAAACTACGTCATCACCCGATATGACAATATAAGCCAGCACACGTGAATCGAGACCGTCTATACGCACTGCCCTGTATTGAGCAGCTTACATTTCATGTAGGCACGCATGTCTTACATATTGTGACCAAGCTCTTCGAAAAAGGAGCCAACCACTATTTTAGTTCTCAGCATTGGTGAAATAAGAAAATCCTTTAACGTGAGCTTGGTTGTATATTATTAACATGTGCAAGACAATTTCGCGGTCTTCGAACAGTTCTACGTAAGGCCGGTCTGGAGAACACATCTGGTAACGTGCTCCAGACTTGACTTGGCTGGTGAAGTACTGCGCTTCTGCCCTAGAGCCACCTAAAAGCTGCAATGCTATATTTTTTTGGGATTCGTGAGAAACGGAGGCACAGCGTTCAGATTCGCTTGAAAGAGTCCAGCGGTTCCCATATGTTCGGCTTTCCACAGGTTATATGTCATTATTCACTTGCTGCATTCTAAACCTCCTCATGAAATGTATTACAATTACTGTTGTTAAATTATATTTTCACGAGTCGTCAGGAGTCATTTTAGTTTCACGAGCGTTTACGAGTCGAACGTTATTGGGAAACTGCGTGGTTTTGCAGTCCTAAGACAGATTGAACATAAATTTTTTGAGTCCAATATGAAGTCTGTCAGACCACTATGCTCTGAAGCACAAGCACCATGTAAACACCATGGAGTCGGCACAACCATTGTATGATCATGGTCACAAAACCCACGCACCAGCGGAACAATTTTGTTCACTTACTTGCTGAGTTTTTAATAAATGGGTGCCTCTTAAATAATTTTCAAAGAAACATTGCTAACTTCAAAGGAGCTAAACCTTATATTTCTATTGTGTAGTCTTTCTTTCACATCTTTTTTAGCAAACCATGTGTTTTTACAAATCGGGAGTATAGAAGGTTCTATTTGCAATATAGATATACATAAAATGAGTAAGAGTAGTTAAGACGGCTGGCCACCAAAAACACACAGCAGCCAGCGTCCCGCGATCTTATGCTCCCTCTCTTTCGTCCTTCCGTAACAGCACCCCGTGTGATGAAGCGCCGTCTCGGCGCATGGTAGGCGAAGAATTCCGAGTGAAGTAGGGATTCAGCCGGGAAACGTGGACGACGTAAACAGGCGTCGGTCTTGAGGATGCATCAAACTGTAGCGGCGCAATCTCGTAATTTACGTCGTTAAATGACGTAGGACTTCATAAAGCTCTGTGTAGCAAGAGAAAGACTTCTCGGAGAGGCCAACCCGACGACGTGGTGACCAAAGAAACACCCAAGCACCTGGCGCGAACATCGCGATGGGACCGGTCATAACGCTCTTTTTGCATAAGCTGCGAGGCAAATAATTAAGATCGGGCGACGACGTACCATGTGAGCGCGATTGATGACTTCACGAGCGTACTGAGTTGCAACATATGGCACAGAAGGGAGGACGATGTCAAACGGCAGTATTGGGTTGCGACTATACAAAAGATAAAAGGGGGAATATTCTGTGGTGTCATGTCGGGACGAGTTATACGCGAACGTCACGTAGGCCAGCGTGGCGTCCGAGTCGCGGTCATCGTTCAAGAAGTACATCGATAGCATCTCTGTGACTGTTTGGTAGAGATGTTCCGTGAGACCGTTAGTTTGTGGGTGGTACGCAGTGGACAGCTTGTGCTCAGTGGCACAAGAGCGGAGGAGGTCGTCGACAACTCGAGACAAGAACGAGCGGCCGGAGTCTGTAACTGTCGAGGTGCACCATAGTGTAAAATGACGTCGTGAAAGAGAAAATTGGCGACGTCTGTTGCGCCACTAGTCAGAAATGTCTTTGTTATCGCGTAGCGTGTCGCGTAATCAGTTGTGACGGCGATCAACTTATTCCCTCTAGTCGTCGTCGGAAAATGGCCAAGCAGGTCAAGGCCTACGCGAAAGAACGGCTGAAAGGAATATTCAATTGGATGGAATCGTCCGACAGTTGGCAAGGGACAGATAGAGAGACAAAGAACTTTACTAATGGTCCTGAGGAACCACGTTATGGTACCTCCCTGTTGAGGGACTCGCCGTAGCCGTCGTGCTCCGCATCCACGTCAGGGTCGGAAGATCGTGGTCCTCCGCCCAGTCGGAGGCCCTCTGGACAGCCCGTAGTTGCTCGGAGAGGTCGCCGCACTTAAGGACTGTCTCCTAGTCGGTTAAAGTGGTTAGCGATGAGCTGCGTAACGGGGGGCATTGCCAGAGCATACGAGATAAGGAGCAGTACGCCTCTGAACAGTTTGGACAGTAGGGTTCTACATTAGGCGCGAAGTGACGGAATCGGCCCCTGATGGGGATTGACCCGTTTGTAGCATGCGAAAGGCCGACCATTGTGGTCTATTAAGTTTAGGGTGTGGTAGCGGAAAGGCCCGCCGAGCAAGTTGATAATGCGCCAAGATTTCATGGAAGGTGAGAAGTGAATCCCTGTACAGTCCTACGTCGCCACCCGTGAGTCCACCTGAACCGCCGTGGTGTGTAAGACTTCGCGCACAGTCATGGGCCAACTCATTGGCGTTAACAACTTCAGAGTGCACATTGATTGCCATATGGGCCGGGAACCATTTCACGCTATGAAAACCAGCAGCCCCCTCCATGCCGAGGGTGGCCGCCGCCTCCTTTGAGATCGAGCCGGAGGCGAAAGCTCGGGCTGCAGACCTGGAGTCTGTGAAGATATTGGCACGTAGATGGTCCTTCAGTGCTATAGCTATAGCAACCTGCTCGGCTACTGTTGCAGAAAACTTCCGCATGGATGCTGAGCTAATGAGAGTGCTATTGCTGTCAACTGAAACTACGGCATAGTGATCAGAGCGGTCGTACTGGGCGGCGTCTACGAAACATGCCAGATTCGGAGTGGCCGCAGCCGCTTTTAACAGGGAACGAGCCCTGGCTACCCGGCGTCCTACATAGTATTGAGGGTGCACGTTACGTGGCATGGGATCTACCTTGAACGAATTTCGGACCATGGGTGATAGAGTCATGTTGCGCTCCGTGATTTCCTGGTGACCGCATCCAACGGATTCGAGGATGCGTCTCCCCGCTCGCTATGATGAGAGTCGTATTATTTGGACCACTCGTTGGGCCTCAATCACCTCTTATAGGGTGTTGTGCATGCCTAGTTGCATGAGACGCGCGTTGCTGGTAGAGAGTGGTAAACCCAGCACGCGCTTGATGCTTTTGCGCATGAGGGCGTCGATTTTGTTCTCGTCCCGTTTAGACCAGCGTGAGGCGGAGGGTATCTAGTTAAAGTGGCTCATCAGAAACGCGTGGTAGAGTCTGAGGAGACTGCTCTCGTTTAAACCCTCTCTGCGGCTCGAGATGCTGAAGATAAGCCGAAACATATTCTCCGTCCTGGAGGTAATGCGGGCTATAGTCTGTGAGTTACCCCCGCGAGATTCCAGCAAGAGTCCGTGGACCCTGATGGTGTCCACTCTGTGGATTTGTTGTCCGTCTCTCGTATAGAGGGCTATGGGAAGTTGATCTAAGAGTGTGGAGCACCTAACCTCCCGTCGCGTGGGCCTATACAATAGAATAGGTTGGTGACAGGTTCAGGCTCATGTCTAGTATGAAGTTTTCTGTGATGTCGAGCGCCTCTTGGAGCGCACGCTCAACTGCAGCGTCAGATCCTCCCATGCACCACACGGTAATATCATCCGAATAGAGGGTGTGACCCGTTTCTCTTTCTGTGGCCAGTCTGTCCGAGAGGCCCTTCATGGCGATGTTAAACAGTAGGGGAGAGATGACCGCCCCTTGCAGAGTGGCTCTGGCTCCCAATGTAAATTCCTTGGATTTGATTTCCACTATTTTGACAGTGCCCTTCGATCCCTTAGGAAGGAGCTAACGTAGACATGGAAATGTGGCCCCAGGCCCAGGTCCGAGATGGCATCTAACACGAACCGGTGCGAGATGTTATGAAAAGCCTTGCACAATTCTAGAGCAAGGATGCCCCGAGTGTCTCTAGTGTCGTCATCAATGATTTGCTTCTTTATAAGTAACATGACGTCCTGTGTGGAGGGTGCCGGCCGAAAGCCGACCATGTTGTGAGGGAATTACTCATTAGTTTCTATGTGTCTAGATATACGGTTGTGAATGGCATGTTCGGCCACCTTACCCACGCAGGATGTGAGCGATATGGGTCGCATGTTCTCTGGCGCAAGAGGTTTGCCTGGTTTCGGGATGAGCACCACTCAGGCTGTCTTCCAAGAGTCGGGGACGAGGCCCGTTTCCCAAATTTTATTGACCTCCCCGGTCAGCAGCGCAACTGATTGTTCGTCCATGTTGCGGAGGAGCTTATTGGAGATGCCATCCGGGCCCGGTGCAGAGCGAACGTTGAGCGTTTGGAGCACCTCCCAGATTTCGGATTAGAAGACACGCAGTAGACATATCACAATGTTTAAATTCCGATGAAGTTGATCTCCTGAAACGCGGTATAACGTTTTGTCCCACGAACAAAGCAGTAGATGAGTATGAACTCCCCAAAGATATATCACAGTTTTCAAGACGCATGCGGAACAAGCAAATTTTTTTACTATCCAGACGTAGGAAAACAGGATAGAGGCGCTCTTAGGCCACCTAGCACGTGGACAACGGAAACCGAACAGTGCCTAGACCTAGATTTAAACAGAAAGCTAATCTCAAAGAAACTCTAGAGTCAACGCGGCATTGCCGCAAGGGCAAACATTTGTGTCATACTCAGCACCAAATTATTACAGACCTCAGGGAAAGAATAAATATTGTAGTAAAACCACTGGACAAAGCAGGCAGTGCTGTAATCAGGCCCATAGAGAAAACATAAATGCATGGTGTTATGCAGCGCCTCTGTAGTGTGCCTCTTTTCTGTGTCCCGATATTCGCGCTGTTTGCTAAAGAATGTGTTCGTACCAACAAGCCCGCCTAGCCAGTATTCTGAAGCTCATAAGGGAGGCCTTCAAACAACTGAGCAACCATGCCTGTTACACATGCTGGGAGCTCGGTTTAGCGGAAGCCAGTAACACCCATTTTAACAGGTTGAGAAAGGAGAGTAGACTGGGTTTATTCCACAGTAAAACAGGTTTGCCGAATAGTTGTGGTGGCGCTCCTGTCGGGCAGCCACGTAAACCCCACTTGGAGGCCAGGTGAGGTAACTGAATTTCACTGAAGCGAGGGACAACCCTCAATGGCAGACGGTCGCCAGAAGTGCTCCTCCCCCCCCCCCCCTTAGTATGCCGGAGGCTTAGGTGTGAATGGTGAAAGGAATGAAGCGTTAATGTTCACGATGGGTTGGTTTCAAGCGGTCGCACAACACGCTCTCTTCTCTGCCACCTACGTCAATCTTCAAGGTTTTCTCTTAACGTTAAACCACACGATACGAGACTTCGTAGGAATGATTCAACGAGGACTTCATAGAGTTGCGCCGCAGAAAGGTGTGCGTAGTTGTGTCCATTGCCGCAAAACTAAACATAGGCTGCCTGCGGGCGATAAGTGGTGGTGTTGGTCAAAACTGGTGGAGCCAGGAATGTAGCCTGAGTGCTGCGCCGCCGCTGGCGGAGTGCCTTGCTGGGTGCCGAAAAGCTAGCCTGGAACGCGGATTGGTGAACCATAAAGCATCTCGGCTGCGCTGACTCTGAGGTCATCCTGGATTATTATTCCCAGTCCCAGTAGTACTTGCGGTAGTCTTTCCACCCAGTGCTGTCTGTCGAGCGTGGCAGCCAATGACGCCTTAAGTTGTCGGTGGAGACGCTTGATCATGCCATTGCTCGGTAGGTGGTAAGGCATGGTGTTATGCAGGCTGATGCCTAGGAGTCTCGCCAAGGCTGAAAAAAAGCGATCTTTCGAATTGGCGGCCACGGCCAGTAGTTATTCGCAAAGGGCAACCGTACCGCGATACCCGCGTAGCAACAAATATTTCCGCCACTGTTTAGGCCGTGGTGTCTTGCAGAGGCGTCGCCTCAGGCCACCTTGAGTACCGGTCGACACACGTGAGAAGGTACCTGAAACCTTGGCAGGGCAGAAGAGGACCCAACATGTCTAAATGCACGTGATCGAAACGGATCTCTGGAGGTTGAAGCGACTACACCGCTGAACTCGTGTGTCGGGTCACTTTCACGGCTTGACAGCTTCTTGTCCAGCTTCGAACATCTTTGTTGATCCCTGCCCAGACGAAGGGATTTGTGATAAGCCTCTCTGTGTCTCTCTGATGCTGGGATGGCTTAGCCGGTGCAGTGAATTGAATATTGGCCGCCGAAACTGATGAGGCACGAATGGTGGAGGAGTACCGGCGATGTGTCGCGTGTGACCAATGTTGTTGTGTAGGGAAGCGACACCTCCGCAAGCTAGATCGATGAGCCTTTTTCCCTCAATTGGCGCTGCTCGGGGTCGTTTCGCTGAGCGGACGCTAGAGCTTAGGAATCCAGAGGGCCAGCTGCCACAGCGCCGATCCACGACAGTGCGTCAACTGCCTTATTTTCGGCAGCAGAGATATGGCGGTTGTCCGTAGAACATTCGGAGATAAGGGAAAGTTGCCGTCATACCTCCGTTATGAAAGCATGTTCCCGTTTCACGTGCAAAACATGCAAGCGCCTTCAAGGTGACATTAAAATAAAAAGCACCTCAAATTCAAGAAAGCGGCGTGTGGTTAGCTTTTGAATATTGCACCTGATATGACTTTTCCATGGAAGGGTACTACAAATATTCACAACAGGGCATCAGTATGAAGAAACAGGCTCGTGAATCGCTTCATTAGGGACATATTCTGAGCTTCATATTGAGCTGCTAATATCGCTCACTGTCTTTCGCTTTGAAAGAATTTGAACACGCAGTGAAAACTAGCCTACCTTAAGACGACATTCATATGAGAAAGCTGGAAAATGACAGATGCAATAACCACGACGGCATCACGGCCTCAAGCTTCAGACTTGGTGACAGGCTCAGAGCACGTACTATTATGAGCAATATGAAAGGGAACACAGGAACGCATGGCAAACAGCCTCGAAACAAGCTCGGAGCGATACGCCGATGACGCTGTGAAAAACAAAGGAGAAAGGAGGGCGCTCTTCCACTAACTGTTGGCGCTCCCACCACGCTGGCAATTCTACAAAGCAGCAGCTTACGTCATGAATCGTCCGACAGCCGATAAGGCAGTAATCGTCGCCAGTGACTTACGCTGATTCTTATTCTTTTCTTTCATTCTTTTTTTTTGTTCGCGCAATCGCTTGATAGTACTCTTAGACCAAGTTTGCCCTGTATTTCAAACTGATACTTTATTGGAATTGACGCACCCGGTTGTCAGTGGTACCTCGAAAAGCGGCGGCGCTCGAACCAATGACGACAGATGAATAGAATAAAGAAAAATGAAAAAAAGAACATTGATAAACTGTCTCTCGTGCGACTTTGTTGCACGAAGTTCGTTCAGAAAAATTCACGTAGCACACTACAGTGGCCCACGCAGAGCAGTCAACTCTGATTTTGTAGCCTCAAGATGCCTCGAGTGCATCTTAAACAGCGGGCAGATATAATAGAAATGTCTAAAAGAAGTTATACGCAGCGCAATATTGCTCTTTTGACAGGCCACCCATTGCAAACGGTCAACCGGATTATCCAGGCTTACCAAGACGAAGGACGCATAAACGATGCGCCGCACCGCAGACGACCCCGATCAACATTGAACGACCAAGGCCTCTGCATCGTGGCTGCCGTCAGCGACAAACCATTTCAAAGGGCAAAGGACGTTCGAGATGCTCTTTGCCGGGACAACTGGAGCGACAGCACGGTACGATGAAGGCTTAGAGGAGCAGGACTGCGAAGTCCCATCACCGCACGGAAACCTCTGCTCACCGCAGCCAACATAGCTGCTCGCCTGAGGTTCGTTACTGGACACCGCACCTGGAGTGAGTGCGAGCGGAAGTATGTGGTTTTCTCTGAGTCCACGTTCTCGAGCCGCTGGGACCAACGAAAGAGAGTGTGGCGGACCGAAAACACACGCATCAGTCCGCAGAATATCTAGGAGGTGGCCGCCAGCGTACGCATGTCTGTGAACGTCTGGGGGGCGATTTGCCACGAAGGACTAGGCCCGCTGGTGAGAATTGATGGGAGCTTCACCAGTGCTGCGAATTGCTCTCTGCTCGAGCACCAAGTGATCCCTTACGTGTTGAACGGGCCGCACCTGCATGGGTGTTATTTTTCCCAGCAGGACTTGTCTCCCGTTCGCACATTGAAGGACGTGACGCGCCTTTTGGAAGAGCGAGGGGTAATGCAATTTCAGTGGTGCGCGAAGGGTGCCGACATGAACATTGAGAGCATGTTTGGGGCCGTATGAAAGTGAACCTTTCGAAGAGGTCACTAGAACTGGCGAACTCCGACCAACTATGGGAAGCAATAGAACGTAAGTGGAAGCGCCTTCAGCGTGATACCGCATTCATCGAGGCTCTCTACGCGCCTCTGCCTCAAAGAATGGAGGCCCTCGTTCAAATCGGCGGTGGAATGACGCGTTATTAGGCCCCCAAGGAACAAAACAAAGGACGAGCATAAGCTGCGATGACGCAATTGCCTTATTTCATTTGCTTCAATATTTTTGTAATACGCGGCAAGCGCCAATAAACGTATTTTTAACTCAGCCTTAAAGACCATTCTTTCTCGATTTACAAGATTTGCCATAATTCGATATCGAAGTAAGGAACAGTGCAACCTTCGGTTACGATTCGGCGCAAAAAGTTACCAGTGACGCAATATCGAACAGCGTTATCATTGTCTGCTGGCGATGCGAAGTTTCGCACTTTGCAGACGCACGGCGGGAGTGCGAACAGTTCTCAGAACAGGGTTCGCCTTTCCTCTTTGTTTCCAACGGCGGCCGCTGCGTATAACTCATATACTGGGTCTGAGGGTGTTTTCTACGTGTTCCTGTGTTCCCTTTCATATTGCTCATAATAGTACGTCCAAAAATAAGAAGACTGAAGTTACGAGGAATCGAATGGACCTTACGTAATGCAATAGTGTGTAATCTAGTGTGACGACGAGTACACCACGTAGACCGGTAAAGTCTCGGGCTCTTGCAGGAGAGGAAGAACGACACTCGATCTCTTAGCGTAGCATTCTTTTTCATAATAGAGTGTTTTAGCAGAGCATATTTGCCCTCCCGCTCCGCTCATGCGGCTCGCTTAGCCTCACCGGAGCGTGGCCGACAGATTGCACTTTAGCTAAGCGGAGAAAATTCCGGGTTGCACGTAGAGCCCCCTGGTTATACAAGATGAAACTACAGTTATAAAAAACACAATATTTTATTGTTCAGCCGCATAAGAAATAAATATTTTTTCTCGTAAACATTTTATAACACATAAAAGCAAAGCCTTACGTTGTTATTAAGGAAGGTTCGTTTTTTTTGTTACTAAGCACAGTTGCGAGCCAGCGCCGGGCCAGAAAGTGGTCGTGCCATAGCCATGCTATAGTCGTGCGCCTCGTTGCGTCCGCGAGTTTTTCGCAGCAGTGGTATTAAGCCGGCGTCATGGCAAACAAGAAAAGGATCCTGCAAGATCCACTCTTTTTGAGTCAGCTGACGTGGCGTGACATCGAAGACCTTGTAGTCATGGAACTGTTTTCTGTGACGCGGCGAGATCCGCTTTCCGTGGGCGGATACCTTAACGTCGACGCACTAGACAGTGGGCTTTTTCGGTCATATCTTCGCTTTGAAAAGGCTGATATCAGAAGACTGCGAAGTGCTCTTCTTGTGCCTGATGTCATCTCAACACCGCAAAGAGTGCTCGTCCCCGGAGATGAAGCTCTCTGCATCACACTGCGCCGCCTCTCGTACCCTAACAGGCTCTGCGAGTTGGAGCAGCTTTCCGCCGGCACTACTCTGTGATCTCCTCAGTGACTAGCTATGTACTCTCGCACATCGAAAAGAAGTTCATTCACCTCTTAAAAGACGTGAACAACCACACCTGGGTTGATTTGCCTACAAATGCCATGTTCGCTCAGGTAAGCAATTCATTCGAATTTCTTCGACCGCAATTACAGATGTTTGCTTTGCAGGCCATACATTCCAAAGGAGCCCCCCTCCACAACTGCTGGGGGTTCATAGATGGAACCGCCAGGGCTATCTGTAGGCCATCGACCAGTCAAAAAGGTTTCTTCTCTGGGCACAAACATGTTCACTCCGTGAAATATCAATCGATCATGTGCCCAAACAGTATCATTGGCCAACTCAGCGGGCCGTTCTGCGGTAGCCGACATGATGCTGGTGAGTTTCGCGTTCAGCATTGGTTGGCATAGCATCAATACAACTGGCTTTTGTACTAGAGAGGAGGAAGAAAAAATACAGTAACTTAACCCCCTTTTTTGCTTACATGTCTCTCAGGTATCCTGCGGAAGAGCAAAACGTACGAGAAGCTGGAGAAGCTAGTGCAAGGGCACGACTACTGCCTCTACGGGGAAACTGCTTACCCATTGAGGCCAC
This sequence comes from Dermacentor variabilis, assembly GCF_050947875.1. Taxonomy (NCBI): domain Eukaryota; kingdom Metazoa; phylum Arthropoda; class Arachnida; order Ixodida; family Ixodidae; genus Dermacentor; species Dermacentor variabilis. The sequence continues at coordinate 132,167,176 of NC_134571.1, forward strand.
TGTTGCTAAAGCCTTATGGTGGAGTGGGGATAACTGCACGTCAAGAAGCCTTTAATAGGGAAATGAGCAAAGTAAGGCAAGCTGTCGAGTGGGGCTTCGGGAAGATCGCAGGACTGTTTGCGTTTCTCGATTTCAGAAAAAATCAGACGCTCCATCGGCAAAACTTGCCTCGCATGTACAGGGTTAGTGCGATTCTCGCAAACTGCCACACATGTATGTATGGCTCTCAAGTGTCACAGTACTTTGGGCTTGATCCACCGAGCTTGGAAACATACCTTTGTCCAGGGTACCAGTAAATACCACTTAGCACATAAATTCAGTAGCATGGAACTTGGTTGGTTTGGTTTTTGTGGTTTAACGTCCCGAAGCGACTCAGGCTATGAGGAATGCCGTAATTAACGTGCACTGACATCGAACAGAACACTGGCCTCTAGCATCTTGCCTCCATTGAAATGTGATCGCCACGTCCGGGGTCATACCAGCGTTTTTCGGGTCAGCAGCTGAGCACCATAGCCACTGAGCTTCCACGGTGGCTGCATAAAACTTCAGTTGAATTCATAACAATGAAAGTTGCTCTTAAAATATTGCTTCTTTTATTGCATTGTTATGGAACACAGGACAAACGTTCAAGTTTTTTTATTGAGCACTTGGAGCAGTCATAATAAACAGCGCAAGATAGCTGAGCAAATTGAGTTTGTCTTCATTGAGGAATGAGCAAACGGGAATGAGAACAAAAAAGTGGCGCTTACAAGAAAACATACGGCAAGTTGAATTATGCAAACAAGAGGTGAGGCATGCAGACACGACACAAGAGTAGAGAAGTGCACAACACGAACGCCGACTATCAACTGAAGGGAGCTCTGAGGCGAAAAAAGAAAGAAGACACAGAACTCATCTGCGCGAGCTCAGGAATGGTATCACCGCGTGTCAGTCGGGTACACGTGTCGGTCTACGTACCCGACTGACACGTGGCGATACCATTCCAGAGCTTGAGCAGATGAGTTTTGTGTCCTTTCTTTTTTCGCCTCAGTGCTCCCTTCAGTTGATAGTCGGCGTTCGTGTTGTCCACTTCTCTACCCTTGTGTCCCGTCTACGCGCCTCACCTCTTGTTTGCGCAATGAATCCTTACCAACTAGCTCAGCTTTCTGTCGTTCTAAGGGAATTTGAAAACTGCCTTCACCCATGTGATCCCGCAAACCATCCTCACTGCACAAGCAAACGTGACTGAGAGCAAGCTACGTCAAACTGTTTAGGTATGTTTAGGATATTAACTTCACGTGTGTCTTCTAGTACTCCATTAAATTGACTTGTGCATGTGTGATTACAAGAAATGATTTAAATAGCGTTCAGCCCAGTAAATCTCTCCTTCAAAATGTTCTCAATGCGCTCCATGCGCTCTAACAGCTGATGGTGTTGGTGTTTCAAAGTTTGAATTTGCAACCTATGGTTTTCCTCCTCTAGTTTCTTTCTTCCAATGCCTACTTTTTCTGGTCCAGTTCTAGTTGTCGTTTCTGTATAGCGAGCTGCTCCTTCTTCAACGTGAATTCATAATCTTCACGTCGGGCTAGGAGCTCCAGGCCCATGGCTTGAAGCCCTTGAATTCCTGTGAGGACAACAAAGGGAAACATTTCTGCTGTCACCTGGAGTGAAAAGGTTATCACAGTATCTAGCCAGTAGCAGTCACGTTACAAATATACTCTTAGAATAAATGTCTCGTCCAGAGCACACTTCTTATGCTTGAGAATATTACACAGCAACAGAGCAAGAGCTGGCATGTACCTGTGCACACAGAAGTAATCATTATGCACAGCATGTCAAAACTGTCTAGCCAACAGGGTTGCCCTGGAGCGGTGTACGTTCTCAGTGATGCCTCTTGAGCCTTGAAGCAACATTGCAGAAGATCCAGAGCTTTACAAGGGCCAAGGTGAGAAGAACGTTTATCCTACCTGGCTGTTGCAGGAGCCGTGATTGACCTAAAAGCTGCGCCTTTTGGTCTCGACACTTTCGTGAAAGGCTCTACATTGTGTTTGTAAACTCATCATCATCATCACCACCAGCCTATTTTATGTCCACTGCAGGACGAAGGCCTCTCTCTGCCTACGAACTCCATTTGCCCCTGTCCTGCGCATACCGATTCCAACTAGCACCCGCACGTTTCCTAATTTCGTCGCACCACCTAGTCTTCTGCCGTCCTCTACTGCGCTTCCCTTCTCTTGGTACCCATTCTGTCACCCTAATTGTCCAACGGAATCTCTGTAGATATTTTCCAGGTATGCATCCCTGTTTGCAAAGGAAGTACACATGTAACACCGTAAAAAATACATGTACATCTGAGTGATGCCATGTGATAATTATACCTATTCTCTTGTGTAAATTGCTTGTAAGCCGACTTGTGCGATTTTACATGCTACAGTAAGGTTATATATGCCCAGCTCTATGCTGCAACTTGTGAAGGCTTATTTGTATGGCAAAGTTAGCATTGTTAACATGAATACAACTAAAAGCTATCACACGTTCAGTAGTATGTAGGAGTTTGTGGTAGCACGCAGCTGTAACTCACAGCATACTACATACCCAGTGGGTGCAACGAGTGCGAGGTTCAGCAGATTAATTTGTTCTGCATTTCTCATCTCATGCAAGGTATCCTGTCAAAGAGAAACTAATATCAAGATTGTTCCTTAGCTGTTAAGGTACACATGTTGTAAGTGAAAAAAAACTGCATTAAAATTGCAGATTTGTCGGCTGGTCAAATTTCAGCTGAAAGTCAACCCTTCATGGTGCCTGCTGTTCCTTTGCATTCATTTTTGGTGTTGTTACCAGATCTCGTTAAACATGCATGTTTACTGTCATTTCTAGCTTGAAACAGCCAAGCTAAAGGTATCGTGCCAGACAGTACAGGCATAAACTCTGAAGTGTAAAGGCCAGAGCTGACGACAAAGATATGCATTAAAATGGATTTCCTAACTGACAGGTTGACTTATCTGCATTATTCAAGTTTCCACACTTCTTCTTATGGCTAAATTATATTCATAATTTAAGACACATGTACAAACAATACAGAAAAGGTCGCGTGAACATAGAGAGCATCGCTTCAAAATTAATTATAATAAAACATGAATAAAATATATGTACCACTTAACTAGAACAAACCAAACAGAAAGTACAATGAATGTTATTTCGCTACTGGCCTATATTTCTCTCGGTTTCTAGCCTTTCACTAACAGTATTTGTACAGTGCACCCGTGGCCCAAAAATATTCCAATTTGGAGCAGTACCGTGTTCTTAGGCAGGTGGCTCCTTAATGAGTGCACTGATATCACTCCGCTTACATATGTGACGGTTTGAGAAAGCAAACCCTTCCGAAAGTCATCCCGTTTGAGTGCAAGTGGAAGTTATATGTGGCAATTAACTGGCGGATGTTGCATATAGAGCATAGGAGATGCTAGTGGAGGACTCCAAGGAGACTGGGAAGACTGTCTACTTTAATGCCGTACATAAAGGCAACCTATGTATAATAATGTCGTGAAGCTCTGCATAACGTTCTACGCAAAAGCACCACAAAAGACATTCATTCTATGCAGTACTGTCACTCACCTTTCGGAGCGCTCCTTTTGCGCTTTCGCGGTAGCTGTTGTGAGTCTTGTACCATCGCAGCAGCATCATCTGTGCCGGAATTTTGCATGTCTGCAGACGCCTGTCCAGTGTCGGTAGAGAGCGGGCTCTCCGGTGACAGCGGGGCCTCCAGCTCAGCTCTGCACATTGACGTTAGCAGCTGAGATGCCGCTGACTCACCGTAGGCTGCAAAAAACAGCAGTGAAAAAATAATCGTAATGCCCCTGCTATGATTACCTTTTGCAAGCGCCACAACCGAATGCAAAGAAAATTACACTGCTGCCCGACGGCATGCCGGCACGACTGCATCGTTCACACACACACAAAGGCGCGCGCGCACGCACGAACGCCCACGCGCACGCACGCACGCGCGCACAAACGACTGCCTTTAAGTGGCTCATAACATTATAATTTTCCCTCTACGTGCAGCTTGTCGTCCTCTATGAGGCTGACAGGCAAACAGGTCATCCCTCTAGGTGCCCACAACAACCATTCGAGATATTCGGCAATTATATTTTCATAACAGCTTTAGAAACATCATCCTCATGCTATTCGCTACAAGGCATGCAACTGCTGACGTGCAATATGCATTCTGCCTTCGCGACTCGAAGGGAACTGTACTCGATTATGAGTAAGCATGATTACAACACTCGCCATTCGTCAGTCCGTCGTCTGTCCGGCTTCCCTCAGCGTTCATCAGCTCCAATGCAGTGTCTCTCGCATGCTGCGCGGCGCGCATTTCGGCAGCAGCCGAAAACGGCGCCGTCAGCACCGCTTTGCATGCCGCCGTTGCGCTGCCTTTCCTGGGCACTGTTTTCGGCGTGTGCCCGAACTCCCAGCCATGTCTGAAACTTCCTGCAGCAACTGGTGCAGCTCATTGTACTGCTCCTCTGTTCCAGATCTGAGAAGGAAAGCGCAGGGTGGGTAATGTGTTCACGAATGCGTGCCCAAATCAGGATATGGACATACACACTTACTTTCTCAGGTTGACGCTGTCCTGTTGTCGAAAATATCCCACGAGAAGGTCCACTCTGTCGCGCACTGCACGGAGTGTGAGCTGGCGCCCCACTGCCGAAGAAACGTTCTCCCTAACTTGCTCCCACAAGCGAAAGTTTTCGAATGGGTTCGTCGCTACGACTTCACGCAGAAGACATAAATCTTCATCAATGCGGAACCTCTTTCGAGGTTTGCGGCCTGTGAGTTCTGCAGACACTGTCGAAGCACATGTTGCACCCGCGACTGCCATATTGGAATCCGCTTCTGCCCCGACGAAGCACGAGACCAGAATGCTTTGCGTGAGACGCGCTCGCCCAGCCGCTCCACGCATACAGTTTCCTACAAAAATTACTAGAGGGAACTCTGACGCTAGTGTCTACGAGAGCTGCAATGGGAGCGGTTGTTTAAGCACGGGAATTATGGGAAGTACATGGATTTGCCTAAACTTCGTCCTTTCGGCCTCAAACGGCTTTGTGACTTTGTAAACCCGTCATTGTAACCAGTGTATTGCGTAATAAACAAACAAATAAACATCATTAAAATTGCCCGACGGCAGGATTCGAACACAGGCACTCTAGCACAGAAGCCTGATATTGAAACCATTAGGCTGCGGACGCAAGTATCGACAAGCGAATGAAGCGCGCTTATGAATTTTTCGCGGGCACTGTTGACCGTTTGAACCCTTGAAGCAAAGAATCCATCATACGTTTGAACTTTGCTGGAGCGTTGCACAGACCGAATGGCATAACTTTGAATTGATATAGGCCATCAGGAGTGAAGAACGCGGTCTTCTCTTGGTCTTTTTCAACCACGGAAGCCTGCCAATAACCAGACCGCAGATGTATTGATGAAAAGTAGTTGGCACCGTGGAGACAAACAAAGCGTCGTCAACGGGTGGCAAGGGGTAGACGTCTTACTTGGTAATGCAGTTTAGATGACGACAAGCTACGCAGAAACTTTATGTGCCATCTTTTTTTTGAACAAGCACCACTGTTAGGATCGGCCTGCAGGGGTACTGCTCTGCAAAGCTGAGGTGGAATATGCCTTGGTAGGCAACCAAAAGGCGCGACAGACCAGCTGTTTGCTCAGGGAATAGGTCCGCAGCAATCATGGTACTAAATGTTGCGTCAGGGCAAATAGCATCCTGTCGACATGGTGAAGAATCTGAGCAGACGTCTACGGAAAACTTCGTGACGTGGTCATCCCCGATAGCACGGAGCATTGCAACCGATATGTCTTTGGGTAGAACTTCCTTTGTCAGGCCAAAATTAATGACAGGGAGGCATTTCCGGTTATCGGTGACGGTGACGACGGAGTGGGGCACGGTGATATGGCGCATCAAAAGGACATCAGGAACAGGCGTGGCGACGTAATCACCATCGGGCACATGAAATGATAGCAAATGGACGAAAGTCAAGGCTTTAGGCGGCAGGCGGACGAAGAGGTCGTACTAACGTTGTTCGGCATTTTGGCACGTATATGCTCAGGTAGAGGACGTTCGAGGCAAAGGGTACCGGCAGAACAGTCGATCAATGCTGAATGCGTCGTAAGAAACTCGAGTCCGAGGATTAAGTCATAGGGACAATTGTAAAAGAACTTAAAAAAGAACAGCAGTGTAAAAAGAACAGGAACATGGCGGCCGGCGATAATTATGCGGGAAGTACACATTCCAGTGACGTCAACAGTGCTGCCATCGGCTCGAGTAGTAGGAGGCATGAGAACTTTCCTCAGTCGACGACGGAAGTTACAACTCATTATGGACACCTGGGCTCCAGCGTCTATTAACGCCGTCAAAGGGACACCGTCGACGTGAACATCAAGTAAGTTCTGATTCGTTGGGAGCGTCAATGGAGGATTTCTACACGACGAAGATAATGCGACACTACCGCCAGGAGCTGCATGGTCTAGTTGTCCGTCCTCGATGTTCCATAATTGGTCGGCGACGAATAGTGGCATGGCTGGGGCGACGGGGAACGACGGCGCTGACGTGACGGCGAGCGACGAGGACGACTGACATCGACGGATACATCAGAGGTAGGAGGCATACGACGAGGCGGGTAACGGCGCGGGTCGGCATATGGGCGAGGAGAGGAGGAAAAGGAGCTCGAACCCAGTGACGTCCAGGTAGTGCGGCAGTGGCGAGCGACGTGGCCAGTGCGGAGGCAACAGAAGCAAATGGGCTCGTCGTCCTGAGTTCTCAACTGGGTAGGGTTGCGGTGTGTGGGAGGGGAATACAGACCGCCGTGAGGCGGAGCAGTTGGCACCGGTCGGGTGTCAGGTCGGGAGACGGAGTATACAGCCGGAAAACCTAGATTTGGAAATTCTTGCCGTAGAACTGCCTCAATGAGAGAGATCGCCGGGGCTGGTTGGCCAATGGTGGGTTCAAGGGGGCGTGCATGGAACAGCGCAGGACTTGTAGCCTCGAGTTCGGGGTGAACAATACGTGTGGCGTGCTCATTTACGGGTGCTGAAGCGGTAAGGTCTATGCAAGACGACGTCGCACCCATATTAGGGAGCCGGGAGAACGGGTGGAAACATTGTTGAAGACCAACATATTTAAGGCGTTGTCCGCGATCCGTTTGAGTGCGGTGCCGACTTTGTCAAACTCGGCCATTTTCTCGTCGACTTTCTGGCAAAGAGCGAGCACGTCTTGTATGTATGAGACATAAGATTCAGTAGAAGACTGAACTCGGGTAGCAAGCTCTTTTCTAGCAGCCAGTTGCCGAGCGGTGGGATTTCCAAAGAGGTCGAGGAGCTTCTCCTTGAAAGCATCCTAGCCAGAGATCTAGTCTTCGTGTGTCCGGAACCAGACTCGAGGAGTTCCGTCCAAGTAGAATAAGACATTCGCGAGGTAATGGTTGGGTCCCATCGGTTGTTTTGGCTTGCACGTTCATATAGGTTGAGCCTGTCCTCAATGTCGACATTATCTGGGCGGAGAATATGCCAGGATCGCGGGTATTGGTAACCGTAACGTAGGTTGTTCTTGGGGTCGTAGGAGTAGAAGGAGACGAGGTGTCGTCACCGGGAGCCATGACCGAAAGCAAGACGGGGCGGCTGCTGCGGAGCTCCGTGGCGTGGACGGGGAATGGCACCCTCCACCAGAATGTTACGCGAACGAAGGACTAAGGCTGGAAACTATTTACAAAGTATATTTAGAAAAGGTAAATAAAGCGATGGCCAGTTCAGCCGACAGCTCGAGAACCAGAGAGCGTTCGCGGTCTTCGTCGGGGCGCCCGCGTGCATCGGCCACAAGAAACACACAATACGCATGTATCAATATTATTAACAACACTTCACTAAATACATTTAAACTGATGATCTTAACTGCAGAATATCACTATACAATTGAATTAGACTAGGGAGGAAACCATAAACTTTCGAAAATGGGAGTTTGAAACTTACTTCGTAATGTCAGTTCAAGATAAAACAACAACAAAAACACTGAGCGCTTGGGTTGCTTCGCATGTGGTTTTCCCAAGGAGCTTTACACCGATGCGGAGTCATATTAGATGACGTTGGATAAGATGACCACGGTGTACCTGCCAGAATGCCTTCTCTGAAGATATCGTGTGCAGCGGGGAATTGTTTGTACGCTTGAAAAAACGTTCCGAATATCTTTTCCCGCTTTGCTTTTAAGCCCGTGCAGAGTTTCTAGACTCTTCTTCTTATATGACTCTTTGGACATCTCTCGAATGATGTCATTGGACAACTCGTGTGCTGGTTTCGTTTGTACTTTCAAACTAAAGTTGGTAGTTTGTGAACCTGCATCTATATTCAATTTGTTGTAGTACCTCAAGCTACGAGTAAAGCAGAGCAATCAATCTTGATAGACATGAAACCCAATGTCTTCCAGCTAAAAGCGTAAACGTAATTAACCGTTATTATGGCATAGAAGTAGAGTGGAAAAAGATTTCCTATTTGTTTTTCAGCTGCGAGAGACAGAAATTTGATTATTACCCTGCGGATGACAGTTTCCTAGAACATGACGAGAGAGGCGAACCTTGATCTACTTGCGCAGCGTACTACAAAAGACTGGAAATCCATGTAACTACTCGTGCGAGTAATTCTGGTCAAATTCTTTAAAGTGTGAATTGTCTTTTACAACTGCCGCTGCATTAGAAAGGGTGGTAGAGCGGGGTCGCCAAGAATGGATTGAAGGGAGCTCTAATAACTTCGAGAGGCTCTATGAATTTAACTTTAATATAAAAGCATTAGTAGAGGCCGCAACAATTACGCCCTATGATCCGACATATGCTTAGGCTCTTCCATACATCCCCTTTCGTGCCATGCTTATTTATTCTGCCTTGACATACAAATCCAGGAAATTATATCTGATGGTTCGTTCCCGTGCACAGGCACGTACATCAGCACCGACCTGAATGTAAATTAAGCTGATATATTTATCCTCTCGTTGGTGTAGCTACTGTACGGATGACTTTCTCTAACATTTCCAGGAGACCTAATATTACGCACGAAATGTCCAACAATACTACCGAGTCCCTTGTGCTTCTCTATCTTTCAGTTGTTTGGACACGTGTTTTATCCATATCCGCCCAGAACTAAAGTGACGATCCCCCGTTATGACAGCTCCCATTCTAGAAAGATTAAGGGAGACATTGCTCTAGCTGTATCCGTGAAGCGCTATGAAGATAGTTCGACCAATGTCGTGACTAGCGAAACATCCACACAAAGCATTTGTTAGACGCATTTACCAATTTTGTCTGTAAGATGGCATAACGAGAAGCATGACAGTTACGCGAAGAAGCAATTCAAAAGAAACGTAAATAAATATACCGGTGCATATCACAAGTTATCTGACAAAATGAAGAAAGACAGCAGACACAAAGGAAATCTATTTTTTCTGCACTATGCAAGGTATCCAGTATGTGCAATGTTTTACATAAACATGGCCTGTAAGCTTATACAAACCTCGAAAAGATGGAGAAAGCGTAGATCATAAGTAGAAATGAATCCGCCATAAACTGTAGTAAACTTCACATGCATAGGACCGAGAAGAAATTTTTTAATGATGCAGTCAGGCAACATTATGCACCATGAAGATAGTATTGGAATCATTTACTATATTATTGCAAGTATTGTGCTTGCACACCTTGCTGTAATTGACGAACCCTAAGCGAGAACTGGAAAATCCAAAACCTGCTTACGTAAGTGGAGTGTCAATAAATGTGTTAGTTCAGCATTTCTCGCTTTCCTGAACAAAAAATATTGCTGGATAGTTAAAAAATGGCAATATTTTCTGTACGCATTCTCGACTTTTGCATTTTGTGCTTGGTTTTGTTCCCAAACATATAACAAATGCCTTGTTTATTTTTTGAAAATTTCAATTGGTAGAAAATGCTCTGTCTGTACTCTCCTTATTTTTCTTCATTCCAATTTTTTCTTGTGTTTTACGGATCAAGATAGGGCTGTGTATACTAGTTTGTGGTTTAAAAGAAATTCCTTGTTCGATATTGGCCTTTTTTCTTGTTTATTCATTATTCTATGTGCTTTAGAGAGCAGAAATGTTTAGAGAGGGAGTATCTTTCATTCTGACGTAGATTTGATGCCGTCACTTCACGAAACTAATATATCGCAGGCAGCTTAGAGGCAAAGGTGATGTTTTAGGGCTGCCTGATTTAAGTTGTTCATTTCCAAGCTCCGTATATTTTTATTACGTATTTATTAGTTACCATTTCATAATTGCTGCGGAATTTCACCAAAAATATATTTTTCTGAAATAGTTGCTAAACTAATGATTGGTATAAGTTGTCGATACCCGCAGCATTCTTGCCCTAATGGTGCAGGCAGTGTTTTCTATGCAGTTTACATAATACAAGGGCTTCTAACAGAATGCACCTATGTTTCACGTTTTCAATGTGTAATGAGCGTGCGGGACAGGGAATAGCTGAGTAAAATGTACTCATATAAATTTGAAAGGAAACCGCCATCTACCGCAACGTGTGTCAGAGTGGCGAGTACGACAGCGACTGTGCAGCCCCTCATGATGGTTTATTTTATCTGAAATTGCATCCAGAAAGTCAGCCTCTCTCCTTTCTCTGCACTTTTCTTGCAGATCCAGGCACAGAAGCAGCAGTCTGCAAAGAGAGGTTGGAAGCAGTGGGAAGCACAATACCTGTCAGATTATTTTGCAATGTCGAGCTCCGCATTTATTTTATGTATGCCCTACCTGCTCGAAACATGTGTTGCTTGTATTAGGCTCGAAGCTGTGACAACGTAGCCAAAGAATAGGGCGCTATCTCATACAACGTAAAGTCTTGAGAACAGTATGCGGTTCGTTCTGTCCAATTCTTCCGCCTCTTCAGGTCAAGGGCGTTATTGCTGCACGTACTTCAAATTTTAATTTTTTTAAGTATGTCCTGGCGAGCAGCAGACAAAGAAGTAGGGATTTTAGAACAGCTTGAGAAGCAGCCTTAAATTTGCTGAGAATATACAATTAGTCATTCAACGGTGGCGGCACGTAAAGTAGAAGCGCTGTGACAATGTGCATTAGATTTCCTGGCCTTCTACAATATCACCTGGAGACTACAGGCAACCAGCAAGTGGGCAAGTATTTTTGTTACGATGTCTCGATTGAGTATTTCCGTCTGTCAAATAAAGCGGATGCATTGGTCTCCTTCAACTGCCACTGTTTTCAATTGTGCGCACGGTATATTTGCACTCACTTCCATTTGCATTTTGACACAAGCGAGGTTTTTCTAGATATCTCATGCACACATTCGTTTCGTCAGAACTAGGTCATCGCCTGATATGACAACACAAGGCAGTAGACACGAACCTAGCCGGTCTATTCGCATAGCCGTCTGCATTGCATTGAGCAGATTACAATTCATATAGGCACGCATGTCTCCCTTATTGTGAACAAGTTCTTATAAAGTGAAACCAACCGCTATTATAGTTCTCACCATACGTGAAATGAGAAAATCCTCCAAGACGCGCTTGTTTGTATATTGTTAACACGTGCAGGACAATTTCGCGATCTTTGAAGAGTTCCACATTTTTTATTTTTTATTTTGTTTACATCGTACTGCAGGCCGTGTGGCCCAAACAGGTGGGGCAAGGTAACAAATAAAAAATACGCGTACAAATGGCAGAATTGCAAAATATAAAACTTAAGAAATGAAACATAATAGCACAAAACAGCAACGTCACGTAGGAAATACTACTTATACGAGTCTGAATTGATTCAGGGGAGTTCAGATGATGGAAAGGGATGCGGTTCGGCCGTGGTGACAAAGTTATTTTGGCGTGTAAAGAATCTTAGTGGGACAAGTTTTACAAGCTTTTCGTGGCCCCCCAACAACATATACCTTGGGCCCTATAACGTAAAACTATTCCAATATTTTTTATAATTCCAGTCTCCTTACGTCAAATTTACGTAACAGCCGACGCAAGCACCGGGCGGTCACCCGCATGGTTGCCTGAACAGACCATTTAAACGCTATCCTCGTCCATACGGGGACACTTTTGTTTGCTTGAAAAACGAATGATATTGCTTACACTGGGCGGCTTTTCTTATCTAATTGTCTGACAAGAGCCCAGGCTTAAACTCAAGCGGAGAGGGATTCGATGGTGTCGAGCCAACGTACTGAAAATCATTAACCGGATGAAGAGGGTGGTGCCAGCCTCTGCGATTGTTCCGCTTCCTCTTATTTAGCTTGTTGTGGCTGGTCGAAAATCGCGGCGGCATGCAACGGAAGCTTACGAATGACGTTAAAACTGATCCCCAGCAAGGAAGAGTTGGCAGAACAAGATTGCAAACGAGCCGAAAGTGCCCGAAAGCGTTACGCGGCCACGCGAGAAGTTTCATTTTACGCAAATAAACCCGTGATCTCCGGCAGGTGCGAATAGCCAGGTGCGAATAGCCAGTGCGAATAGCCAGTGCGAATAGCCAGAGCCGGCAGCCATCTTTTAATCCTTTCGGAACAGGCGGCCTGCGGCAATTCAGAGGGAATTCAGCTTTGTTAGGCATATTAATACATCTTTAACGCATACACGTCATTTTGACGCGGCGAGTTTTTGCAGTTATTGACGTCGCGTGACAGACAGGTTAAGTGGGTGCAGCCCGAAAACTTTTGACCAATAGAGGAAGGCTATGGCGAAGATGCGTCGAATCCGAAATAAATATTTTTATTTTGTGGGGTCAAATCATGCATAATCAATGCGTGCACGTCATATCAGATGGCGAGCTGTCGCATTTTCCGTGGCGTCCTTTGATATACAGGTCAAGTGGGGCTGGTCGAAAAAAGTTTTTGACCAATCGCGGAGGGCTTATTACAGAACTGTAATAGAAAATTTGTTATAGATTTAGGTTATAGCGCCCCTTCTTACGGTAATAATGCTTGTCGAGAACGTGACGAACGATAGCCAAGAGTGAAAACACGGGAGTGTGCTGCTTGTGCCGGCAGAACGCATAAAAGATAACGCCAATGAGCGCAAACACCCGGAACTTATTACTAGAAAATTCTGTCTTCTTAACAAAGGAAAACAGGCTTTGCACGCACGCATTTGTCATGAGTGGGAGCAGGAGGAATTCTGCGAGCATCTAGCATGGTCTGGTTGAGGGCTTGTGTTGTGGCCACCGTAGCGTACTTTCGCGTCGGTTTAAGCGAAGTTCGTTTGTAAAAAAACGTGCAGCCGCACGTGTAGCTGTGCTCTTAAAATGCAGGGAATAAGGCCCGGGAATGGGTTTATGCATGGAAATCAGATGTTTTCATGATATTGTTATGTTTAATAGACAGGCCAAAAAGGGGCCGTTTCCGCTGCCAGTTTTCCGCCGATAGTCGAGTAGTCAGCGCCAGTGTCCATTAAGCAGTAACATTTGGACTGTCGATCAGCACAGGTATGTTGATTGAAAAGTTGTGTGCAGCCTGAGAGGCCGGTGTGGTCAAGTCTCCATCGGTCGGAGGTCGCGTTGATTGAAGGTCTTCCGCACGTCGAGTATCAGCGGCCTCGCCTCGAAAGCTCGCTGACGTCAGTTCCTGGCGAAGGCTCGGAGATTACCCTTGCGACCTAGGACTTCTACCTCCCGTATAGTATGATCGTGGTGATGGCGATCGCGACTGGCGCATTGATGACGGTGGCTCGCACTGTTGGGCGATGAAATCGTCAATCTCGGGTGGCCGTTGTCCGAAACGGAATCAGAGTGAATTAATAGGAACCCGGGAGACCAATGCGGTGGTACGGGCACGCGCAGTAGACATGACCCGTATCACCACAGTGGTAGCAGAGCGTTCGTCGTTCGGCAATGCTCAAAATGTCCAATTGACGCATGGCTGGTCGAGCCTCTCTAGTTATCATATTTGCCAATGCCTCTGCCCCGTTGTCGGACTAAACGCTGCACGCAACAGCCGCGTCACACCAGGGAGGAGCTTCGCGCCGATGCTAACTCACTCTAATGCGTAATCATGCGAACGACAATTAACATTTGGAGTCGGATATCTCAGAACCCAGACACGATAGAATTCTTCCAATTGATACTGTGTAGAAACACAACGTGGCTTTCTGTCTGTAGAATATGGCGTCATTCCTAAGTTGCATTGCGTTCTCTCTCAATGCCGAAATAATTTTGGCTCCACTGCTTTCATAATCTATATCTGGTTTTACGAAAGGCCGTGCTCTCGTCAGCTCTTGATACGGTAAGAGCATATTCTACCAACTCCCGCTGTTCTTTGACTTAGCATTGTTCAGGCGAAGTACTGGGTTCGTGAATCTGTGTACATATAATGAACTGGTGGTGATAGCACTCGCTGCATTTCAAGGGCTGAAATAGGACCTCGAAAAGACGTTTTCCATTTCTCTAGTTCGTTACTGGCAGAAACAGTACCTTTATTGATAGGTCGTGAATCATTAACCGGGAAGCACCTGCAACACCTCACAGAACATGAGACATGGTGAGATCCTCCAGGAGCTTGACATTTTCTTCGTCATCTCCTTTGTAGTCCCCGACGGTGGTTCGTTTCTCGTGGGATGCGGCAGCCATATATTACAGCGGCGCTTTATATGGCTCGGGTGTCATAGAATTTTCGTGTCCGCAAATAAACATTATCGTCATCAAAAGCGTAATCAATGCGTAATCAATGCGTCATACCCGCGCAATACAAATACGCCTGTAAGCAAGCAAAAAATGCAATGGCTCGTGGCCCCGCAAGGCACAGCCTACAAGCACTCAGCAAGGTGAAGCGAACAGTGCTGACATTCTTTGGAATCACGCATACAACACACAAAATAGCATGTTGAAAAGTGTGACCGGCTGCCTCGGAGAAACCTAGTTAGATATCATTGCCTATCACTTGGCGATGGGTGGTGAAAGCGTGATTAGGTCTCCCGAAGAGCTGCTCGCTTACCAATCGCAATGGCGCGAACTTAGACGAGAGTACGATGGCCAACTGCGGCAAATATAACCGAAGATGCAGCCCGAGAGGGCGACCGTAAGCGGCAGGCGAGACTGACTGGATGACGCGTGCCGCGAATTGGAGAATGAGGCGAACAGACGCAGAGGTATCTTCGAAGTCGAAATGCAATGCGCAAATGTTCATGGCTATAGGTTCATAGGTTCATCGTTTTAGTTGCGGTGACACCGCCCCTCTGGTGGTTTTTGGTGATTTAATTGTGGATATGGTGGTGCCGCAAAGGGAGTGCCTCACGCCTTTCGTTTTGGAGACATTTTACTTGGAATGCTACATCCATCCGCCCCGACCGACCACCCAGAGGTACAGGTGCATTGACTTGACATTATAAAAAATGTGTCTTCAGTTGCGAGTATGCCGATCAGTACATATTATAGTGACCACAAAGCTATTGTGACCTTGGTTACTATGTGGCAATGAGTGATGCTATTTAGAAGTTTGCTTTACAACTGCTTCACTAGGAAACTGTAGGTAGTATCCATATTTGCCGCACTTCTTTCCACAGCATTCTCGCCATCTTCGCCCTCGCTTAAACACCACGTTCGTGATGCAGCCTGCGACATGCGTGTTGTTTCATAGCTTAGTTGCCAAGAAAAATAATTGCGGCAGAACCCATCTCACGATGAGTGTAGACGGTAATGCGCTAACACTGAATCAGTATACCTGCTCAAGGTATTGGCACCGTCGAAACGAGTTATGTACGAGGTTTTCACTGCAGCGGGATTCCTACTTCGCACTTTCCTAAGAACGGTCGGCGCCAACCAGTGCCGCCGCCACGATGTCTGCGCGTGACCTTATATTCAGGCATTCCTCACAGCACGCAGGGCCGAGCTTCACTTCGGCCCGCTCACCTACCCCACATACTCACTAAAAAGCGTAGGCACCCCGCAAGGCTCCGTCCTCTCACCTTTCTTATTTAATATCACACTCATCCCCCTAGCACGACAATTGGCAACCGTTCCTCACCTGAAACATACTCTCTACGCAGACGACATTACACTATGGACTACCCATGGCAGTGATGGCGCCATACAGGACACCATCCAAGCAGCCACCAATCTGACCCAAAACTATGCAGTTAGCGTAGGACTTTCTTGTTCCTCAGAGAAGTCCGAACTGCTGTGCAATTGTCCCAAGAAGCGCAACTTGCCCTGCTCCCCCATCGTCATCGAGCTGGACGGTAGACCGATACCAGAGGTCGAAACCCTCAGGATACTTGCTATGCATATCCAGAGTGATGGGAAGCACACGACTACACTCCGGAGACTCAGGCAGGTAGTAGGGGCGATCTCGCACCTTATCCGCCGGGTCTCGGGCCACCACAGAGGCATGAGGGAGCGTGATCTATGCCGACTTGTTCACGCCTTTGTACTCAGCCGTGTACTCTACTCCACCCCCTATCTCAAGCTCTCTCGCCGTGAAACTGACGCCATGGACGCTCTTATTCGCCGGGCATACAAAGTCGCCCTCCACCTTCCCATAAATACACCTACCAACCGACTCTTACAATTAGGCCTCCACAACACAATCGGGGAACTTGCAGACGCGCACCGCCAAGCACAATACCTTCGTCTCACACAAACCAACACTGGCCGGTACATACTGCACTCCCTTGGAATCCGAATACCAGCCAACGATCCGACATTACGCCCCATATCAAAACCCTTACACCGCGAACTGCTCATTAAGCCACTCCCCCGTAACATGCACCCCGACCACCACGATAAGCGCCGCAGAGCTCGAGCTACAGCGCTACAGCTCGGAACCGGACGCCATATGGGTAGACGCAGCCTGCAAGGGTGATGAAGCGGTCGCTGTCGTGGTGGATCACATTCTCTCTCCGATTGGAACGTACACACTCCCCCCAGACACCTCTCCCGAAGCTGCAGAGGAAGCCGCCATTGCCCTAGCTATCATCAACACAGAAGCACGGTATGTTTTATAAGACTCCAAAACTGCAATCCTAAATTTCGCACGAGGCCGAGTCCACGTCTCTGCTTTTTGCATATTGGACTCGCCCGTTGCACCCCCGCCCCGTCATGTGGAGCTGATTTGGGTGCCCGCGCACTGCGGGAATCCTGGAAACGAGGCCGCCAACCCCTTAGCCCGAGGTTCTTTAAACCAGGCTCTTGCGGCCTCCGATCCGGGATTCACGAAGGAGCGGGCGCACACTTTCAACGAGCTGACGAATGCCTCCAAGGCGGCGCGTCAGCTGTACCCCGCACCGCACAAATCCCTTAGCAATCGACAAGCAACCCTTTGGCGCCGATTACAAACTCACACTCTCCCATCTCCTCTGACTCTTTCTCACTATCACCCACTTTTCCTCACATCAGCCTGTAATCTCTGTCCCGAACCTCGCGCTTCTGCTCTCCACCTCCTGTCTCATTGCCCGGCGGATCCTCCCCCGCGGGGCCTCGAGCACCTGAAGACCTGGGAGGACTGGGAGACGCTGCTGCGCTCTAGAGACCCGGTCGTGCAGACCATGGCTAGTGATCGGGCTGCCAGCGTTGTGGAGCGAAGCAACATAAACGCTTGAGTGCAGTGGGGTCGTGCGGGGGCCCGGGAGCCTGCGTGCTCCAAACTCCTCAGTCTTACAATAAAGTTTTTACGATGATGATGATGCGCGTGACCTGCGAAATGCGCGGAACGCCGGTGCGTGCGAACACTGAGAAACGCGTCATCGGTTAACCAGGCTCCGGTCTCGGCGCTTGTTTGTGGGCACGTTGCGTCATCTACTGGCCAGACCGAGTGGTCGGCGCGTATACTTCTGGACGAGAAGGGTCTCGTGCTGGCTCTTCCTTGTTTGTAGCATACTCAGTGGCACACAATGAGTGAACCACTTTGACGAAATGTTCATTATAGCGCCGCACATACCCAGTGCATTTATGGTTCACATCGCAAAATTGATGACGTGAAAGGAGTTTATTGAAAAGGAGACTATAACCTGTGCGTTTATGGCGGAATCTACAGATGCGTCGGGCCGCTGGGTGTCCTCGCAAGGGTGTCTCAACGACACCCTTGCGAGGTCTGTTCGATTCCGCTCAACATCTGATAAACTTAAGGAACTTTATTTGTCATTGTAGGGTGGCACATTCCCAGTGGCAGATATGTAGCGACCGAAATGGACATCAAATATGTTCATTGAATAGCCACATGCCTACTGGCACACACACTGATCCAAGCTGGCATCAAAGAGTTTCATCTGAGTCCAAGATAGATGGAGTGGTGCGTATACCGTGCTCAATGTCTGCGTCAAACAGTTTCTTCAAACAGCTGCACCTACCCACTTCTACATTTACCACTAGCGACACGAATGTACACATAGTTACGCACTCAATAACTCAAATTGGTCTGGCGATTGGTTTCGAACCCCCTTACCTAAGAAGAGCAGCCCATCGCGCTAAGCATCCGACCACGAACTACCCGGGGAACCAGTTTGGTGGGAATACAGATGCAAGCACAGATAGATCGTAGATTGACATACCATAGTATAATTTGTTGCAAGTTTTCAGTTAAGCATTTTGATTTCCCGTAGAAATAATGGTCGCCTCATCGATCAGTTTAGGGCAAGAATTGGAATTGTTTTCTGCCGCAGGCATCTTTTTTAATTTGGGGCGACTAAAAATTTCGAGGACACTTAAGCACTTATGTGTAGTGAGTGTGAAAGAAATAATGTGCAATGGAGTGCCACTGAGCGGTTCTTCGAGTTTTTGCGGCTAGTAATGTTTTCGAGTTTTGCTGCGTGCTATGTTTTCGACTTTTGCGAATAAATTGGTAGGGGAATGTTTTTTGAACAGTTTGTTCGTCAGCATGTTGGCTGCAGACCAGAATCATTTGGACGATATTGCTGGGAAATCAAGTACGCCGCATGCCATCGACGTCCAGGGAGAGTAGAGACTGAGGAAGCAGTCGCGACCACCGAGGCTGGGAGGCGCACGGAGCAGCTAAGTCCAGTCGATTGAGAGATAGAGAGAGAGAGGTCCAGACCATTCGCTGGCTTCCGAGAGCGTGACGACGGCATCCGCACGCGTGTCTCATGCGATAGCCTCGCCGGCGACAACCCGACTCCTGCCGCAGCGTCGTGTCGCCGTGTATGCTTCGTCGAGGCGCGCTAGCGACGGGGCGTTCTGGTGCCGGCCTCTCCGTTCCCGCAACGCCTGGCCCACTATCGCTCCAGGAGGTGCTCTGATTCGCCCGCTGTGCTCTATCGAGGCGCGCTCATGACGTGGCGTTGGAGCGGATGGGAATTTAGCTGCCTTTCGATGCTGTTTTAGCTGGCGTTTGGCTGGCGAAGGTGCACAGCAATACCTCGCTGAGCGATGACGTCATCGCGCACGCCGGCACCGCTTCACCGCAGCTTTGCATCGCCTCGCCCTACGGATGCTGCGCACGCGATGCGGATCTAGGGTGCGATCTTGTGCGCGTTCCAAAATAGAACGGAGGCGGTCCGTTCCATCGAGCAGCAAAAGATTGGTCAGTTTGAACCGCGATGAATGCCATGACGTCAATTGTCCCGTGAGCCGTGACGTCTTGCTGCTCATAATCCGTGTCGTCTGCTAACGGACGAACGCCACGGAACGGACGGAGAGTCCGTCCGGAGCGATAGAACGGATTACAACGGCTACCAGACAGTTTGAATTGGATTAGAACGTAAGTGCTTGCGACAGATAGCATCTTTCGTATCCGGTTCAATCCGATTCCGCGCTCCCAACAGTTGGAGAAGATGGCGTTTTTCTCTGCCGTGCCTTCTCGTGTCGCCTGTGCGGCTGCGGCAGTCGCACAGAGACGACGACCCGAGGTAGATGATGCATTTGAAGACTTGACGGACGAAGAGTTCCGGCAGTATTTCCGTCTGTCCAAACGAACAGTGCGTAGCTTGTGCGACGAGCTTGACCCTATCATTGGATGCCAGCGAGCCAGTGGCCTTTCCACAGAAAGGAAGGTGTTGTGCGCGCTACGATTCTTCGGCACCGGAAGCTTCCAGAGGAGCGTTGGTCGCGAGGAACACGTAGGCATGGCACAGTCGGCCGTGAGCAGCACCATTCACGAGGTGACGGAGGCCATCATTTCCGTGTCTGCCCGGAGAAAGGTGGTGGACTTTCCTTTCGCACCGTCTGCCAAGGATGAGGCTAAGGCGGCGTTTGCGCGACGCGGCGCCATTCCAGGCGTGCTAGCGTGCGTCGACGGCACGTTGATCGCCATCATGAAGCCAGAGGGACTCAGCCCGGCCGACACGGCGAGCTTCATGTCGAGAAAGGGTTATTACGCCCTAAACGTCATGGTCGTAAGTACCGTTGGAATGTTTTACTGCAAACTGTGGTCGCCATTTTTACTCGCCCATAGTTGCAAATGTTCAGTTTAATGCCCAAGCTGGCATGACTAGTAATGTAGCGATTAAAAGAGGACATGCGGGGCACTGTTTACGAGATCGTTGAAGTCTGACATGTCGGGAGTAATGATGAGTGCCATGTGTTTGTGTGCATAATCCGTCTGCCGTTTCAAAATTGTGTTTTAAATGGGCAGCAGTCGTAGCATAAATTGATACACTGTAGGGAAGACACGATGAAAGCATTTTGAACACGGAAGTACTTACATCCATTGCATGCGCTGGCTTTGGCTTGTATGGATGTTCTTGCGCAATATCGGGCCTCAAGTTTTCATTTAGCTATCAATTAGTGCGAACAATCGGCGGCCACACAAGGGGGGGCGCATTGAACCCCCCCAATTGCAAGATCCTGTGGACGCCTATGGCTGAAACAGTCTGCTACTTGTACCAGCAGACATGTATTCTTTTCTGCATATGAATGGCTAAACGGATTTCGAGCATATCTGCAGCGCTATATTGCATTGCTCCCCATTGCAGGTGTGCAACGCGGAACTTCGCATTCTTGTTGTGGACCCCCGGTTCCCTGGTTCGTGCCACGACTCTTGGGTGTGGCAGCATAACCCACTGCGTGCACGCCTAGCCGCACAACTGCAGCCTGGCGAGTATCTGCTTGGTTAGTATTCGTAATGCGTACCCCTAACTAGGGCAGAGCACTCAGCTGTCACTTTCTGTAATAGGAGACACGGGATATCCCCTCGAGCCATGGCTGCTTGTTCCAGTACCTGGCAGCCATGCCGGCACCACCTCTGAAGGCCACTACAACCGGGAGCACGCATCCATGCGCGATGTTGTGGAGAGATGTATCGGGGTGTTGAAAAGCAAGTTCCGCTGCTTGCAGCACTTTCGGACACTGCTATACAGCCCCGATAGAGCAGCGCGAATCATTTATGCATGCGTTGCTCTCCATAACATTGCCTTGGACGCGGGCGACGGGACATTGGACGATTATAGTGCGGAAGTGCCACCAGATGAGGAGCCAGAGGAGCCAGGAGACATCCAGGTGCTGGCACCGTACGACGTGATCCTCAGAGGAAGGCAGCAGCGCAGCGCCATTGTCAACCTTTTCTGAAGGACACAGGAATGGTGAGTTTTCATAATATTATTACGATATGCTCAAGCGATGCTCAAGAAACGAGCCGCCGCGAGAACGACGACGAAGTTGGTCGGGGCGCTTGGCGCCAGCGAGTGTCAGCCTCGCTGCCTGGCTCCAGTGTAAACAGCCTGTAAATAGCCTCTTCTGTCTGTGTCTTTCCACACGCAACATTCTGGTGGAGGTCAGCGATCCCCGTCCTCACCACGGAACTCAGAAGTGGTCGGCACACCGAGCTTGTCACCATGCCTCCCGGTGACGCGCCCACCTCTGCAACGGCTTCGGCATGTCCCACTGCTCCAATCGTCACGGTCGCCCCACATCGCGACCCAGGTGTGTTCTCTGGCCTGGAAGGCCAGGATGTTGACGACTGGATCAAATTCTATGAACACGCCAGTGCTAATAACAGGTGGGACCCAACGATTATGCTCGCCAATGTCATCTTTTATCTCGGCGGCACCCCACGCGTGTGGCACCAAACGCACGACGACGAGATAAACAGTTGGGACAATTTCAAAGAGAAGCTACGGAAACTGTTCGGCGACCCCATTGGACGCAAGGCTGCCGCGAGAAAGGCTCTTGCGTCTCGTGTACAGTCATCTACGGAGGCGTACGTTTCCTACATCCTCGACGTCTTAGCTCTATGCCGCAAAGCTGACGATGGTATGTCCGAAGCCGATAAAGTGTCACATATTCTAAAAGGCATCGCCGACGACGCTTTCAATTTGCTTGTTTTCGGCGACGTCTCGACTATCGACGCCATCATCAAAGAATGCCGTCGCCTTGAGCAAACACGGCTACCCAACACTGCTGCTACGTCGACATGTGAGGGTCGACCACGTCAGACCACCACCTGTGACGACGTCACCAGTATTGTTCGCCGCGAACTCGAGACCACCTGTTCGCCAGCTTTCTCCACGACGCCTCCCGATCCGCCAGCAACCACCATTGCGATGATCCAGGCCGTCGTCCGACAAGAATTTCAGAACATGGGTCTGAACTCTGTGTGTTCCACGTCTCAACCCAGCGTTTCCCAGTTCTCTAGCGGCCCTCCTCGTCCTCGGCAGTCCTTTTCCGCCACATCTCGCCGCAACCCGTCCGATTGGCGTACCCCTGATGACCGGCCGATCTGCTTCCACTGCTGTCGCATCGGCCACGTCGCTCGTCACTGCCGCAACCGATGGCCACAAACTCCTCGGACATACACCGCCGCTTATTCCCGCACCTTTGGACCTTCCGTTCCCTATACCAGCCACCATGAATCCACTGGCGCTGATGCTCCTGCTCCGAAGCTTCGGTACAGCCGCTCGCCCTCACCTCGACGCCATCAATCTCGTTCGCCCCAACCCCGTCGCTTCTCTTCGCCGCCTATCGCCTCCCGGATCCA
The DNA here is from genome assembly GCF_050947875.1 of Dermacentor variabilis. Classification (NCBI taxonomy): domain Eukaryota; kingdom Metazoa; phylum Arthropoda; class Arachnida; order Ixodida; family Ixodidae; genus Dermacentor; species Dermacentor variabilis. Next base: position 132,190,077 of record NC_134571.1, read on the forward strand.
GCCGGAAAACTAGGCACTGCATCTTCTGGAGGTGAAGCTGCATTATCGACCCTGCCCTCAAATCCTCTGCTCACGTTACCCACGAACCGAAACCTTCTTGACGTTGACGTTGACGGCTATCCTGTCGCGGCACTCATCGATACAGGAGCACATCTTTCGATTATGAGTGCTGCCTTCCGACGACGGCTCAAAAAGCTCCTCACCCCAGCGTTGGCCCGCGTCGTACGCGTTGCGGATGGCGGTACTGTGCCTATCATCGGCATGTGTACGGCACGCGTCAGCATCGCCGGCCGCTACACTCCTGTCCTCCTCACCGGAATTGCTCATTGCCTCCACGACCTCATTCTAGGCCTCGAATATCTCTCCGCACATTCTGCTCTTATTGACTGCTCTTCCGGCACCCTTCGGCTTGAGTTGCCGATGCTCGCAGAACCTTCTGACGCACCCCGCTGCCGCTTACGTCCCACTGGTTTTCTTCGCCTGCAGCCAAAGTCAATAGCCTACATTGAACTGTTGTCTTTCCCACCAGTTCCTGATGGCGAGTACCTCGTCACTCCTCTGCCCGACATTCCAATAAGGTATGACGTTACAGTGCCTCACAGTATACTTAATATTTCTGGGAACCGCACTCGAATGCCTGTCTGTAACTTTGGATTGGCAAAGCAAATTCTACCGCAAGGTATTTGCCTTGCCACCGTTGATTGTCTCGGCAACCAATACGTGGCAGCGCTATCGACCGATGATTCTCGCGAGCTTAGCAGGCTCCTCGCGCCAGCCTCGGGTACCGATCCCAATATAAAGAAAATGGTTGCGACGGACCTGTCTTCGGCGCAGGCTGAAGAGCTTTGCCAAGTATTATCGTCTTACCGAGATATTTTCGACATCGACGATCGCCCTTTAGGCCAGACGCTCGCGGTCAAGCATCGTATTCTTCCTGGCGATGCTACGCCTATTCACCGACGACCGTATCGAGTTTCTGCGTCATAACGCCGAGTAATTCAAAACGAAGTCAACAAAATGCTCGATAATAACATCATTGAGCCTTCTTCGAGTCCCTGGGCGTCACCTGTGGTGTTGGTTAAGAAGAAGGACGGCACGTGGCGCTTCTGTGTAGACTACCGTCATGTGAACAACATTACTAAGAAGGACGTCTACCCGCTCCCACGTATAGACGACGCCCTTGACTGCCTGCACGGTTCCAGCTATTTCTCGTCCATTGATCTTCCTTCGGGATACTGGCAGATTGCTGTTGACGATATGGACCGAGAAAAAACCGCGTTCATCCTACCTGACGGCCTATACCAATTTAAAGTAATGCCGTTTGGATTATGCAACGCCCCTGCCACCTTCGACCGTATGATAGACTCCTTGCTCCAAGGTTTCAAATGGTCCACATGCCTCTGCTACCTCGACGACGTCATCGTCTTCTCGCCAACGTTCGACACTCACCTTGAACGTCTCACAACTATACTTGATCTATTTCGAAAGGCGAAGCTGCAGCTTAATTCGTCCAAATGTCGTTTTGGACACCGGCAAATTACTCTTCTGAGCCATCTAGTTGATGCTTCCGGACTACAGCCTGATCCCGACAAAACTAGCGCTGTCAGAGAGTTTCCGGTTCCGAAGACAGCCGCAGACGTTCGAAGTTTTGTAGGGCTGTGCTCATACTTTCGTCGTCTTATTCAAGATTTTGCGGCAATTGCTAGACCCCTCACTAATCTTTTGAAGAAAGGCGTACAATTCTCGTGGGGCACTGCAGAAGCCGCCGCCTTCTCTCGTCTCGTTACTCTTCTCTCCTCACCGCCCATTCTCGCCCACTTCGACCCTGATGCCCCTACAGAATTGCGTACAGATGCCAGCGGTCATGGCGTAGGTGCCGTCTTAGCCCAGCGTCAGCGTGGCCACGATCGCGTAATTGCTTATGCGGGCCGCCTCCGCACACCGTCGGAGCGCAACTATTCCATTACGGAACGAGAATGCCTTGCTGTAGTCTGGGCGGTTGCGAAGTTCCGTCCTTACCTTTACGGTCGCCCTTTCTCCGTAGTCACTGACCATCATGCTCTCGGCTGGCTCTCTTGGTTAAAAGATCCTACAGGTCGGCTTGGTCGATGGGCTTTGAGGCTACAAGAATTTTCATATTGCGTGGTGTACAAGAGTGGCCGCCTGCACCAAGACGCTGACAGCTTGTCGCGTTGCCCTGTTGACGACTCTGACTACTCTGATATTGCCATTGCTTCTTGCGTATTATGTGTACCACAGCTGCTTCATTTCGCCGACGAGCAACGCCGTGATGCCTACATCAGAGCACTCATCGACCGTTTTCAGCACTCTCCGGCCGATGCTACTCTACGCCTCTTCGTCCTCCGCGACGGTACTCTGTAGCGTCGTAACCTTCATCCGGACGGCTCTGAGTTCCTACTTTTAATACCTAAACACCTCCGCTCCACCGTTATAGAAGAGCTCCACAACGCAACAACGGCAGGACATCTCGGCGTATCTCGAACCTATGACTGTGTACGTCGCCGTTTTTTCTGGCCTGGTCTTGCCCGTTCCGTACGACGTTACGTCACCGCTTGTGAAGTTTGCCAACGACGCAAGAAGCCTTCCCAGCTCCCCGCTGGTTACCTGCGGCCGCTCGACATTCCTGCCGAGCCCTTTCATCGTGTCGGCTTAGACCTTCTCGGCCCATTTCTGGAATCTACATCAGGAAACAAGTGGGTTGTCGTCGTGGTGGACTACGCGACCCGCTACGCCGTAACCCGTGCTCTTCCGACCAGTTGCGCAACCGATGTTGCGCACTTCCTTCTACATGATATTATTTTGATGCATGGTACTCCGCGTCAATTGCTAACAGACCGTGGCCGTACGTTTTTGGCCAAAGTCATCGACGACATCATGCGTGCTTGCTCAATACGGCACAAATTTACCACCTCCTACCATCCCCAAAGGAACGGCCTCACTGAGCGCTTGAACCGCACCCTTACAGACATGCTATCCAAATACGTTTCCGATGACCACCGTGACTGGGACCTGGCTCTACCTTACATTACCTTTGCATATAACTCTTCCCGTCTCGAAACTGCTGGCTTTTCCCCGTTTTACCTCTTGTATGGCCGCGAACCAACGCTACCACTGGACACTGTGCTTCCGTCCGCCACAGCTTCAACTAGCGCTTATGCCCGTGATGCAACCGCCCATGCTGACCACGCTCGCCAACTAGCGCGCAGTCGTCTACAAGTGTCTCAAGACAAGCAGAAGCAACGCTACGACCTCCGTCACCGTGCTGTCCATTTTGTGCCCGGCAGCCTCGTGTTGCTTTGGTCACCTTCGCGTAAAGTTGGCCTATGTGAAAAACTCCTTTCTTGTTACACAGGCCCATATCGCGTGCGCCAGAAAGTGACCGATGTCACCTATGAAATCGTTTTAGCCACGCCCACTACGTCCTCCGCTGTGACGACCAGTGACATCGTCCACGTCGCCCGACTCAAGCCCTACAACTGTCCACGCGCCTTGGATATTTAACAGCACTGTGACGGTGCTTTTGCCGCCGGGGGGTAGTATTACGATATGCTCAAGCGATGCTCAAAAAAGGAGCCGCCGCGAGAACGACGACGAAGTTGGTCGGGGCGCCTGGCGCGAGCGAGTGTCAGCCTGGCTGCCTGGCTCCAGTGTAAATAGCCTGTAAATAGCCTCTTCTGTCTGTGTCTTTCCACACGCAACAATATATAATTTATTTATACCAATTGCAGTGCCCTTAGGCTATCACAGAGCTGTGTTTGTGCAGCGCTAGATACATTAAAAAATTTGTACACAACAAGTGCACCTCCATACGGATGGTCAATGTTCCAAATCCACACATCCGACAGATTATGATAATTTAAACACAAACGAAGTACACTTATACAAAGAATCCTTTAAGTAGAATGCCACAGCCGTGGACTCGGAAACAATTGTACCCTCTTCACTGTGTACGAGTCTCCAAGGCTGCCACTTATTAACGGTAGTACTCGTGAAGCAGTCGTGAGGCAATGCTTCATGCCCCTTCATCTGTGAAGAACTGCATTTGCTGCTGCTCCCAAGCTAGCATTGTTTTGTGCAATATGCACATCACAAAGTGCTTCTTTCCTCATGTAACATTAGAAATACGACGCTACAACAGCTTGTATGTGTTGTTTGCATCCTGTGATGTGCCAATTTCTGTAGATGCAGCAGTTGTTACTTTCTACTCATGTCCAAACATGTGTTTGTCTTGCCATAGTTGGTGGTTACAGTAATGGGAAATTGGCACAAAGTACTTCTATCCTAGTGCAACATGAAACATGGTAGCAACGTGAAAGTGCAGCCTTTTCTTTAAATATCCCATGAAATATGAAATGGAAACATCCCTTGACCCATCATAGTCATGACAGACTCGATGGAAGCAGTACATATGATTGGCACTCTGTGCTCATGGTTGCCATCAGCAAAAGGTGCGCAAAATTTTCATTAAACGCACCAGAATGAACGCAACCGCCGCAGCCTGCGCATTCGGACGCTCAGTGTACATTGGTAGGAGCGAGGCAATATGCTTGCTAGCCATCTCTTGTTCTAGGTGTATAAAATCTTCTGTGCAAGCATGAATACGCAAGCGAGGCAAGCAAGTAAAGCGTAATGAATGTGGATTCAAACACAAAGAAAATGTAACGCTGAGTGTAGTGACAACATTACACTTGTCACATCATGTCCAAACGGTAGACGTAAATGAACGTAAAAGCGCAAAAAATAGGTAGGTCAACTTTATCACACGCTATGATGACAAGTACATCACAAACCTTGTAGTACAGCATGCTTCAGGTAGCGAAGCATGTGACATCACTGCAACATCAGCATCGCACAATTCGTTTTCACCACGGCACATAAAACTTGCAGTTACATTTACGTGACCTTGCAAGAAAGTTGACTTTCACAGGTATGTCCGTTCCCTTGTCAGTGTTATGAGTCACTGACTAGAAGCATTCATTTCTCGGCAGCAGTTGTAGTGCGATGCTAAACAACAGGTGAATCATAATTGTAAAAAGGTGAGTGCACTTGCCAGCTATGATGAAACATGTTACATAAAACATGAATAATTGGCTCTACAATCTCACAGCACCCAGAAAGTGTCACACGTGAAAGTTGTTCTTGCAATGACTCCCTTGGAACGAAGACTAGAGGAAACCAATCACTGGCGTGGTGCAATGATGATGGTCATTTTAATTTGTGAAACTATGCAACTTATAGAGTGACTAGTTTGGTTCTCTGAAAAAAGAGCACATAGTAGTTGTTGCACCTTAGCCTCACTGTGCCGAAATGAAAATATCACAGTGCAAACACTATGTGGTAACGCTTCATAATGAGTGCAGTAAGCTACAACACAGTGAAGCAATATAAATATTATCACAGTACAAAACCCATACACAGAAATCGACAACTATTTGTAATGATTCCAGTGTGAATGACTAGGCGCCTTGGAAATGTGTAAATAAAGAAAGCACGCTGGCATTGCAGCTAGATAAGCATAAATAGAAACAGGCAAATACTACAGAACAAAAAATTGGTGCACGCATTACACCTTTCAACCAAAAAATCCTCCTGTATTATAAAGAAAACTTAAAACACTAAAACTCAAGCAATAAATAAATAAAACAAACGGAACTGATGAAACAAATGAATAAAATGATGTTGAAAAAATGATAAATTAGTTTCTGTCTTGTTGCAGGTGCGCAGCGATGTCTTGCGCTATGGCGCGCACCTGCTCCAAGATCCCTTCTTGAGCTGCTACCGTCCGCTCTGCCGCGACAGCGAGGCGGGTGGTAGAGGCCTCGATTCTCCGCAGCACCTGGAATGAATAATCATGGTGGAACTGTTTGCATGAGTTGCCGATTACTCGCAACCAGCTCACGCCTGGAAGCTGCTATTGTCAAGAATTGCAACGTGCACAACGATTCCTTCTCTGTTGAAAAGCCACTGGCCTGATGGCATCCTTTGGCAGTGTCAAGCGTCACGTACAAGCTATGCCCTCTTTGTTTGGACAGACAAAGACCTGCTGGAACTACTCTTCCGTCCTCTACTCAAATGCATCTCTCACCACCAAACAGCCCTTTTCAGGGCTAACCAAACTTTTGCCCGGCGGTTGATCGTTGGCAAGACACGATACCGAGCCCTCTATACAACGCATATTTCTTGTTTACATCCCAAGCTGATTTGTTTTTCAGATTCATGATTTACTTATAACAAAGCATAAAGAATATTTATGTCCTTCATGTAAAATGACACCAAAGGACCTACCAACCTGCAGCATCTCGTCGCCCTGTTCCACGCTGCGGGCGCACTGCGATAACATCGTCGTAAAGGTATCCACCCGTCGCGGTCGCTGTCGACGTGGTGGCCGAACAGGGTGCTGCAACACTGAAAGCATCCAGCAGTTGCTACATTTGCACTGCATTTTATGGTACGAATAAAAGCGGCTATGGCTATGTTATGGCTTATTGGGTTAGTTTAAAAAAATACGAGAGCTCATTTTCTTTAACAGCTTGAGGATCAATAACTTACCAGGTGCAGCGGTCGCCCTTTCGGTAGGCGACGCACCGCGCGGTGGATCCTCTGTCGCTGTACAATAAACACATTAAAAGTTTACGAACTGCACACACATCTGGCGATAATGAAAACACTCATTCCTCTGATGCTTACGTGTCGCTGTGCTCCATACGCCCGCAGCCTCGTCTGTAGCCTGGACGACGACTTCCATGGCGCAGGTGGGGACGTCAGCCTGCTGGAAAGTGTCATAAGCGTGGTTATTTGTTACAATGCCTATTTTACAAGTTTTCGTACTACACATTTGCGGAAATATTCGGCAATTATTGAGTGCTTAATGATCCCATCTGTTACCGTCCGCGTGCACTTCCCGGAAGGCATTTTAATTCTGTGTTGATCACTTAATTCCCCTTTTCCCGAAAGCGCAGCCACCTGAGATTCTAGTTGATTAACCTACCTGCTTTTCCATCCTCTCCTACACTATTTTCCTGCTCACCAACGGTGTCGCGTTACGTTCCGCTAAAGGTACCACTTACAGATAATGGCAAACTCCAAACCGGCACCGTTCAGGAACCCATGATATTACGGCGGCAGTGTGCTTACCTCTTGGTAGGGGAGGGCGGTCACGCCGTGGAGGCGGACCGTCCCTGTCAGTTGTAGGACCCGGCCTCGAAAACCGTGTAGCCGCCCCCCTCCTGTGCTTCTGAAAATACACGCCAATGTCGTAGGACAAATCGCCCGGACCATTGGACGGTCACTCACCTTTGTTTTTGGGCAATTGCGGCAGCGTCACGGCGGGCCTCAAAAACCTGTTCGCGCCACCACTATTGCCACTGCTCGGTACTTTTGACAACAGGGCCTTCGCTGTTGAGCGCATCGGCCAGCTGCTGCCACAGCCGTCGGCAGTTGCCAACAGTGAAGCGCGGCCCCAGCTCGCTGGATCTTATAGCCAGCTGGGGAGGCTGCTACATGAAGGCGACCGCCGTCTCTCGCTGTGCCTCCGACACACATGGCCCCTTCGGTGCTGCCACGTTTAGCGCCATGGCCATAGAATAAAGAACTTGGCCACTTCCAGTGCTCGACCAAAGGAGGCGTTGGCTCGACTGAACGACTGAACCAACCGCTTCAAAATTCGCACCGTGTGCTTGAAACGGGGTGGTAGCTAGCGCCATCACTAAACGTTTCGCAAAACTGCGACACCACCTAGCGCCATTTGAAGACATTAACCGCATTACTTTGCTTCAGTCGTTTTGCATTCCAAATTGAATCTTTGAAAAGCAACACCAACACATTTTGCTACTCAGTCATAATAGCAAGATATTTCTCAAGATGTTGGAGACGCTTCTCAATATATTATACGGTCCCCAAGCAGACGTCAAAAGCGTGACGCAGGCTTCCACTTCGCTAATTGGCTGTTTGCTTTCTCTCGTTCTCGCAAACACTGCGGACCGCCTATTTCGTGACGTATAGAACGGAGGCGGTCCGTTCTATTTTGGAACGCGTACAAGATCGCACCCCTAAGCCCTGACGTCGCCACGGGTGTGTGGAAGCTGCTCCGCTCCACCGCCACGCCGACAGAACAGCCGGGTTTCCCACGAACAGAGAGACCGGCGACAGAAGAAGAGCGTCACTCCCGAACAAGAGGAAGCGCGGCGCGAAAGACGCCACACCTCTATTCCAGAACGGATGCGACGACTACGATCCAATCCTGACTATCACGCCGGTGAAGCGGCGGCGAAACGTCAGCAAGTTGCAGAACATCCAGAGAGACAAGGGGCGCGATAACGTAACTCTACTCCAAACAAAAAGTGTTCCAAACTCCGGACGTCAAAATCACGCGACAGTTTCTGCGTATGGGGGCGGGAACCAGCGACGTTTTTCAATCTGCCCAATCAGCAGCCTCCATCGTTGCCGGAAGCATGTTTTGCTTGTTTTTTATTTGCAAAGGGACCGTATAGCAAGTGATATTTAGATATAAACGTCTGATAAAAGAACAATTGTGTGTCGCTGAGAGTAAAAGTGTTTTGTAATCTTTTAACGCAAGAGAAGTTGAAGCGCGCTTGAAAGTAAACACAAATATTTTAATTTTTCGAGTCATAGCCACACACGTGCCAATTCCGCATCCAATCCATTTTGCTACGCACACTTAAGATGGCGGCTGCGTGAAAACAGCTGATCGGTTCTGTGGGCCGCTCTTGGTGTATTTTTGTCCGTAACGTGATTAGATGAAATCTCGCCGTACGAGGTACTTTCGCCCGAGAAGAATTCTGGAAGCTGTGAACATCATGAAGACTGTGAAAGCGTAGTGCTCGGTGAGTAAACACATCATTCTTTCTTGTGCTTAGTGACTGAGCAGTAGCATCTGAACATCTGGGTGATCGCATGGTGTTCACTTTTGTTTTTATTCGCATAGGATACGGAAGAATCGATGAAGGTTGGAAGGCATCTCAACAGATAGCTGGTAAGAAAACTTTTTCTATAAACGATCGCAACTATCTCCGAATGTAGGTCATGATTTAAATCGAGGGTGGTCTGTAACAGAGACTCATTTTTTTTTTCTTTGCCACACACTGCTGCGCAGTGATCCATTCCCCCGTGCGGGCGGTACAGATACTTCTGCTGGATATAACTTGCACGAGAAAAGTTTTTTTGTTGTTGTTATTCACTTGTGTTAAATTTAACGTGGCATTTATGGCGTGATAAAATAACGACACATTAAATGAATGTAACCGTTATGTTTTAACGACGTAGTGATATCTGAAACGGTACGATTTGTTGGTATTAATTCGCTGTGGTCCGGCGAAAATTGAGCGCGAAAAAGAAATGGCGGAGGCAAGCAAAAGCGCGCGTGTTTCGGCCGCGCAGGCAGCTATGTTAGTGCAGTTTATGGAGCAGCATCCGTACTTGGCGAGAGGCTCCACAAGCCTCTCGCCAAGTATGAGTGCTGCTCAAAAAAGAAAATTGTGGGAGGAAATTGCCGCCGCCCTAAACGCCGTCGCGCCGGCAGAAAAGGCAGCCCGGCGCTGGCGCCTCTATTGGGCCCGGCTTACGTACGACTGCAAAAAGGTCGCGGCGCAGGTTGGCGCCGAGAAGAGGTGATCCCGCGACTAGCAACATCTTCGGAACGTATAAGCTGACGGTGTTCATGCATTTGCAGGAAGACGGGAGGCGGAAAGTTGGGCGGCCTGGAGGGTCGCGTGCTCGCCGTGCTCGGCCGTACCGGCCCAGCTTCCGCCCCTGTGGATTTTTTCGCTGGCGATTCCGAGGTGAGTAGCAATGTTCGTTGCTATGTGTACCGATGTCGGGCAGTTACACCGTGGTGAATATTTTGCCGTTGTGTGCTTGTGTGTGTTTTCTTACAATTCAACACACATGCCAGCACATGATATCCGTACTTTGGAAGAACGGAAATGCTGCCCCACTGCTTTTAAGAAACACCTTGTGGTGGATTTCATGGCTCGTTAATCCGAAAAGCATTAGCAACGAGTTGTCAAAGCTCCAAGGCACTAGTATGTCGCATGATGGATTAAGAATTGCGTGATAAGTGAAATAGACATTGCAACCAGTTGATGGAACGTAATCGCATTAGTCCTGTACTTTATTGTTCCAGGAGGACGCAACCAGTGAGGAGGAGTCGGAAGTTGGAGTGCCCCCTGCCCCACCAGCAGCTGCCCGCGTCTCTGTAGGCACGGAGCCGGGGACTAGTGGCACTGCACGTAAGGCACTTCAGCAGCTATTGCAATACGAACACATCACTCCAAGCATTATCTATTAAGACCTTTGAAACAGAAATTGTGTATTTACATTATTTACATGGCAAAGAAAAAGTGCCTGCCTAAAGGTCGCTGCAAAATGGAACCATAATCTGACTGTTAACACCATTTGTAATGGAGCTTGTGCAGCGTACAAGCTGAAAGTACCATCAGTGTAGTATTTTATGATGGTGTAGTGCCTTTTTGTTTATGCAAATTTACTGTTCATTTTGTGAACGGTGTGTTGCTGGAATTATTTTTCTGGGCTTCCACCTGATAATGAACCAGTAAAATGTCTACGCAGGATGGAGCGAAATTAGCTTTTTTAACCACTGTTTACTGATTTTATTTTTACGGACCATCAGCTCGGCAGCAGCCCCGCAGGCCACCCCGACTACAGGTCTTCGAGGACGCAGTGTGTAGGACGGCCGCTGACTATGCCTGGCAAAGCCGGCAAGCTGAGGCGGCAAACGCGGAGGCCGCAAGCTTCCACCAGCTGTTGCTGCAGCAACAGAGGCAGGTGCGTACAACTTGGCCGGGTAATTTTTTGAAGAGGTGATTAGTGCACATGGTAATAATGTAAATTACAACCATGTTACACATGAGAGGCATGTGTAGTCATTTGGCTCATTGGCTCATGCACGTTTATACATCTCCTTTGAGGTGTTCTTTAACACATAGCAACTTACAAAACATTTCCATGGTTGCATGTATCGCCACAGCATGATCATAATTTGTTTAACAATTCAACTAGTCACCAATACTGCCTTCTGACAGGCAGAGGCAGCTTGGTAGGATTTGCTACGTTTCACACGTTTTTAACATAACAGACCATGTATGTTTGCACGGCCATTTGTCATGTCATATGTAAATGATCTCGCTGCCCTCAAGAGTAACCTTGCTGAAACTGCAACACTTGCAAACAGGGCAAATCGAGCATTTGCATTGCACAACCTGTAGCTAACTAAGTGAATTTGTTTCGCAGCTGGTGGAAGAACAGAGGGCGACGCGGCAGGTCCTGGAGCAGCTGGTAGCCGAGATGCGTGGTTCGCGTGAGGCGACTACTCTCATTGCAACCACGCTGCGCCAGCTGCTGGCTGCCCTCGCCCACCTGCGCCAGCCGCCTCAGCCATAAGGGGCAGCTTTTTTTTTTCTTTTTTCTTTTGCCATATCATCCTTTAGTGCTGTGTAGGTGCAAGTGTTGCCTATCTTTCCGTTCAAATCACCGCTGCAGCATTTGGTGGTGGTGCCCATACATTCTCACAAGCAGTTGTGCTGCCAAGTTGTAGGCAGTCTTGTGAACTTATGTGCAGATCATGCGTGACCATGGCAGCGAAGACTGACAGTGCTGTGATGTAACTTGAAACACGAATGCATGGTTTTTTTTTTATGTAGCACTAAAGGATGATATGGCTGTTTTCCGTACATTTCTGTCTCTAATCATATTTTTTTTTGCAAGGTAATTTCTCTTATGTTTATTTTCATATGTAGTTCAAGTTTGCCCAAGTGAGGCATTATATAACTTATATGTAGAACTTTTGCGTTTCTGTTCCTTACCGTATTTTTTCCCCAATTTCATTCCTTATCGTATGTATTATTACTTGACCAAGTGAGACGGTATAACTTATATGTACAATTTTTGCCATATTTTTGCGTTTCTGTTCCTTACCGTATTTTTCCCCCAAGTTCATTCCTTTTCGTGTGTATTATTAATTGACCAAGTGAAACGGTGTAACTTATATGTACAATTTTTGTCATATTTTCATTAGGTGTTGTTCACTTTTGTTTTGCTGTTACTGATATGTTTCAATGTGCACCGTTCTTCCACGGAAGGTACACTATGCAATCACTTTTACGGCAACTACGACATTGTCTCGCACACCATACAGGTGCACTTAATAACTACAATGCTGTGATAACTGGAAATCAATTTTCATGCCATATGTATGTCATGTTTGCAATGTCAAACCATTCGTGCCTACGCAAAGTGGCCGAATTGGTATTTTTGTTAAAACCAAGCACCTGTTACTTGTGATGGTTATTGTGATATTTCAGCTGTCCTTACCTATGATAGCAACACAATCTAGTCCCCATTGTAGTACAGCACAGTTTGCGACATACGTAACGGAGCCATCAATGTGGCCGCTATTTTGACATTCGCTGCCAGGCTGCTCTTGCAGCCGTTATATGAAATACTGTTGAAGTGCCAAGCATTTTCTCACTTGTTCCTTAAAAGCATGTCATGGCTGCTTTATACTGTGATCTTATTACGGCACTAGTCATTGAAAAGAAACTGTTTTGTACTACAAACATTCCAACTACATAATAGACAAGACATCTTTCTTGCTGTTAAGTTGCTGGATGAAGATAAATGGTTGTCTGCGAGTTCAAAAAAATATCATTATGCTCGTGTCATATTTATGCAATTTAACATCTGCCACTAGTGTTGTACTGGGATCATGTAGTGAACACCACACGGCTATTTTGGCGCCATGAAGCCATGCTCTGTGTACTTGTCTGTCATTTGCTTTGATGAAAGATGGCATTGAAGATGGATCACATGGTTTATTTACAATGCAGATATAAATAAACGATTTTAAACAATACAAGTGGCACTTGAAATGACTATTTACAATTTGTGTTCCTTCAATTTCACAACTCTATTTACATATGTACACTCTCCCAAGGGAGAAGAACGCGCTCGACATGCCAAGCGATTGTTTTCAGCATAACTTGGCCTTCTGTCAAGGAACTGTGCGGTGGCTGTGTGGCAAAATAGCGCAGGACCTACAAGGTGCGTGAGAACAGTACACATGGTGGAGCGAGAAGTGTTGTGCTTGGCAGCAGCCCAAATAGGAAGCGAGGAGACGAAGACCAGCCTCCCATGCACAGTGCAGATGGCGGTGACAGTGTCGGTGATGACAGAAGCAACAGCAGCAGCAGCAAATCATTTGGCAAACCCCAGCTGCCCAGAGAAGTGGCTACAACATTCTGCTGATGAACACAAAGTGTTCTATCCACAGGTACTAAATGAAAGGCTCTCATGTAGTGTCACAGTGGAATGATGCAATCATCTCCGGTAGTAACAGCTCACTGGCAGAGGACACGTGAAAACGCTGGTTATGATTGAGCAGATTTGTTAAAAAAACAGCACGCTATCCACTAATTGCACACATTTCTTCACATTGGTTCCTGCTCTCTATTAGGTGTGTAGACAGCAGTAATAAACACCTGCCTACAGTGTCAGGCACGTGTTTATTGCTGCTGTCGGTGCTGCTGTCGACGCAGCCGCCTTCGCACCCTTTTCAGGTAGTGCTGGTGCTGCTGCCGTGTCGTGCCAAATGAGCTAATAACCCTATCCCGGGCAGCACAGCCTCTCAGGTACATTATGCGTGATGCCCTCACTCGGGGAACTCTCTGTGGGGAGGGGTTGCCACTTTCATCGTCACTGCTGCTGTTGCTGCTGTCATCACTAACATCATCCAACAACACGTCACCTTCATCAAGACACAAGTTGTGCAACACTGCACATGCTGCAACGATGTTGGCAGCGCGGTCTGGCTCGTAGTGGAGGGCGCGGTACCGCTGAAGGCAGCGAAAGCGGCTCTTCAGAAGCCCAATGCACCGCTCCACTACGGACCGCATGGCAGCATGTGCAGTGTTGTACCTGCCTTCTGCAGTGTGTATGGGAGGGTGGCCTGTGACTGGGGTCAGGAGCCATGGTTCCAGGGGGTAGCCGCTGTCACCTGCAGGATCATAAAACATGGTATGAACTCTGCACAAAGTTTAGTAGGCGAAGCATGGGTCATGTAAAATGCACCTACTACAGAAAGGCTGCAATAAAGAAATATACAGGCTGAGCACCTGACGCAGCTGCGATCACAGATAACAATAGCTGGGACATAGTATCCCTATTTGCCGCAAGGCAGCTCTTTGTGTAGCCTCCATTCACAAATGACGGTCAGTGTAAAAAAGAATGTGACAACGCGTGCACTGTACACTCGCATTAAAAATTAGTTTAAAGTACGACGCAGGTGTGTTGTCACTTTGTTTCGTGCAGATATCATTGGAAAATTTCTACATCTCGCCTATACTTAATAACCTGACTATGACATAAGGGGTTCGGGCTTCAATATTCTCCTACGGCGCGAGCACGCTTTGCTGCATGCTGCCAGAATTGCAACTGTACAAAATTTTCCTGCTGCTCACCGAGGAGGTGTTCGCAGGCCTTGGCAATATGCCCCTCCAGGAACCGACGACGCAACCACGTAGTTCTCCAGACGTGGGCGTCGTGGTCTGACCCCGGTCGCAGAGGGTCGACGGCGAGGATCCGCATGCCTGCGTCGCAGATCTGACGAGAGCGCGCACAGCAGCAGCATAAGCCACGCGTTGCTATGACGGGCACATTAGACAAAAATTAAGACACTTACGAACATTGTGTTGAGGGCGCAGTAGCCTTTGCGGCACATGAATGCCGCCTTCTGCTCGCCCTTCGGTGCGATGATGGCTATAAGGCTGCCGTCCACGCATCCGATGACGCCGGGAATGGAGCCGCGTCGAAGGAACCCTTCCTTCACGGCCGCCTTCTCCTCCGACGTCCTCGGGAAATGGACCCACTTGTTGCGGGCCCCGGCGTGGACGATTGCCTCCGCCACGGGTCGCACACACTTGCTGACCGCAGGCTGGGTCACGCCGATCGTCTCCTCGCTCCCTACCGAGGCTTGAAAGCTGCCCGTTGCGAAGAATCGCAACGCGCACAACACTTGCCGCTCCACCGACAGCGCTGAAGTTCTCACGCCTCCGAGTTCCTCCGCCACTTCGTCGCACAGCCACCGCACAGTTTCTTTCTTCAGGCGAAAGTGCCGCCGAAACTGATCGTCTGGCATGTCAAACGTATCCTCGGGCTCCCTCCTTCCGCGCCCGGACTGACGAGCCGCCGCCGCCGCCGCCAACGCAATCACGAAGGCCGCCATTTTTTTCTATTCCAAACGGAACGGGGCACTCACCGGTTATTCCACGAATTTGCCGGGTTTGTTCGGCATAATTTAGCATAATGAGTGCGTAAACGTCACTTTGACGTGGCAGTTTTTGTGCATTCCTGACGTCGCTTGACAGGCAGGAAAAATGGGCGCGGCCTCAAAAAATTCGACCAATGAGCGAGCGGTGTCGGCCATGTTGGAATAGAAACAGAACGGAATAGTTTTACGTTATACCGGTCAAGGTCGCGTTACCGAGTAAAAGCGTGCGTTCAACCAGACGCGCCGACCAAACGATCCGGGCCTGCGAGTCGGAAATCCATCGTCGGTGCCGACAGACGGTTTGCCTATTCATTGCTCTTTGGGGGGATAACGACGACACTACACAGAAAGCTTGACCGAGTCTCCAAGCATACCCGCGCATAAAACTTGCCGGAGTCTCCGAGCATAACCACAAATAGACTTAGCTGAACCAAGGTGAACCTAGGTGGGGCCGTCAGCTTCGCTGTTTGCCCCGTCTTCGCTTCGCGAGGGCGAAGCTGCACCATTTTTGTTTGCTTAATGCCCCCCCCCCCCCCCCCCCATTTGATGCATTTGAATAAAAAAACCTATTTGTACCCCCCGTTTTTTGGCCAACACTACTTCTGGCTATGCACCATAGTATGGAAATTATCATAATCAACACTCAGACACGTTTCTTGGCCGATCCCCCATTGCGAATACCTGCCACCGCATGAGAAACCTAATCATCAACTCGTAGTGATCATCACAAGGAACTATGTGATATTGGCACAACGGGAGTGTTGATGTTGGTGAATGTTTTATTGTGTGATATGTTGTTGTAATAAAACTATCAAAGAAAAAGGTGCAGTAGTGACCTAATTGTTAGAGCATCGAGCCGCAGCGCCCCGCGGCTGACGTTCGAATCCTGCCGCGAGACGCACATCATATTTTCGAGGAGTGGTTGAGAATCTACGCTGCGAAATCCCACCAAGGAGGGACGACGCAGGCGAAACCATGGTAGATTAGCCAAAGAAAACTTTGCTTTAAGAATAGATATATCAATAGTGAAATTTTTAGTCCCAATACAACACATTGGTTAATGATGGGTGCTACTAGAAGGAGCCGAAATTATTTTTACCACCAAGGGTCCTTCAAGGTGCAACCAAAGCATGGCAGAGAAGCAATTTTACAATCCGTCGCCGGAAAAAGGGAATCGCCTATGTTTGGATTGAACCAACGACCTATTACGACCTAGTAGCGAATAGCCAGAGCTAGTGATGGATGGCAGTGGGTAGTAAAGAGTAAGGCAATGTTGTCTTCTAACATTATGAAATCACCACGAAAAAGACAAGTTACGCCTTCAGGATGGAAACTTGTTAGCAGTGTAACCGTCCTTTGAATGCGCACGGCAGGAGTTGTCTACCATCTTGCCGATAGTTTCTGACGGGATGACGAATAGAACCTGCGAACTATTGCACAGCCACAGAAAGCAAGACCACAGTCGTTAAAGTAAAGTACATGTAATAAATACAAGCGCCAGTGCAGTCCGCGACTGAGACCCGTGCCATCAGTCCCTCGAGTCACATAGAATTCGGGTGTTAAAGGGACACTAAAGCGAAACAATAAATCAATTTAGACTAATGAAGCATTATTTGAGAACCCTACAGGCGAAAATGAAGGTCCAAGAAAATGAGAAAATGAAGGTCCATGTATCAGTATTTGAATTTCGCGCCGAAACCCCGGCGCCGGTACGTCAGCGTGACGTCAGGTATGCCAAAATACGTTTTCGGATTTGGGCCACGTTAGCTTAATAAAGGTTTTCGAAACTTGCCATGTATAATATTTGGTTCTTTTGGAACACAATGTAGTCCATCTGTACCGCTATATAAAATTAGTAGGCCTTGAAGATGCCATCAAAATCCAAGACGTCACAGCCCCCAGGTGCGGGAACTTAAGTAGGCGTCGCCACCCGTATTTCGTTCTTGCGATTTGTCGGCCTTGCCAAACGTCTGATTGTTGTAAGAGTGGTGTTTTTGGTGTTGTAGAACGGTAATTTACTGATGCAGAAGAAATCATCTTTCACTTTAATGCCCCTTTAATGATGGCAGAGGCTGCAAAAAAATACTTCCCGTTTTTCTGAACAATATTGAACATACTTGCAGCTAATTCAACGCAGGCGTTGATCACACAAGCGCATGTTTAAGAGCGAAGCCGCATATGACTGTGATCCCGAAATTTCTTCGTCTCAGTCGACAGAAAACCACTTCGCCAAACGATGCGAAACGCGCCTATCCACATTGGAGGCACGCTTGCGCGGCGCACGCCATTGTTCATTCCAATAAAGGAAAGCACAAAACAATTGTCAAAACCACATGATAGATCATGAGGTGCGTCCGAACAATGCGAAGCATGCAGCGTTCTGCGCATGCGTTTCGCGGTGAAGATTACAGGTTGCATTAGCTGCAGTTGCCAGGAAGCGGTAAGTGGTACCGTACAAAGCAGCTAGCCACTTCATTACACTTTCATATGTAAATGAAGAACCCATCTAGCAATTAGTTTCATTTGTGTTGTGATACCGCTAGTGGAAGGCCAGGTAATGTTAGAACTCCCGAAGCACAGACTGAACACAATGAGCGGCTGCTGGCACAGCAGCGCGAATGTGCCCAACGGCGTCGTGCTAAGGCTAGGCAGGACGCAATGATCCCTGCCCAAAGCAAGCCACGCACAGTTAGAAGGCCTGAATAGAAGCGCAAACAAGATGAGCGACGAAGGGAACAGCAGCGCCATTGTGCACATCGGCGTCGTGCTTAAGCACGGCAGCATCCAGTGCTTCGTGCCCCAAAGGCTCAGCGCAAGCGCCAAGCGTGACAAGGCAATGCAAACCTTCGTTTTGGTATATTATATGTGATTGTATTGCTGTCAATCATTTCATGTAGTGCCTTGCTCAGTCGTTCAATGGTACGTCCCATTGGTCTATAAGTTCAGGGGATACCAGAGCTGTGAAGGCTAAGCACCTTTCCAGCGTAGTTTGCAGCCGTATATACATATATTTTCGAGACAGTCTGTACTCCAAAATGTTTTGACACTTTGTGAAGTGTACTGTCAGTTTGCTAACATCCAGCGGCGTTTCCTCGGCTGATACCACGTCAGGAGCCTACGCTTCAGGCTACACATGCTTTTCTCTGCCCCTTTAGGTGGCTGAGAGGTGCTTTGCTAAGAGCTATAAAAAGTTTGCCACTAAAATACAATGTAAGACGTCGGCCTCAGCCTGCTACTCTTTGACTCTTCGGCCGACTACCTCGAGAGAGGATACCAAGTCTCTTGCCAACTTATTTCCCTATCGGCGCCAAATATACTGACGGTTAGACTTTCGTTGCTCCTTTTTGTCGAATTTCTTGCAGCCTAGACCATGGGCTGCCGAACATTGCTAGATTTGTGCCCTTTAATTCTCTCTGATTTCTTTTTCTGTAGGATTGTTTCCATCTCTACCGCAGAACACATTCGTGGGAAGCGAAAGAGAGAGCGATACTCTAATGTGATAAATGACTAAAACTTATAAAAAAAGTTTGCCTATGGCTATGCTGATTTTTGTGGTACGAAAAGCTCTACATTTGTACATATGGGCTTAACGCATGTACTTGTTGCGAAAAATAGTTGAAGATCTTGACTGCATTTCTTCCCGTGCGATGAGGCAGTCGTTGGCACCGGCGAATCGAGACCCTATAGATGTGACTGCTTTTTCTGCTGTGGAACTTCCTTCACGCCAAGGCACCTATGTGTTGTTCAAAATTCTTTTGCAAACATTCAGTCTAAAAGAGGCGTGGCGAATTGTGCCATGTGGCCATCTGTCGCTATATCTTACTTGGGTTATGAATTCTCTGCTTTGTTCTTTCTGTGTGGATTTTTGCAAAAATTTTCTTGAATTTCATCAGCTGGGCCTGTTCGTCGGCTATATTTTTTCCGTTCTTAACTTATGCTTGCTCTGATATGAAGAACTGCGAGATTTCAGCTTTACGTTTGCACTAATAATGATAATAACTTATTCGTATTCAAGCCTTATCTCCACTCTTTCCTGAAGCTTTTCTCATTTAACCACGTCTTCCACATTTTTCAATTTTTTAAGTTTTCGAATTTGAGCGGCAATCTCTTTTGGCATAAATTGAGCATACCGAGTGATGGTGTTCCTGTCACATATGCTGCGCATTTTCCAGTTTAAGTGCCACATCTTCTTTCCAGAGAAGAGTGGTTCTTTCCGTGAGCGACTTCACGACTTGGCCCGGCGTCCCTCAAGTTTTCATTATATGATACCCAGTGACTCACTGGTGTAGAGAGCGGTCGGTAGCTCATGTCAAATGAATATTTCTTCAAATCAAAGTCCGCCGAGCCAGCGCTCATATTCCGGAAGAGGTTTTCCATAGCTGCAACAGGCTCCAGGTCAGCGAAGCACCTTGTTCTCAGAAAACTGCTCGTTTTAGCACCCGACGCACAAGACCAGTAAATGCGGTCGACA
Organism: Dermacentor variabilis; assembly: GCF_050947875.1. NCBI lineage: Eukaryota > Metazoa > Arthropoda > Arachnida > Ixodida > Ixodidae > Dermacentor > Dermacentor variabilis. The sequence goes on from NC_134571.1 coordinate 132,209,870, forward strand.
CCCTCGAAATTCCGCTCTATCGTCTCATATCTGGGTTGATATTTCTCAATTTTATTGCGATAGAAATTATTCGGAGACTTCCGGCACATTTATGGCGTCGCCGTGACGTTCTGTATAAATTACAAGGGCGATAATATCGTCGCCACGCCTGGTATGGGGCAGTCGACGATCAGGGCTCGATCTGGCGCGTGCGAAGGAAGAAAGCGGAGAACAAACGTGTCTTCTGTTACCCGAAAGGCCGTGAGCGGATGAGAGGGAGGAGGAGGGGCGGCACTGTGGTGCGGCAGCAACTGCGCATTTGTCACCCGGGCGCAAAGGGAACTGTCGATAGCGGCTCAATCTCGCGTGAGATATATGGAGGAAAGCGGGAAGGCCGAGCGCCTTCGACTCCGCCAACAAGTGCGTACTTTACACGGCCACCCGTGGTCGCTCGTGCGTTATCCCGAAAGGGATGATCTGTCGGCTCATACCTTGTTGCATTATAAGCAATAAACAGCACGAAGGTCACTGCGCTCGCTGCTGCATACAGGCTTGCTCACACCAGCGGTTTGACAGCGAGTGCCCGCGCTCATAAAGCGTGATTTGTTTACGTTTGAATGAGCGCGATGACATCACGCTTGCTAATTTACTTACTGAGTGAATGTTTTGGATGAATGTTTTCAACTTGACTATCTTTAGTTACTATGTATGTTTAACGTATTAGCTCTGCGGAAAACTGCAAGTTGCAAAGAAGTAGTTAATTAAGGGAAAATGAGACATCCACCCAATCGTATCAATTGCTTCAAAAGGAACCCATACGGGTTCCTCGAAAGAAAAGCCTCGCAGTGGAAGAAAAATTCGTCCTGGTCCGGTACTCGAACCCGCGACCACCGCCTTTCCGGGGCAGCCGCTCTACCATCTGAGTGAACCATGCGGTTAGCAGATGGCGAAAGGAAAGTTATGGGAAGGTCACGCAAATCTGAGTTGTCGACAAATTCGACTTCGCCCTGTCATCTGCTAGCCGCTTGGTTAGCTCAAATGGTAGAGCGGCTACTCCACAATGGCGGTGGTGCCGGGTTAGAGTCCCGGACAAGGACGAACATTTCTTCAACAGCGAGGTTTTTCTTTCATGGATCTCGTATGGGTTTCCTTTGTATGAATTACTACGATTGGTTGTATGTCTTATTTTGCTTAATTATTAAAGATGTCGACTAATTTATTATCGAAATCGATGCTTCGCCTTTCGGGCGAAACTGAAGCTTTTAGGAGACGTTATACAAGTGTAGCTAAGACAGCTTTCTACTGAGACATGAACAATCACATCTCCTAATGGTCTCGTATTCTGATGATGATTATGGCAGAGGTTGCAGGAAGACGCGCTGTCTTCTATATTTTTTTCAGAACAATATGGAACATAAGGGAGCGAAACCTAGCAAAAAAAAAACTGTGTAAGCGCGGAATCAACTAGGGACGATGTATTACCCAAAGGCCTTCTTGAATTCAAGCCTGGATCTGACAGCTGCTGTACATTCGAGAAATAGCAATCCCTTGATATATTGTTTGGGGAGAAAAGTCGCCCAATGAGATGCAATTCCACGTCTTCTCCGACACCAGCCCAGTTGCGTAGGCACATGCAATTCATGCCGTGATGGACGTCCCATAAGTACCTCTCCTGATCGCAAAGTGACATTTGGCTTCTAAGAGCACTGTGATGTTATTGGGTGCCAGATCACTCCAGAAAAAGGGAGAAGCGGCTCGCGGAAGCACAAACACACACCAGACTTGTATTGACGCACATAACACATAGAAAACGCCACATACACGCGACAGTTCCCCATAATACCTCATAGACGACAAGCAGCTATATCTATATATCGGTCAATTATAATTGGCCTACAGTTCAGGCGGAAGCGCGTGTCGCCGTGTCGGAGACCTCGTGGAACCGATGTCGTCCAGCGGGGTCGGACAGCAGTGTGGGCCAGCAGGGTCGGAAAGCCGGGCCGGACAGCAGGGTCGGACAACAGGGTCGGACCGCCTCGCGGGGCTAAGGTGCTCCTGCGCAACAGTCGATATGCGGTAGCCTCCGCGTGCCCGGTTTCCCTCCTGCGGGGCTTTCGCTCGGCAGCCCACGGTCGCAGTCACCGTGTCACGCCCACAGCAGGAGGGGTAGCCCTGTGGCCGCTCTCCCGAAAGCTCGATCACCCCGGTTCAGGACCACCAGCCCTCCTGGACCAGTTGCCCAGCGGAAGAGCGGGGCGAGGTAGCCTTTCAGCCGGCGACCACGTTGAATCGGGTGTGGCGCAGTGACGCGGGCGGCGATAGGTACTATAGGCCGGACACCCAGCGAGGAAGCTCTTTGGTCTCGAACGCCGAACCTCACGCACTGCTCACGCCACGGGGCCACGGGCCACACTCTCTCGCGCCACGCATTTTGAGGCGCCACTGTCTACGCTCTAAATCAGTGTCGATGATGATGATGGCTCTCGCGCGGGTATTTGCAAAAAGTAGCTGTCCCCTTCGCCACCGCACGGCGCAATGTCTTCATATGTCCATGCTTCGCACTCCCGCGTACCACATATTGTCACAAGCACAACGACACCACCACCTCGGGGCCCTTTACGTACGTTGGTTGGCGCACGAATGCTGTCTTACGTGAATAGTTGCATGTAGTAGCCTTCATCTTGAAAATTCTATGTGCACCGACTCTACGACGGTATTTTTCTTGAACCAAGATTACTACACAAAACAGGAGCACTTAGCCGCCAATCCGATCAGTTAGATAACATAAGTGTCGAGGCGGCTATACTGCCCCCTATCAAAATCAAAATATCAATCTGATTTACTGACGTGTGGTGTAGTTCTTGAAAAAGTGACTTCAAGCTCCATGTGTCGGATGGAGCTAACAGGTTAGATGGACCAATAGACAAGTGCCCTTTGCAGCAGCTCACACTTCATCGATGCAAAAACATTGAGATTGCTGCAGTGCATGCAAGAACGACAACGAAAATTTTCCATCTAATGATGGACTTTTAGCGTTTCATCTAGCTGCAGCGCCTTTTTCAGCATCGAAGCTTGGGTGTTTAGACTTAAGGACCAGTGCCTACACCTGACAAAAGCTATTGATCGCCTGACGGCAACAGAAGTACTACGGGTTGAGCACTATTGGATTAACTGCACCCAACGTAACGCCTATCTGTCAATAGCACGAGGATGACAAGTGGAATTGGCGTCTAGTATTGTGAATTTCCGCTCATTCATAGACACCCCTGGCACTCTCAGAGTCGGCTGATGTTGGCCGCTCATGGATTTCCCGCAAAAACGGAATCACCCAATCATCGGCTCAGAAAATTACTACCACTCAACGCTGGTAGTCCTGAGAGTTTTTCACCAGCTTCCGCATAGGGGCGTACACGACCCGCTTACGCAACTCATAGAGTAGTACTGGATCTACCGAGTGCGTATCCTATTAAAGAAGGTGATGCATTGCAGCTATGTATGCAAACATTTCGCTGTACGGTCCAGGAATGACTCCCACCGCAGCGCAATCAAGTCACCTGATGACGGCGACAACACCATTCGAACTTGCTGCTTCCGTAGTTACCGTCCCGTACTTAGCGCTGACACAATCCGTAGATGGAAAGTGTAAGGTTGCGTATTTCACGGGGGCTCTTTCGCCTGTACTCCCTCTGGCGCTCATCTACAGCATGACCACTTAGGTCATCATAATCTGGTGTAGACGGCTTGTCGGCCGAAGGGGACTATCTAGTGATATCTACGCAGGCCATGCGCGGACCTATCGAAAAATTGACATGTTACTAGAAATAGACAGCGACAACAAGACTTCAAGGAAGTTTATTATGCCTAATACCAGTCGGTGGGGGAGTGAATGGCGGGAGCGGCTGTTCTGGTCATGGAAGGCTGCAAACCGTAAACTTCTCGGAAGAGCCTGCCTGAAGTTTGATGAAGACATGCAGCGCTGACAGAATTCGAAGCAGTTATCAAAAGCAGGTCTACTCGATACAAACGAATCCTGCCATTTGTGGCAGCCAACCGACTCCATGGACGTCGGCACACTAGAGTACCATACCATAGAGTTGAAATCATAGGTAACTCAAGCTGAGCAGATAACACTCGTGGAAACGCCTAAGGAATGTTTCTAATGGGCAACTTCTAGAAGCGATGAGGAAAGAAATATCTTCTGCAACTACAATCTCCTCATTTAGAGCCACGATAACCACCACCAAGTTAAAGGTAGGCGATCTCGTGGTCGTACGTAATGGGACCTTACCCCGACAACTATATATAAGGTCATGGAGGTTTTCGGAAATCCACATGATCGCGTCCGCTCCTTCAGAGTAAAGCAACGAGCTGTTTTTCTTATAGCCAGACCTATTTAGAAACGCTAGCTGCTTGAACTCTGTGACAACATACGTGTCAGGGCTGGCAATTTCACTTTAATCGCAAGATTGTGCCTGTCAAAGAAAAAGAAACAAAAGCGTGCGCGCGATCACAAAGAAAAAAGACGAGAACTCTTAACTACCACCAGGGCATTCGAAGGACAAGTCAGTTGACTGAAAACTATTTGGTTGGCACATCTGCCACTCTGCGGCTATTACTGCGCGATCAACTGGTATGACATCCGCCAAGTCTAATGAAAAGTGTTGTGCACGTCAAGAATTACAGTTGTTTCTGAAGCATTACAATTTGCGTAGTTACGTTATCGGCGCATTGGTTAGCACCCCTGAAGTTTCAAAAGCCAATTAGGCACAAAGATTGCACAACCAAGCCATGATTATAGTAGACATTCCAGCGAAAGTTCTTTTTAATCAGCAAATCGAAAATACTGCCTTTTATACAGACGGGATTCATCTATTTCAGACAGGCTCAATTATGTGAAAGAAAACACGGCTTAGCATCACATGCGAAAGAAAAAGAAATCCGCGGATTTCAGCCCTTCCTTCGGTTCACTTATTGCGGAAAGAGACGCCGCCAGATATATTAACGCGATGTTTCTTACGAATATTTTCCTATTTGTGGAAGCAGAAAACTTTCTCTGCTGTGGTACAGTCAGCAATGACGCCAAGCACACGTCGACAATGCGCAGTACGCCAACGTGTAACAATGTGGAGACGCTAATGGCGTGCTAAATAATCAATATAGAATTGAAACGAGCTCGACAGGGGTGCCTCCATATCTGTTTGATATTGCTTGGAATATTCGGCGTTTAAATAGAGAACAGTCACAGCTCAAGGGCGGAGTTTGATAACGAGGCCTTTATTGCGAAATTAGAGGCAAATGAACAATCGATTTTCATCCGCGCACTTTCCGTTCGCCCACTTTTCTAGACACTTCGTAATTTCGGTCATATAGCAGCTTGTGGGTGGGCCAAAACACAATAATTTTTTCACCATTTGAGTGCAGCCCATTTGTGCTTCATATTCATCTATCATCACAAAAAGTTTGCAGATGCAATTACCGCACTTTATTTGTATCGCCGCACTTTTCTTGGACCTTGGGTTACCGGAGATGCCAGTTCCTAAAGAAGATAAAGGGCAGTTATATTGCAGGCTGAATGAAGTATCCACTTCTGAAGTACGTGGCAGCACCGTAAACATGCCGGTAATTGTGCGTCAGCTACTTAGGACTGTTAAATACAACTGCGAATGAATTTTCGCGTACAGGTCAAGATTTTTGGCAACCGACAAGGTATATGCCTGTATTAGGCGTTTAAAAAAACAATATTTTACAGCAGAAGCTAAATAACAGGATCGTCATGCCCGTGGCTCCATCCCTAAGCCAAAAATGTTTTCACAGTGCAACTGCTGGACCCAACACGATGTACATTATCCACTTCCTCCGACTTTCTTCTGTTCTTCATTGACGCCAAAAAGACATGCACGTTTCAAGCCCATTGTAACTGTGAAACTTTACTCAACCGCCATATATAATAAGTTTCACAACATACTCACACTAATATAACCACAAAATTTCCTCATCTCCACGTCTAAAGGTACCCTTACTAATATCTGCGCATGTGCTTTAATAACAAGCACTAGTTGCCAACACCCCCCGCTGCAGCTGCTAATGTGTAAGGACATTCTGAGACCAAACATGTATTTGCAGTCAGAGATATTAAAGAATGCAACCAACGATCACAAAATATTTCTTCTTGCAGATCAACCCGTAGTGTTCTACATTTTAGAGTCCACTTTCGACTTGAAATTATTTTACAACATTAGGCTTGCAAAAAATCACAGAAAAGATGTAACTAGTGCGGTTCCTCAATATCAAAGAAGCAATCGGGCCAAAATGGCACTGAGGGCGAACGAACCGCAGCTACGAAGCACTGGAAGCGCTACAGCAACCCGATTTGAGGAACCACGTCTTCGCCATTTAATACCTGTGTCACACGGGCACATTAGAACGCCTTCCAGTAAATGGCCTTTGAAACGCCACAACTCTATCGACTCAAAGGAGTTGTCGCACTGCTACACGGCACTTTTGAAAGGCCGTTGAGTGGTTCAGGCGTTTCTCGCAAAATTGTGTGGCGCTGCGGATATTTATTTTCGTTTTCATGTCACGAAAGGTTAAACAACATTCAAACAATTTAAAAGCACTATAATTTTTTCCATGTTTGTTTATATATTAAAAAAGATTGTTTATACATTGCCATACATATATGTTTAGTTTTTAAGTTGTTGAGTAGCGAAACTGCGGCAACGTTTGCGCCACTCGATGCGGCTGCTGTTTTTGTGTGTGTTCGCACATGTCAAGTGGCAAAAAGACTTTATTAATCACTCATATATGGTATTTTTGGAGCATTTGGTCTGATTTGTTCTTTCTAACCGTGAGTACGAGCACACTGTGAACGAGAGGGCATGTTCGCGCTGTTTCTCCTTTCGTTGCTCAAAGGCCATCGAGATTTCGATACAGTTGTAGGGTGCTCTGTTGACTCGATAGGCTATTGACTCGGCGGCCTTCGAAACCGCCCGTGTAGCAGCTCGAACTTGACCTTTGAGTCAACTGACTATCGGTTGGAAGGCATTCCAAACGTCCGTGTGAGACGGCTATAAGTGCTATACGTGGATGAATGCTGCCATAAAAACGGGGCAGCAGGCTATACTCACCGTTGTATCCAGTGTCTTGGACTGCGTCTTCGGGGCTGGGAGCTAAATATAGATAAAACATATATATTTTACACGTGCTGCGTGTGAAAAAATAAACATTTGTTGGCTTAAAAATAGTCAAACAATCACTAGAAAGGGAAAGGTAAATGCATAGCGGAAGCAGGTTAATATCACATAATAATATGGCGTCGAGAAGACCCATCCTTTTAAGAGACAAAGGTATGTAGGGACTGTTTGTTAAAATTTATTGTTAGCTACAGAAGCTTTGAAATCGGTGACGCCGGGCATATTTCTTACGCAACACAGAAAAGGCAAGGCACAGTATTGCCGGAACATGTACCTAGAAGAACGGATATTTGAAGCAAATTGTCCGTGTCGCCATTCAAAGGTTGTTCCTTACAACACTGGCCGCTTGCTAGCAGACCAAATCTGGGGCGTGATGATCCTACTCTCTTTAAACCTAATGGAAAACGTTGAGACCAGTTGCCGACATAGGAACGTGCTGCTGAGCAAAGCTCGCGCACGAAGAAACCATACGGCACGCATAGGGGGGTTCTTACATATGAGACACTGCCATCTTGACTGACATGCGCTTAAAATACTCATTAAAATAAATTTTATGCGCGGTATTTCCAAAGCGATTTCTGTAGTTCACCACAATACGTCGCATTACCTTGCACTCTTTTCTTTTTGGCATCTGATGTGCGATGGACCAGATTCACAGTTCATCTCACCAAACTCAGCGTGTTCTAAACATCCTTCCAGAATACGTTACACAGGAAACACACATGGCATCTCTTGCGTGCCCTGCTCAGCGCAAAGGAACAAGTGATCCCTACCATAGAGAAAGACACCCGCGCACGAGGCATAAACAAACATTTGATGAACTTCAGACCCTTTACATACCTGCGGCACATCAGTCACTGCACACAGGCTATACGGGCGCCCCAAACGACAACATCGATGCCTACTACACTACGACAGAACTAAACACAGCATTGTTTCAAAACAATAGGGCGACGGCGCCAGGCCCTGACGGCATCACATATACTCTTCTCCGTAATGTGAACGACGGAGATAAAGAAACGCTTCTCTCCCACGTAAACGAACACTGGAATACGGGCGCCCTCCGAGACGAATGCAGAACATCACACATTATCATCATCCCAAAACCAGGGAAAAAAGCTACGCTTTGCAACCTCAGACCCACATCCTTAACATCATGCACGGGTAAAACAATGGAACGGCTTGCATTGAACAGACTAGAAGAACATTTGGATAACACGAAACATTTTCCGCACCAGCTCATAGGCTATCGCAAGAGCATTTCCACGCAAGACTTATTTCTCAATACTACAGAACACGCTTCTGCAGCCAAAGACAGCACAGACACAAGCTCTTCTCGCAATAGATATAAAAAAAGACATTTGATAATGTTACACACGATCACGTACTCAAATCGGTTCACGACAGTGGTTGCAACGCCAACTTGTACAATTACATACGCAGATTCACCAAAGGTAGGGCAGCACGCTTCAAGGCAACGCAGTCTCTTTTTTTCTCCACCATTATTTTCCGCGGAACACCTCAAGGATCGATTATATCTCCCACCCAATTTAATCTGCACATGACAGCGCTGACAAGGCCACTATCCATAATCTCCAACCTTCACTACACTTTTACGCCGGCGATATTACCCTATGGTGAGAAACCGGATCTCCAGAGGACGTCGAAACGACCCTCCAGGTAGGCGTCGACACCATAGTTCACCACTTATAGAACACCGCACTCCAACCTTCAGCAGAAAATTCGGAACTTCTCCCCATGAATCGATCACAATACCCAAAAGAAAACAAAGCCCTGATACACCTAAACCTATTAGGCAGATACGAAAGGTTACATCGTGCCGAATACTCGGCCTTACCATAATTCACAACAATACTAATCATAACTTTGTACAATGTAAAAAAACTGCCGAAAACTCACGCACCTAATGCAAAGGATCATTAGCAAAAAACACGGACTGAGAGAAGAACAAGCAATACAGCTTGTGACTTAGGCTTCTGCACATCGCCATTTGTAACACTGATACAAACACAAACTCGAAAACTCGAATCTTCGGGCAACATCCTTCAGAAGGCCGCCCTGTGCCTACCGATATACACCTTTAGTCATCGCCTTCAACACACGGGCCTCTTTCAGACTTTCGCAGAAATAACACAACAACACCGAGACAGACAAGTAGCGCGCTTGTCTTGTCCGGATCAAGGATGCGACCTCCTGAAACGAGCGGGGATCGCCCCTATGCAGTTGACACCAGTTAGTCAAAGCCTTCCGCTACCACGCAACATTGCATTTCCAAACGTACAAAAAATATGACGCCACACCAACATGACGGTCGACGTCAAGCGCAAGCGCAACGTCACCACAAAGACAGGAAATGCATCACGATATACACGGACGCCACACGCTCTGACATGGGGTCATACACGTATGCGATGTATAAACCTGGAAAGACAGCACCGATCATCCAAATGGCTGGGCCATTTTCCAACCCTACCAACAAAGCAACTCTGCAAACTCAAGCGATAATACATGCCATACAAGAAGCCTCTCTACTCACTAAGCACCGGTCCAGTAACATCAACCTTTATACCGACTCCAGCAAAGCCATACGCAACATACAACACCGACTGTTGGAAACACCCCTACATGATATCCTAATAGAATCCTGTAACGGCAAACCGAACATTACAGTCAACATGCGTTGGGTGCCTGGTCATGCTGGGATGGAGGGAAATGAGTTGCTTCATCAACGTGCCCGCGAAATTAACCTCCGGGCGCCCTCGATTCCCTGGCCAAATCGAACGACAGTGGAAGACGCTAACACGTACAAAGAGCAAATAGCTGATCACTACAAGAACATCAAGTAAAACCGCACTATTTTGCCCCAACCTCATCCTTAACTCAACACGGAACAAGGATATGTCCTTGGCAAAGTTCAAATGAACACGCTTTTCACGCCAGTAATGCTCTACAACTTCAGTTGACGTAGCACAGCACGCTGCCCCAATTCTCCGGAGATGAGGGCAGATACAGAACAAATTCTGTACTCATGTAACACTGTCATTACCTCGCCTTATTTTCCTGACCATCCCCTCCTTCCTGGAGTGTTTGGCTTCACTCGGGCTTGGCGGATCAACAACGGGCCTTAGCTGAGAAAGCGCTATACTTTACTGGGCTTTAGTGTTGGCCTTGAATAAAGTTCTTTCGTCCTCCTCCTCCTTCGGAATACCCTTAGTCGACTTTCTTAACCTTGTAATACACACACACCGTGCGACATAAACAGAAATTGGGTGAACCATTTCTGACCTGGCACAGCACAGTATAAAGTGAGCTAACTGCCCTTTAACATCAAATGAATTGTTATAGTAAGTAAAAAGCTAATATTTGGTTCATTGAACTATTTACAACTGAAACGTCTCTCCATCGAAAAACGCAACTCTAAATTTCCATTGCAGTTTCCAAGGCTTAAATCAGCCGCTCGAGGCATCAGCCTCAGCGTAGGATGCATGATACAGCGAACGTGACATAGGTACCGTGCTTTTTATTCATTTAAATACTTTGAACATCGCATTTCCACCATGTTATCTAATTTTTTACGTAAATTTCTACCCGTTAAAATTCCAGAAAAAATGTCGCCAAGAGTCAAAAGGAATTGAATAAGTTACTTTATTGCGTTTCTGCAACAGTTTCTGTTACGTTTCTGCGGTGGATGTTTCGTGACGTCTTGCTAAAGAACGTAATAACGCGGAACCAGAACCTTGCAAATGTTCAAACAAGTATAGTGCAAAACTGGCAGACAAGAGATACCGTGATTAGAATAATAACTGTATACTGATTAATGTACCATAGCACGGCCGAAAACCCACCAACTTCCACTTGTTACAAATTGCGCTTTGTGCGCGCAATTGTATTTATGTGTTTTATCAATTCGTGCAACGCTTCTGGCATCCACAGAATGGTTCATCGCAGTAAAAATTCCGCAGGGCGGATTAGGTGACCGCTCACCTGCGCCGCAGCGATCTCAAGCAGTTTATCCATGAACAGCGCTCAAGTTGAACCTACATTAGTTCTTCAAATGTCTGCACTTTAGACATTTCGAAACCACCCAGCAGACTAATGTAAACACCGGCACTTTTCGTGTCTGGCGCGGAAGTTTGAGTTTTGAGGCTAAACTTGCTCACCTAGAACAGACCACCCTGTAAACGACTTTCTAATGCGCATGAGGGCAACCGTAAATCTTCACGCGCATATTGAAATATATTTGATTGAGTGCATGTAGGCTGTAGGTTATCGTGCTACTCGTCCTTACCTATGCAATGTTACGGAACGTTATTTGGCGAGATGCCAATATTAAGTGCTTCAGTGGTGCTAATGAATAGTTTCCTCTGGTATAGCAGCGCCCTCGGCTAATGATTCAGTGACAATTTTTCTCGGACAGTCTTCTGCTGTCGTTTGCCGCTAGCAAGTTAGCTATGAGGTTCATCGAACGCTGAATCGCCCTGATTCATAAAGAATAACCACCGAACCAGTCCAATATGTGCACTTATTCAGCAGTTTTCGCGTCTTCATGAGCGGCGAAAATAATTAGAACAGAAGTTCATGCCTGGTCTACTGGACCAAGTTGTCTTTGACATGTTGGCATCAACACCAAATATCGCAACGCAAGTTTATGGTTCTATTGCGTGACTCTTCCAGTGCAGTATAAGCTAAACAACGTCAAATCACGCAACCTTGACGCCATGAAAAACACCTTCATTGAACGCGCGTAAGTGTCCATGCGCTCTTCTATGGCTGTATGGTAAGTGTAGCGAAGGGAATTGCAATCTTTTGAGGAAACTGAGAATTTGCCATTTTGTGTTTTCCTGGACATTTTCTCCTGATGTGTATTTGCAGAGTAGCGATATTTTTCTATATGGTCATACGCTGCGGGGCAAAGTTTCCTATCATCCCATCAACGATTAGCTCTACTGCCAGCGAAGCCAGCTACACCCCGATAGCTTAATCGATCGGGCAACAGATGGCGCCTGAAACACCGATAACTCGCTTTTCTATGGCAACGCTCGCTGTTCGCCATTCATTGCATTCTCACCACTTAACTCCCACAAATACTTACAAGCAGCGTTTTCATCACAGTCATCGCTACTTGCTAGAAATCCTCTGAAGGCGGCAACGCGCCTGCACCACATGCGTGCTATGCGGCACGAAACAACTGCTGACGCTCTTGAAACTTCATAAAATGAGTCATTGCAAAAAAATGTAAAACATTGTGTGTGTGTGCGTGTGCGTGCGTGCGTGCGGACGTGCGTGCGCGTATTTGTGTGTGACAGCGCTAACGTTCGCGAATTCCATTCTGCGCTTAAATTCGGACATCTTATTGTGGCTCAAAGTTAACCAAAAATTGAAGGGCCGGTTGGCTTCGGGAGCCCATGCTAAAACCACAAAGGAGGCAGTGCAGGGATACCTGTGTCGGGCCTCGTTTAAAATCAGAAACAGACCAAGGAAAGCAAATAAAGAAATAAGTGCGCGGCTAAAGTACACAAGTATCTGTACCTGAAAAACTCGCAAACAGAAGGGAGGTAGAGGTCAATAAAGTTGGTAGCCAGGTACAGGGTAAGTGAAAGTGTGATTAGACAACCAGGAGTCATCAAAGGGAAAGCTAAAGAGGCAAAAACGATCAATCAGATTAAAAGAATGCAACCAAATCAGACCATCGAGATTTACAAGAATAACAAGAACGAAATTAGAAGGGAAAATCTGTACGATAAGACCACGGGATGCGCCTTTCTATTTGAGGCTCAGGCTGCTTGCCCGTGGACAACAACATACCCAAGCAATTATTCGCAAAAGGATGAGGCATCTGAAGCAAAAATCTGCAGCCCACTCACTACGTCCAGATGGCGTGAGGGGGTATCCAATCATGGAAAACCGCAGACAACGTGCACCTTCCGTAAGCACTTGGATTTAAAATGGACAGAAGATGCAACCAATTAGCAGTCAAGATAAGCTGGTGTTGCCGTATCACAGTAGAAATGCCAAGTAGTTATCACTGCATTTCAACTGGGGTGCGATTTTGTAGCGGCGCCTTTACCCGGTGCTAATGCCTTTCGCTCTTTTCGCGCTCGTGAGTGGTCAAGAGACGCTCGGCTTCGGGCGGAGCGTCGAACAAGGCCACCTACGAACACGAAAATCACCGAATGGCATTAGCATCGGAAAAAGGCATCGCTACGAAGTCGCTATCATAGGAACGTATCTTGCGACGTTCACTTTGGCGATAAAATCGCCTTCGCGTGGTATAGCACCCGACCAGCCAATCAGCACATGCGATTTTACTGAACTAGCCAGTCAGCGCGCGCCTTACGGCGATACAATCGCCAAAAGTCATCGCCGCCCAATACGCCCCTTCTAAACCGTCTTCGAAGTGACACCATACACTGTTGCAGATTACTGAATGTTGCGGAGCTCTGTTCCTTGCGACGGTAACGAACTTGCCTCGTCCGTCAGGCGCTCGCTGTGGTTGCTTAGTGGCTATGGTGTTCGGCTGCTAAGCACGCGGTCGCCTACCGAATCTGCATCTGCATCTCGATGGGGGCGACATGCGAAAACACCTGTGCGCTTAGATTTAGGTGCACCTGAAAGAACCCTAGGTGGTCCAAATTTCCGGGGTCCCCTACGACGGCGCACCTCATAATCAGACGGTGGTTTTCGCAGGTAAAGCCCCATAATTTTTTGTGTCCGTAAGATGTTCTTTTTTCAAGTTGGAGAGGGAAATATATATAGAGCTCTTAACGCTGGTTTGTTCCGCTAACACGTTAAAATTCGGCCTATGTAGAGCAGCACAAATTTTGCACTGACGAAAAGCCCTTAATCAGTTCTTCGAAAAGGTGAGGTGGAGTAGAAATTTGTTTTACGTATAAGTATGTAGGTGCTGTATGCGAACGTAACTCGCACAGGGCGTAAGCTTATACCACGAAATGCGTAATGAAAATTTGTTCTTCTGAAGGGATGTAACAAAAGATGGAATAAACATTGATAGTCGAATAACTAAACTTTCTGTCTTTATTTGCCCGTATGGATACGAATATGAGGACATGTACGGAAACCTGTGTGCAGCTGTACACGTTTGCAATGTAAATCAACGGCCTATTGCGCCACTAGAACTGTAAATGTTTTTCTGTAAAATAAAACTGTTTCTTAACGTGTTCGATTATCTGTTATTAGCTGTATGATCTATGATGAGAGCGGAAGCTTGTAGCATGCCAAATATCAATTTGCGCTCGTGATGGTCGTATTCGTAAATTAAATGAAATAGCGCAAGTCTTTGGTTACACGTATAAACCAGCAACGCGAAGCATATACAGCTAATTGTGGCCTTAAATGAAACACAGCAATTTATCACAGTGCTCAGAATACAAGTATCGCTGCGTAAGGTGCTTTTTGTTTTCTGGAATACGCTCAGAAGCCAAGCTCTTGCTCTTCTCAAAGAACAGCAGGGCAGAAGCTGATAAATTTGGTGCTTCTATTCCTAAGATCAAGTCTGTGTTGCTCCCAGGTTAGCACTTGAGAATGCTTGAGCTGGAAAAAGGAAGAGAAACCTGCCTATGGAAGTGCACGCAGCAGTGTTTCTTTTTTTTTTGTGTGTGTAAACCACGTCCGCTGCACTGGGAATTGTATTTTAATCTGCTATATGGTTTTTTAAATTTGTTGTACTTGCCAAAACGTCTTCAAGCTTAGAATAATTTCGTCGACCGTCTTTGAACAGGTACACTTTCTCACATATTTATTCCCATCCTATTTGCTTGAAGGCTGTGCAAGTTCGGCTCAGTGTTTCTTCAGGATTGCTTAAGCTACCGGCATCCCATCGAAGTATTGCTTATCATTTCTGCGGGAGTTTTCTTTCACTTGCAGTGCCGGCTACGACCGGAGGGATATTCTCACTCATTAACTGCAGGTGCCCACTGGGAATGTGCACGATGCGCTCAACGAATTGGTCCTGGAAGTGCCGCGCACGCGCGACTAATCTAGCTGAAACATTTTCTGTACACTGCGCAATGCAAGCTCACGCTTGTGGGAATGTTCTAGGTGTCGTGGTGCCAAAATCAGTGGCATTTTAGGCACTGGCTTGCATCTTTCTAGCCGAACTTACGATTCGACGCAAATTAAGTTGGTGCCCCTCCGGTTAGAGTTTTCTTTTGTGCTGGAAGACTGTCACTCTGTCTCGACGCCTAAAAAGCTCCGTATAAACCAAACATCAACAGAGTATTCGTCTCAATCCTTCAATTGCTAAATAAATTCTTGGAACTCGGAAAACTACTGTGATTACGAGCGCATCGCACCGTGTGGTGAGCATGTGCAACCAACCATATGCGGTAGAACTTTGAAAAACGAAAGTAACTTTTTATTGGGCCAGCATGTACCCACAAAAGCAAGTCACGGAAAACACAGCAATAGCCGCATACTCGGTCGGTGATTGTCTAAAATCTGATCAGCGGGTCAAGCACATCAGCTTTTATAGATGAGCCATCGTACGTTCCAGAGTAACCGCTGGTGCCAGCGTGTCTTCCAGAAACTTCTACATCACTCGCATCGCGCATACATGCAATCAGATTACCCAAGGTTCGGCGACAACAGACAGTGGATAGAACAGTCGATAACGTTCCAGAAACTTCCCATACATGCGGGCGCGTGCTTAGCTGAGCGGTAACGTTTGTTAGATGGTGAAGTGCGCTCATCCGTAAAAGAGAAACAAGTTCACGTGTCAATATAAATGAACGCTTTTGAAAATTACTTATTGCAGCTTCGTGCGGTCTCTCAAAATAATGCAACCATTTTCTTTCAGGTGTTACAGTGAAAAGCAATTATTTTAAATATAGCAAGCAAGCAATAATACCAGTATCAGTAGCAGACGACCGGTTATTCGTGTCAGGCCTCTTACAGCAGCACCGCTCCTGCTGTCATAACGCCTAGAAGCAGCCGAATTCGCCGGCTGCCACACCTACCTATCTAGCCAACGTGTTCACGCCTATGGCTAGAATCCCACCTGCCACTAATATAAGAGGTCCTAGTCCACGATTGCCGGCCCTTCCAGGAAACCTGCTAGGATGTCCCCGTTACTCTGCCCTCGACTACACGAGCGAGCATGGTTTCACATTCTACTATTGTGAAAATTTCCTGAGGCAGCTTCGCTGTCTTTGATATGCGAGTTCCTCCGATTGGCACACATCTAGGAGCGTCGTGTTGTAATCTGAGATACATACGGCTAAGTCATTGTTCGCCATCGAAGTGTGTGCACTAAATGTTAAACTCAGGGCTAGACAGTGATAAAGCAGATTTTTCGATTATTTTTATTTTTGGTCCAGCATTCCCTTCAACAACGAGGTAATGCTTTCGAAATTACGCTAATTTTTAAAAGACCGCATTGGCAATGTCCTTGGAAGAAATGACTTTAAACAGTAAGTACGACTTAACATTGAGTATCTCTCTCCATGAGCGACCTAACACGACCTAACCTGTTACGACCTGTTACGACCTAACATCGTGCAACTCTCTCCAATGAAAAATACATCTTTAGGTTATGATACAAGCAACCTTCGGCTCGCTTCTCCGCGTGGCATGCTTTCTACACGTTAAACGTTAGATGTACCCCTCGAACGCTATTTATAGGTTATGATATAGGCAACCTGCGGCTTGCGGTTTCGTGTGGCATGCTTTCTACACGTCAAACGCTAGATGTACCCCGCGAACACTATTTTTAGGTTATGATACAAGCAACCTGCTGATCGCTGTTCCATGTGGCATGCTTTCTACACGTTAAACGTTAGCTGTACCCCGCAAACGTTATCTTTAGCCTATGATACAAGCAACCCGCGGCTCGCTGCTCCGTGTGGCACGCTTTCTACACCTTAAAATCTAGATATACCCCGCGAACGCTATTTTGAGGTTATGATACAAGCAACCTGCGGCTCGCTGCCCCGTGTCGTAGGCTTTCTACACCTTAAACGTTAGATGTACCCCGCGAACGGTATCTTTATGTTATGATACAAGCAACCTGCGGCTCGCTTCTTTGCGTTGCATGCTTTCTACACCTTAAACGTTAGATGTACCCCGCGAACGCTATCTTTAGGTTATGATACAAGCAACCTGCGGCTCGCTGCTCCGTGTGGCATGCTTTGTACACGTTAAACGTTAGATGTACCCCGCGAACGCTATCTTTAGGTTATGATACAGGCAACCTGCGGCTTGCGGTTCCGCGTGGCATGCTTTCTACACGTTGAACGTTAGATGTACGCCGCGAACGCTGTCTTTAGGTTATGATACAAGCAACCTGCCGCTCGCTTCTCCGTGTGGCATGCTTTGTACACGTTAAACGTTAGATGTACCCCGCGAACGCTATCTTTAGGTTATGATACAGGCAACCTGCGGCTTGCGGTTCCGTGTGGCATGCTTTCTACACGTTGAAAGTTAGATGTACGCCGCGAACGCTGTTTTTAGGTTATGATACAAGCAACCTGCGTCTTGCTGCTCCGTGTGGCATGCTTTCTACACCTTAAACGTTTGATGTACCCCGTGAAGTTATCGATTTGTGCTGCAAAAATAGGTCCACGAAGAAATGACGGTATGAGTAAATCAGATGCCTCATTATTGGTTTCATTCAAAATTTGAAGATTCCCAATAGAATAAATTGCTGGCATTCGAAAAATTTTAGCTTCTGCTATCAAATTGAAAGCCATATAAGAATATTAGAGGGAATAATAGAGAATTCAATCAAAAGGTGAAAAAAGAAACTTTGCTGTTTAAGACGCCTCTTTCTACATGCTGAACTAACCGAGGAAAAACCGAAATACTGTCAGCTCTCGAACGCAGGCCCGTAAAAATATCATGCGTATCTTTACAAATCAACCGAGATGTGAAAAAGAATGACGCCCATCTAAAACTGCAAGTGAGGCTTTATTGAAATCGAACTGTGGTATTTCAGCTAGAGTTACTTCTTCCTAACAAAAACAAGAACAGGAAAGAACACCTAAGTATTCAACATTATGCGCCATTTAGTAATCAAACCTTTCTGCGTTGATTCCCGCCGACACGTTGTAGCTTGCACTTCAATTAATATGCCACAACTCTAAAGGATCGATTTTATATGTTTGTGGAGGCCCTTTTGCGGTAGTTGTTCTGATAGACAGGATATATTTATGCAACTTAGTTTCCGCAGTTGGTTCAGAAGAAAACAGTGACAAGATAGACATTGGAGCAAACAAGTATTTGCATCTATGGTCTCCCATTGCTGGCTCGAATAATTGTAATGCACACCACATGACGTCGGATGATGCATTCTAATATAGTTCACATATAATTGTCAAATCATTCTCGAACTGAAGAGCTGAGGGATATTATAGATATTTTATCTTAACGCAATTTTTTTGTATTTGAAACTTTTAGGTTTTTGCGGTTAACTTTGGGAGCAGCGTAACATTAATCTTTTGAAAGGTGAAGGAATTGGTCTTCGAACCGCAACTAGCGGCTACTACCAGTTCATCTACCGGATGCCGCTGGCCTTTCATTTGTTGCCAGTTTACTTGCCACGCTATATAAAAATAGGCATTAAACAAAGATACGTTCGCGAAAAAAGAAAAGAATCACTAAGAATAGCAAAATCACCGATATAATATGTGCCTAATTCACCTCATTTGTTCAAGCTCCCCATCAAATCACGGCTTCATTGCCCCTTTTTGAGTGCCTGTACTTCCAAATAATCCGATTTCCGAACCATACCCCACAACATTCATAAAAGTTTTCAAATCACGTGTTCATTGCCTGTAAAATAATGAGGACATTCAATTATAGAAATGAATATCGGTATGACGGGAATGCGCACTATAGAAAGGCGTTATCTCCACGTGATGACTACTATCATCAACTATTTTGCAAGAGGCGATTTAATAGCAGTAATAACTTATTAACTTTCACTTACCCAGATCCAGCATTACATCAATTTTGTGTTCGATGTGCGGGTCGACCTTTTGCTCTTTGACGACTGCACCTAGTGAAACATAAACGAAAAATGCCACATATGGGATAACCAAATAAATAAATATATATATATATATATATATATATATATATATATATATATATATATATATATATATATATAGGCTGCACAATAACTAACCAACAAAGGCGCTTTTATACCTTTGCAGTCATTCATCTGAAAGTACGCACGAAATTGTGTAACAGAACCCTAACTGAAACCAATCCCTTGATTTCAAATTGCACCGCTGGTATCTGTAAAATCAGTGGAAGGTAGGTTAGTGGTTTGTGTGAGAATCACCGAGTGAACTGTATTAGTTCTGTTTTATATAATTCCAACATATCATATGCAGAAGATATCACATAAGTCGTATAATACGATACTGTGAAGTGGTCTAAACCAATCATATACGCAAAATATTGCGAGGCTCTATACCTATTTGTAGTTGCATACGAAGTAATGAAAATCGGCCAATAGAGAATGCTTCATTACTTCTTGGCTTAAACTCAACATCGACCGAAGCATGATAACAGGAAATATATATATATATATATATATATATATATATATTTATATATATATATATATATATATATATATATATATATATATATATATATATATATATATATATAAATATGTATGTATAAGGCAACTAATCTGAATTCCTTAATTACCTCAAGCATTACTCTAGTTTGGTACCTAAGCAATGCATGTTTATTCAAGTAACCCAGTTACCGAATCTGACAGAATATTGCTATGAGTTTTCTGCTCAAATTTCAAGCGTCGTCGTTGGAGTAATACGTGGCGCTATGTAGTTTCTAGCAGGCGACGTGACGTGCTGGGGGTGCAAGAGCCAGGTTGCTAGGGCCATCCGAGAATATTGGCCTCTCAATGAGGGTGCTGTGTCCACACGCAGCCAGTTTTGGAGCTCACATTTTCTGCTGCATTTCGGAGTGGCGGCCAAATTGTTCAAGGAAGCGGCAACACGGAAACATTAGCTTTGCGACACAAATTAACGCTTCCTGCTGCCGGCTCTCACCGTCACCCTCAGTTTGTAATGATGAGTAGTCCCGGTTCACAGGTTAACTCTATTCCTGTGCCATATTTGTAGAATTTCAAGCGCAGCTATGTTGCGAAGAAATAGGACCAGAATATATCCAGCTTGTTACGGTGAAGTACGAAACCGAAACCTCCTTCGTGGCTTTGGGAACAACCTACTGTAAAAGCCGTCAGATATGGGGTCATCATCATCGCGAGATGACGGCAGAGGTCGTACTTTTGGAATTTGCTGAAGGTTCCGTTTGTGTTTGACTACGATCACTTTTCAAGATTGTATCACTTTGGCGAGATTTCGCACGACTCGGCAGCGGATGCGCTGCCGTGTGCTGCGACGAGGGTTTCTGGCGCTCTCCCATGCTCGCTATCTGCGATGAGTTCCAGGTACACACTCCGCTGCCTGCTTCGACAAGTTACTTAACATCTCGTGGAAGCGATAGCCAAACCTCTAACAGTGACCCCTCAAGAATACCGCCTTGTGTGTTTAATACCTGAGGCCACTGAACGGCGAATGTCGACGATGACGCACTGCTTTCGTTAAGAAAGCTCATTTTAAAAAATCTTCCCATCTGTGAGAGTTACTTTTACCACATGCCTTCGGAAACGGTAGGACATCCTCTATTTCTTTTTTATAACTGAGGGTCCTGTTGCATAGTACCCCACTTTTGTTTACTTAGTTTATGCCCGCGAGAAATAGGTGCGCATTAGGTTCGGCGGCATGTTAGAATAGTACAAATATGGTGTGCCTAGGTGCGTGACGCCACGCGTGTTTATTTCGTGCACAAACATTTTCCACCATATTTCTTGGAGTGCTGCATGCTGCAACTTTTTAGTCCTCAATATATCGCTGATTCTGCTTAACCTCGCGCTATGTTGCAGGCTAAACAAGTTCTGGCTAAATGGGCACCTTTACATGTGATCTCCTAAACGTTTATTTGCCCGCATTTCTTTTTATCTTTAATTTTATGGTCATTATGGCATTCCTTGTTTCTTTAGGAAAATCAGAAGGTGACTCAACATCTAGTTGACCTCGATGAAAAATTATGCCTTCCTCCGCAATTTGGAGATGCGATCCTAACGGTGTTTGGAGCAGTGCGCGAATGGCTTCAGTAAAAGTACACAGGAGAAAGAGCGCTGTTTCTCCTTTGTACTTTTGCTGCAGCCATTCATGCGCTATGCAAAGGGACGCTATTAACTATTACGAACTCGTCCAAGTATCCCGCCCTGGGAGTGAGAGTGCCATGCCTTGACTATATCATTTATTCTGCGGCTAGCGGCGTTTCCAACGAAAGCTTCCGAGTTTTTGACGAGAAGCTGCGACAGGAGTGGCATACTATCATAACAAGAACGGTTAGTCAAGGTACGCCACACATTCCTATAATACTTTTCGACTGATACCAGCCCCCGGCAACCCATTTACGGGGCACTGCAACTGCAGTGACGAAACCACCTCTGTACCTAACGCTTTGGCGCTAGGCAGGAGGTTCGGGCCCTCACGCTTGGAATAGAATACGCCGTAGTAGGTGAATATATATCTCCGTGCCACAATGTAAACAAATTTTCATGGTTCTACGGCAAATATGCTGCTAATGTGTGACCGAACACTTTTCGTAGGCAAAGAACAGTCATTTCCGTAGAACGGACAGCCGTAAAACAGTGACCGTAATACAAAATATGAGTGCTTTCGTATCCAGAAAGCGGAAGACCCCCAGCATGCTAAATCTGTACTGCAGCCGTTGAAGTACCGGTGGTTCTGGTATTCAGAAAACGGAACACACTGGTATGCTGAATACATTTAATAACCGTTAAAGTAGAAGTACTTCGCATAGTCAGAAAACGAGACTCTGTATGCCGAATCTGTAATATACCCGTTAAAGTACAGGTGCTTCCCGCATATTGTCTTACAGAGCATATTTATTGTTTGGAGGATGTACTATCGGGGACAAAATTGCCGAGGGCTCGCTAGCGCTGACCGAAATTTATTGGTGCGCTATCTGCTGGGAAGAGCTTCGGTAGCATCTACGGTCGGAATGTGGATACGTGACCCACTGCTTCCAGCGGTCTTGAACGCAGAGATGCCATTTGGTCGACGCTCGCACTTCCAGGGTACTTTTGTCCACGGGAGCAAATATCCTTTATTACAAATGTTATGAAGGCAGCTCATAGCCGAAGCGACAGGTCTCCCTTTAGAAAATTGTCTTGCCAACACAGTGACATAGCTGAAAAGATAAAGCACTCCGCACTTTTCAACATGAATGCATTGCATAGCATATACACAAAAGGTTGCCAAATTTCAGTCGTCAAGTTCTTTAAATCAGAGAAGACACTTTTATTTTCTTGAATCACTCCTTTTCCACTCTCTTCTGGTGAAAGTTGTTCCCGACCCCAAACGCCTTTCAAAGAGAAACTTGCCGCTGTTAGGAGAAACAAATAATATTCGTGAATTTCCATCCTAAAGAATGCGGCAACAAAGGATACAGAACACAACAAAGGTGTAAATTATGTGTTAGAAAAACATGTACGCAGGCCAACATTGTTGGAACAAGGGATGCTCCTGTAGCCGACATTTCAAGAAAGGTGCTTGTCGTAAGGGTAGCAACTGTCTTTCCTTGGCAGTGTTTCTTGTGCATAGCTCACTGGCCCCCACCCTCATTGCGGGAGGAGAAGCTGGCGAATGTAATAGGTCAAAAGAAGCCGAAGTGTTAAAATAAAGACAGGAATGGTGTGCTTAGCAGTGGCGATCGTGATGGAGTGGGCAGGAGCACTCCTGTCAGTTCTTGCAAAGAGTAGGGGTGACCAAAACAGATAACTTTGAACTCATGTAAGCAATAATTAATCCCGTAGGCCTAGTCTTCCCAGAAGTCAAAATGGGAATGAAGATAAACTGTTTGCAAGTTTGGAAAATGCAATGAAGAATTAGGAAAATAAATTTTGCATAAAGCTGCATCTGGTTAAGATGAGTGGATGTGGTAAACGAAGGAAAATTACGAATACACATTTTGTTGAAATCTGATGAAGACACAAATATATTAACCAAAGTTTAAAGAAATAAGGACCTCCAAATTAGCTGGCTATGACCACAAATCAGTAAAGGACAGGCTGTGAAAAAATAGGATGGACAATATGATAACCAGGTGCAAAACTGCTAAATGTTGAGCACTGTTTATATTCAAGCCGCTTTGAGATGGCTTCAAGTTACTGTCTTCCTGTGCAACCTTTTTCTTACTTGAACAATGAAATAGGTCATTCTTTAAAGAAGTCCAAGTTCAAATGCTGTTCAAAGCTTCAGCAATATTATAATGGGAGAATATGTTAAGGGCGGTTCTGCTGGATAGGCGTTAATTCAGCAGCAATTTCCGCAGGTATAAGCTCAAACGTTTATGGTCTTAACGGACCTAAGTTCCTGGCAAGCCATTAGCTGGTCTTTTTTCAACGCAGATGCCTAAACATAATATACGGTGGCAGGAGCGCTAGCAAACTGAATTATACTTGTTGCCACAACCAAAGTAAAGTTTGGTAACAATGAGGGAAAGAAACAAACAGCATTCCACAATACTGATTCAAGTCATCCGGAAAAGTTGCTAAAATTATACTAACCCCCACCCCTTCATACACACAATAATGAAACACCACACTGGCTCTTATGGTGTCGATAATGCTGTTATAATACTAGAAATCATGTGCGGCGAATTAGGGGATCAGAGGGCAAAATTTTTTGTTTAGAATATCAAATGTGCTTTGCATCAATGCTACATTCCAAATCACAAAGGAGGAGCCGGTTTGTGAGATGGTGACCGATGCGTTGAAAGTTCATGACATTCTGTGCATTACAACGTTGCCGATAAGGTGTTAAGCGCACAAATGCATTCTATCATGCAAAATTACATTCTGCAGTCAAACCTGCCAGACCTGCCAAGCTCAGAGTTTGAAAAGCACCACAGTGGAAGGCAAAGAGTGCTAAATTTGTTGAAAATTACTAAAATTTATTCGATTATTCATTATGTTTACTGTTCGCGAAAGATTCAAACTGTTCTCTACGGGTAATTTAAATAGGCACTCCGCTTTCACAGCTATAGCAACAATTATCTGTGGCGCAGGCATGGAGAAATCCTTATGATGTTTATGCAGGAGTATACTCTACAAATTACACCCCACATCGCATTGCAATCTGGTCGAGGAGGAGGAGGAGAAAATTTTATTTTCTGGTGGAGGTTGTATACTTTAGAGTTGAAGAAACTAGTGTATCCTAACCACTGATGTTGCCTCTGCCTGTGCACTAGCAGTTATATATAAGATGGCAGTTTCAATTGCACTCCCAGAAGCTGTAGTTGCTGCAAGCTGCTGCCAGTTTACCGGTACACAGCTCTATATGTTTAGGGAAAGTTAAAACTTTCTAATGAATTTATCTCATATGACACGACTGAAATGCAATATTCTGCAGGTAAGTGAAGTGATATGGGCCGTCGCATACAATAAAACACATTTGACGAACCTGAATCGCCACCTGTTCGGTGATGAGGTGAAGAGTGTGTTCTGTGTAAACTAGTGCACCTGTATAGCCTAAAGCTGTGGAGAGTGCATTTAGTTCCGGTTATTAGGGTTTCTAACTAAAACTGCAGCACAATAAGAACCTCTATGCAGTTTTGCAAAACACAACTCCCTGCTGTTCTTCTTGTTTTAGGGTTATGACACTTTAAGTCCATAACATGTACACTGTCATCTTCATTCCCAAACAAACAAAGCGAATGGCACCAACCTAAGTGTTATGTGCCTTCTGTCTCAAATTTGCGGTCAAAAATGATTAGTCTGGGATTTCGCAGTTGGCAGAGAAACTGATTTCTGAAGCCATATAAAGTGTTACGGTCTGTGATCTCAGTACTTTCACAACTTTTTAAGCATTATCGGGTCTTATATTTAAAATATGTGGAATAAATACAACATGTACATTTTATGTCGCAACCCTCATGGGCTATTTCGTAGTCTGAATTGTAAAGGGTTACAGATTTAGCTCGGAAGACAGATTTTATTCCACTGAAAGAATGGCATCATGCCAATGATTATTGCATTTGGTGTATATTTATTCTAATTATTTCAGTTGGAATGGGCTTGCATCGTCAGCGATATCGCTGACGATGGCAAATTCGTAATCGGAAATAACTTTTTGGATGATATCAAGAACTTGCTTAGCAGGAGCGTATCTTTAACATTTGCAACGTAGTAGGTTCTTGAATGCATATCTAAGCCTGGGGTGCATGCCGCCCTCAGATTTCATCAGCAAGTTACCGGAAATAACTACAAGGTTTCTTATGATCAATAGAAATTTGCTTGTACAGGAGAAACAGGGAATTTAAACCGGTGAATTATGCAGCACAACAGTGATGTCAGCAAGAAGCAGTGTATCAGGAAGCGCTGTCGCTCGACACGCATAGACTATCACACACAATAATAGTTGGGATGATTTAAAATTCTGGCTGTCGAACGAAACCTGTTTTCTAATATATATTGAAACTCTCTGAAAAGTCAATCTACTTCTACCACTACTTTCACCAGAAATGTTCATAATCATTATTTTCTGTACGCTAAATCCTTTTGGTTGATATTCAAGCCTTCATAAACTGGTTTTTTCACTGCTGATTCTCTGCTGGAAAGAGATGTCCCTATGAAGACCCTACCTACTACATATTTCCCGTTTTTCTTATAAACTATAGGTGAAAAACTTCACACTTAAACTGCATTGAGCTTGAGCAATTTCTATATGAAGCTGTTGATTTTCCTTCCCTTTAGCATCTTTGACCCTCTTGGTCAGCTAAGCAGGTAGAAAAACTGCACCACAAAGGTGGTGGCGCCTAATTAGACTTGTAGACAAGAGGACCTTTTCACGGTCACGAGAGCAACAACTGATTGTGGTCTTGGCTTCTGCTGTGAACTGCTATGGCCTCGGAATGTTTCTTGAGGGCAATGACCATGCCTAAGAGACCTTGTCTCAACAGGCTGCCTAAGAAAGGCTAAGAGCTAAGTATTCTTAAAAGTACCGATTTAAGTGGTATTCAAAGCTTTGGGACACAAAATTGCCGCGTGACTGGCCGTTCAAGGCACTTTGCGTGTATTCGTGGGCTTGTTTCTTGGAAAACACTTTTCAGTAGCACACAATGAGCAACAGAAAGCTGCATCGGGAGGTGTTCATGTTGCTCTACAGTTCTCTCATTGACACTTTTCTTCTAATTACTATACTGGGTAATATTATTAACTAATTAGGACTAATCATGGAATAAGGCAGAATGCAAAACAATTATCTATGTATCTCCAAGCGACGGCAAACAACATTACCTTGGTTCTGTCTAGCTACATAACATTTACATATTTCTCTATATCTTGGTGCACGATAGTTTCGACAATCTGTAGATCGAAAAATAATAGTACAATTTTCATAACCATGTTCTGCGTGTTATTGGTGGCTATGGCTGCTTCAAGTGATTTTTTCAGTAAGGTGCAAGCAGTTATGAACTTACATGTTTTGCAGTAAGGATGCAATCTAGAAAATCGAGCAAAGACGTCAATTTGTGATCACCATTCAGATGTTTACCTAATAATATGTAGAAAAAGAAAACAGGACACCCCAGCTAATAAAGAATGCAATATTTGAAAATCTCACCTCAACAAGAAAACTGTTTTTGAAAATGCAGCACGAAGCTACCAGCTTATGTAGAGTATACCTCTGCTATGTAATTCAAGTGAAGATGTTACGGCAATTCTCGCGCACCATATCAACGTAACAATGAACAACATTCAGCAGAATATTAGCACCACTAAATAAATTGGGCTTTGAAATTTCTCAATATGAAGTCCTCAACAACTTGTTTTGGCTTTAAATGTGTTGAACTCATTATGTATTCACAAAAACCTGGCTCTCAGAAAGCAAGCTCGCAGCCACAATTTCTCTAAAAGGCAACATCAGCTTGAGTCTCAAGATAGGGTTGGCCTGCAGATTAAGTGGGTAACACATGGCAAACCTCAGGAACAATCTTACATGTTAACCAGTGGGGTCACTCCCGCAGCCATGAAATCATGTGATGAAGACAGATAATACAGTGAAGCTGGTTTCGTGAAGTGTTTCATGCTTCCAAGGCTTCTTCCCCATTTGTGAAAGCTGTCTCCACTACACAAAAAAGCGATAAGAATCAAAAGAAGAGCTTCAAGATGCTAACAATAGGTTGGCCATTTGCAAGAGACCAGCAGTCTTTTTTTGCCTCGTGCAAATCGACTATACAACAGTACTTGCTCTGCCCTCTACCAGCGACATTAAAATGCAATGTGTTCAGAGCCCTTGGCTTGTGTCTTTCTCCTTTGGAAATAGTTGACCATGTGTTCAATTGGCGTCGATAAAAGGGATACAGAACACTGTGCACCACTGATCTCTAATATGTTTTGCTGAACGCCGCTTGCCGCGCCGGACGCAGGTGAAGCCAATGGAAATGCGGTGCCGTGCAGCTGCTTGTCCTGAAGACAGGGGATATGGTGCTCTAACTAGTGCGGGTAAGCAGGTAATATTATTGCCGTAAAACTTTTTCTTCGTGGTTTTTCAAATTTTAGAAGATGTTGTCTCTACATGTCCGGTAAGCACATTTACAACAAGTTTAGCCCATACACGATAGTGTTTCCTTACTAAAAGTGTTTTCTCATTTACCAGCGTTTCTAGTGTGCGCCACTTATGTAGCGACGCTGTGGGTGCTCCAGTGAAAAAACTCTGGACATCTTTTCAAAAAACTTGTCTGGCCTGCTTTGGTAGTTTCTGTCACAACAGGCAGGTATTTTGGGAGAATAAATACCACACATCTGTGCGGACAAAGTGCTGCCGCAATGGCCTGAAGTGCCAACTTCCGGGACAAGGTTGGCTTCAGTCGAGCGCGCACGATGGGCTATCTAGACCCTGTAGTAGAGATCAGGGCTGTGGACCCTCTTATACTGGCTTTCCTTTCTGATGGCAACCTTGGCAACAGCTCGCCCCTCACTTCTTTGAACCAGTAACACGTGCAGAGAAAGTCACATCACGGTGCATCGATTCTGCGGCTTCATTTTTCTAAGATAACTGCCTACACATACAGTTGGCCCATTTTTACTGCTGTTGGTAGACGTGTGAAACGCGTAACCAGCCTTCTGAAGGAATTCAACAGTAGAAGCATACATTGGAAAGCTACACGACAATGTAAAATTACGTGGCATTGTATGAGAATGCAGTATGGTTACTGTTTGCTCCAGCCCTGTGTCAAGTAAAATTTAATTGTGAAATGTGTATGGTGTCTTTCAGCTTAATCTGAGTCATAAACCTGCACAATGTTCCAAGTTTACAGATTATTGGCTTTTGATTACAGATGTGATTCCTTTGCTACTTACACATGTAGTAATCCCACTGCATTAGTAAAAGTGAGTTAGAAAAGGAAATGCCGTGATAATCTTCGACATTTGCTGAGAGGATGAGCAACGGCCAATAACACATGGCTGACCCTACATAAATATTCCGTTTTCACTCAGCCAGTTCAGCAAGTAATAAAGAGGTACGCTGTGCATATCTGCGTGACTAATGCCCTGTGTCTAATTGAAGCTCTTGCTGAAGCTCTTGCTTGGTACTGTTCGGCAGTTCGGCTTACCACACGATGATGGTACGCAATAGAGTGATTTTTCACAGTATAAAATGCGTTGCCTAAATGTTAGAACAAAAGCTGACATTATTCAATCAGAGCCCTGTAAATTTCAGCATGCAGGGGCACCACTTGGTTAAACAATAGCGATGTAGTGTCTGTCTATACAAACATTGCCCATGCATTTCTGCCATTGTCCAAAAGAAATCAATTTTCCTATCTATGTCTGCCTCATAGAAGAGTAGAACTAAAGCACAAACTTTATGTAGTCACCCTAAAAGTAACACCTCATTTGAACTTCACAGCATATAGACCTCTGTTTTGGCAGCCTCCTACAATGCTGAACCTTGCTGCATGCCTTACGTAGAAATTATAGCGCAGAAACCTAACTCTAAAGGTATTCAGGACTGCAGCGTTGTAGAACACATCTACAAAGATCCCCTTTCAGGTGTAACAGCTTAATTATTTTCTCGCACAAATCAAGCAGCGCAAATTAAGATTACTTCTCCTTGTTTTGCATTTTTGCCTGCTGGACCACAGTCGAATGACAGCAATATAGTAAAATATTAACTGAGAGAACCTAATTTCGCTTATATTTTAACACATTCGCTTTCTGCCACAACTGTATTCTGTCATATGTGTTGCAATAATGAACCGTGCTTGTCCACCAGCACTCCAATGTCACTAACAGTGATCACCTACACAGCTAAATAGATGGTCATAATTCGGGTAGCAAAATGCTGAGAGAATAGAAATCCACCCATATTAAGAGCAACAATACTGCGATAACTTGAGAGAGATGGACCCATTGCAGGCAGCGAACCTCTTCTCAGCTTCAGCAGGACAACAGCACCTAGCCTTTCAGTAAAAGAAATTGGTTCATTATTACTGATAAATTGCCTTGTTCCTGCTGAGTATCAATACAATCTGATTTGCATGCAGATCTACTCCCCGATTCAGTAAGAAAACTGAATTATTCGTTTAATACAGTCTATGATGACAGCAGCCGCTTCTCTTGTATGTCCAAATTTTTTTTGCAACTGATACAACATATACAGCTTCACTACAGACACGAATACTTTGACTTCCCAGACATCATTCGAAGCAAAGCGTCTTGCTGCACCGCAAGCAGTTGCACCAAGGAAACACACAGCAGAGCAGCCAGAGCGAAGAACTTTTTTGGTCACTACAATAAAAACGAGCATACAAGCGAGAAAGTAACGATCACACGAAGTCAGCCACTGCTATTAGCTAGAAAGTTTAGTTCCTCATTCTAACAGAAGTTCTTGCCGTATCGGATACAGTATGCTTCCAAGCCGGTACAAGCGTCAATACTATTACACAACTGAATGCAGTTTTATTCAACGCTTTAACGTAAATGAACAAGAGGATAGAAGTGTCACACGTAAAATTGCGATCGTGATCGAGCCGATCACGCTACCACTGAAATCAATCTGAAAAGACATGTGATCCTTTTTCCCCATTCCTGTGTCATTTTTGCCCTAAGAAGCTCCTAAGTGGCCTTTTGAAACAATATTTTTGTTCGCGAAGACGGCTTACCACACATCATTTTAACTCCTACGTTATGCAAACCAAGTAAAATTAAAATGAGCTTACCTCAAGAGCTAGTCACGAGTGCGCGTAGACTGTTGAACATCACTTGAGAGCAGGCTATCGCGCGTCCAAGCCCATACGAGGTAACCGAACGCAGGACAACTTCTTCGATGCGTTTAGTTTTGTAGACGAAGTGAAACACATTCAGCGCAGATATCCCCGCGCTATGACGGCACATGACGAGTACACGAGCGTGCACCACACACAGACAAATCTGGAAATTTGCGAATTCCAACATGCCGAGACTCAAGTAGTCGAATCATCCATTGCTTCTGTTCATCGCTCCCAATGCGTCAATCCCTCTTCCTTGTGGCCTTCCTCCACTCTTAAGTACAAATCAAGACATATTTACGGTAAACTAACAATATTTACAACCTGAAACGATAAAAGCCGGCTGACTACACATGTGCAGCTTTGTCTACCGCTCCTTAGATTGTATGGATGGATGTTATGAGCGTCCCCTTTAGAACGGGGTGGTGGGCTGCGCCACCAAGCTCTTGCTAGTATACAGCCTAGTGTCCTACCTAGGTTAAACAATAAAAAACGGAAAAAAAACACTATGCACTACCACACCAAATTTTCGGATCCTCTAGTGCGAACTGTGCTTTTGTACGCCTCCGTCTTTTGTCGTTTCCCTACGTTTCTTATACCAATCCTCCAATCGCTTGTCCAATCGCCTCTAGGAAACACAGTGTGCGCTACCCCCTGGTGATGCAGTCTGTGAGCACAGAGAACAAAACAGAATCGGTCTCGTTTTCGCATTTGTGCTCTAGTTACTGGTACATCAAAATAATTGCTTCACCAATAATGAATTCTGAAATAGGAGAACGCTATCTCTCCCGCAAAACAGTACATTTTATTCAAAGATATAACGAATCCAAGAAGAATAAAGGCACGGAGGCCTACATCATGGAAAAGGTAAACGTCAAACTGAACGGTCGAGAAATATTTGCAACATTCGATGCCAAACTAGTCGCGTTCGAAGCAAAACGTAAAAAAATCTCTTGGAGATTCTTTTAAAAAATTACGAACCCCCTCACGGCTGTCGAAGGCAGTCTCCTTTCCTCTCCCAACCTCGACCAATAGCACTCCTACTCCTGCATAGCACCTGCCACCAACTCAGTATATGGTAATGGAATTGGAGATGGGGGGGGGGGGTACTACATTAAGTGGGGTTTCCTGCAGCTCCACTTCCAACACATCATCTCCTGGCCAGGTATAATTTCCCTCCAAAAAACTAAACGCCTGGGCAAATCACCGGCCTCTAAAGCCTATCTCCACCTTATGTGCCAGGCGCAGGCACCTTGATCCACTACCAGTGATACATCACCACAATCCAGCATACCATTGATAGATCAGATGCAGAGCGAACCTTGATTTGAAATCATTCCTCCAAAGAAGGTGACCTCAATCTTTCTTTCCTCGAACTCTATAGCACACCCAATAACATGGCATATCGTTATCCTCCAACAGGTAACTCACTTAGAAACCAAAGTCCACCTCTGTATACTTCGCGACTTTAATACCACCGTTCAGCGTGGGGTCATTGCAAGACCAATCCCAAAGGCACTAAACTATGGCTCAGCACCCAGAACCGCGGTCTCTCCATACTAAGCAACCCTCATAGGGACCATTGCAGCTACAGACACCTCCCCGGCGTAAACCTACGCAGACCCTAAGCGACGTAACGCTACGCAACGCCAAATCGTCTAACACCGCTTACACTGTGGACAGCGAACACTACTTTCTCTCCACAGCCTTCGACACCACTCCTCAGAAGTCTGTTGGTCTCCGTATCCAAGTCACAGATTGGGACAAGTTATGATGACTACGCGACCACACCCTACCCACATATATTAATGACGTCGATCGGTGGGTGCAAACAGCCACGACAAAAGATACGGTAGCTCTTTATTCCAACCCCACAAGACATACCAAACTCTTCCACATAGCGGGAGCTCACGCCAGCTTTCTTGCACGCTGGAACGGTCCATGGCACAACCGCCAGCTGCGTTGCTAGATCGAGAAAATGGAGCGCGGGATCGAGGTTTAGACACTCGGTATGGCATTACAGCATGGGAGTATATAGGAGAGCATGAGCGGGCAGCTGGGCACTAAAAAGCCGTGGCATTTGTTACATTTGCTTGATCCTGCGCCATCAAAGTCCTCCCTGCGCGACACTTTAGCGCGCCTCTTTGATCAATTCCAAGGTATTGACACAGACATGCCTGCGGATTTACGCCAACGCTATCTGAGCGTGCCATACACCGACCCTAGCCCCACTTGCGGAAGCCTTTCCAACAAGGCCCTCGGGGCAGACTTCGCCGAGCTGAAGTTTTAGAGCACGTTGCCTTCAACCTATTCCAAGTTCACCTGAAATACCACTGCTTGCTCCCCCACCGCTAATATGATTCGATTTTGCAGCCAACTGTCCACGGAGGACATCATGTTTCAACCCTTGCGAGAACATTCATATTTAAAACAGCGCCAAAAACACAGACAAGGGAGGACACAGGACGAGCGCTCTCCTGTGTCCTCCCTTGTCCGTGTTTTTTGACGCTGTTTTAAATATGAATTATCCGTACCAACTAGCTCGCACCCAAACTATTCTGAACCTTGCAAGAACTACGCGACCCTACTCACAAACGCGCACGAAGGCCACTGAGTGGTTCAAGCTAACCAAAGCCTTCGACATCAGGCAATGCACCCTTCTCACTAACCTCTCCCTCAAAAATCTCGGTAAATGCTCGCTCTACTACATATTCTCTTTTGTATCCGATGAGACTGCCGAGATATGGCTAGGCAGTATGAGGGAGGGTCCAGTACTCCTAGGCAGTCGCGACATACCACAAGGCATGTTTATCTCGTCATTCCTCTTTAACGTCGCCCCCATCATACTTCCCCCTATGCTCGCCGTCACTCTGGGCCTGCAGCACTCCTTCATTGTGGACGACATCACGCTGTGCGTAACCGTGGGCCATGACGGCCAGGTAGAGGAGACAGGGCTGGAGGAGGTCTACGTGATCGAGCTTCACATCTTGGGGCAGTACTGCAGTGCTCCCACGATAAGTCCAAACTCCTGGTCATCATGGTTTCATCCCCAAGCCTTGGGGGCACCCCTCCCCTCCAAATAACTGCAGGCCGCTTCCCTGTATTGGAGCTCACTAAAATCTGCGTACTCGGGAACCTCCTCAGAGCAACCGTGGGAATACTGAGATTCTCGCTAAGCTCACCATAGCGATCACTAAAACCACCCTCCTTTCCGGCCAATTGCATAAAAGCATCAGGGCATGAAGGAAGCTGACATCTGCCGACTCGTGCGATCATTCATGCTGAGCCGCTTTGTTTACACTCTACCTTAGCTCTATTTTTCTCCCGCTCATCCGCCAAGCCTATAAGTCTGTGCTAGATCTCCCACAGGCAAGCTCCACAACTAGGCTATTCCCTTTAGGAATCCGCAACTGTCCCCGAACTGTGTGAGGACCACCTCTCCTTTCAATATGGCCTCACCTGCACTCGATCGGGCAGGGCTACCCTTCTCCGCCTTAACATTGGCGTCGAGTCAGACCCGGACCCGGCTTCACTCCCAGCAGAATCTGACAACGCATTAGAAATAATAATAATAATAACAATTATTATTATTGTATTACTTTATTGATGGCTTGAGAATAATACAGTGCAAGAATCGGGCCTGACAAAGCCGCAGTGGGCTTGAACGGCAGTGCCTTGCAGACAGCGACAGAGCCATCAGTAACACGTTATTAGTTTGTAGACAACAGTGAAGAAAAAAAACACACACACACACACATGACAGGCTTCCGATCACGCATTAATGCGTCTAAGAGCCTTTCTGAGACCGTATTTAGTTTGCCCATCTTGTATGATTTGGGAAAGTAAACTAAGCATTGCTGGGACATAGTAGTTATGGAGGCTTCGACCGTCTCTTTTCTTACAGTGAGGTGTAACATAACGATTCTTTGGTGTCAGGCAACGAAGAGGGCCATAAGGAATCTTATACTGGCTTATCCAAAAATGCTTTAATACAACAGTTTCTAGCAGCAATGAATTGAATTCAGCTAAAGACAAAGTTTTGAACACATAAGATTTGGAGGAGACATCATGCGCAACAAGTCTCAGAATACCACGAAGGATTAAAGTGACGCGGTTTACCTAATGTTGAGGGGCATGACCATATGTAGATATCCCGTACTGGATTACACTATAGCCTAAAGTATGCACTAAGAGTTTTCGTACAGACAATGGCATGTACAAAACACAAGACACTTCGCGAAGTGTTTGACAAATATGTGCGAAGTGAGAGTTCCAGGATAAATCACTGTAAAAAAAAACACCACGGTATTTATTTGAACAAGCGTTTTGCGCAGGATCACAGGAACAAGGATTGCAATGCAGTGTGTGCAAATATAATGGGGACGATAGGGAAACTTGTTTGACAGGGTTGTGGAAACAGATTAGTCGAGTTTTGGACGATATAATATAGACTATATTATTCCGAAACCAGTGCAACAGTTTTGTTGTTGGCATTTGTAGACAAGAGATGGCGTCAGTTCAACTTCGAGCATATGAAACAAGGAGAGTGTCATCTGCATATTGATATAATTTTACGTTCACAACATGAGCTAAATCGTTGAAATATAAATTAAATAATAACGGACTTAAAATTGAACCTTGGGGGACGCCAGCTTTCATTTCGGCCAGGTTGTTAGAAATTTTTCACTAGGCACATGCCGGTGCCTATTAGATAAGAAGTTTTTCAGAAGCCGCAAAAACGCACACTGAAAGCCTAGCGAAGAACGTTTTGTTAGTAGTATACTATGAAAGACGCTATCAAAACGCTTTGTGGACGTCGAGAAACAGTGCACAAACAATCGGATTGTGTCCAAACGCAGAGTTTGGTGTATCGGAAAAATCTTCAAGCTGCAACTGCGTACCCCAATTCGACACAAAGCCGTACTGGCTAGGAGATAACACGCCATGACTGTTTAAAAAGCTGCTCATTGTCTTAGGCACATATTTTTCCAATATCTGCCCAATGCATGAAATGATTGAAATAGGCCGGTAGTTTTCGATATTGTTGCGTGCGCCACTTTTAAAAAGAGGAAACACCAGCGCACTTCGAAAGTTCTGCCCAGCTAGAATATGGAAATACCATCAATTCAGAACGCCTTCCACAGAATACTCACCCAATCCATAATAAGGGCAGCCGTACGCCACGGGCACGTGCGCTCTATTCCAAGTACGACCACTACACCAACTCCACCAGCGTCGACGCAGGCGAGTATGCTACCCATAACGCGTTCGTGCTAGCAGAAGGAAGTGGGTTCGACACCTCGCTCGCGGCTGCAACCATATGCTCAACCTCCCCCGAAACAGTCGAGCAATCTGCGATCACTGTAGAAATAGCGAACACCACCATCAATGCGATTATTTAGCGACTTGAAAGGCGCCATAAATAACGTTGCAAATGACCGCATATTCCTCAATACCTGCCATCACCATCGTCACACCCCGTATCTAATCCGACAGAACGAAATGATCTGGGTCCAGCCCACCCTTCCCACTCGCGGAACGAGGGAGCCCCCACCATTGCCCAAGGATTCGTCGACCGCGTCGTGAATATTTTCCACCTGAGGTAAGCGAGACTAGACTGGTGTGATTTCACGTATAACCCACCACTGCAGCCCTAACAGACAACTTCCCTCACCCCCTTACAATACTTTATCGAAGATCCAGGAAATCATCTGGCGCAAATTACAGACCCACTCATTTGCCAACTCGGCAGTATGCACTCACATATGCACTAGTCAGTTTTTGCCTTCCTGCGCTCGTGACAATAAAGCCACATTAATTCCTCACACGTTAAAATTGTCCGGAGGACCGGCCGCCTCCGGAACAGGGTCAACTCATTACTTCCACTCATAGGAGTCCATGATTGTAAACTACGATCCCGCAGCACAACTCCATATTGTCGAGCGGGCCTAAGAGGTCGTCGAGAGCCAGGAGATTCCGGCCAACCGCAATCGCCCAACCTTCTGCCGACGAATAGTCTCCCATCATCTTCACGTAGCAACAGCGTTCACGAAAAAAGCAGATGACATAAATCACGAGGACATACGCGTTGCTTCAATGGTAAAACCCACTTCACTCCTTGAAATAATGAGGATGATAATAAAAATAGAAAGATGATGATGCTTTACTGACATCCCTTTCGAAACGGAGTGGCCATAAATCGCCACACAGCCTGCTTGATCTAATCAATTAACCACATATATTTATCAGTGCAGCATTTTGTCTATTACGCCTTAATCTTTTCTGTGCTTCTTAAACCCTCTTATTAGGCCTTAATGGTTACCGATGTCTATAATTTATTCACTGCTGTCTATTTTTTTCCTCTATTTTCGCACCAATACATAAAACGTCTATCGCTTACCTCGTGTATTGACTTGTCAATGACCCTATCCGCTTTCAATCCCAACGCTTCTGGAAGGCGGATGTTTCATGAGGTTCATGATAAATACGGTCGCATTCAACTAGGATGCGCTGAGTTCTCTCCAGATTTTCTCTGTGGCACACACAAGCTTTATCCTATTGCAAATATTTGCTATGGTAAGTTCCTCTCCTTAGGCAGCTATACCGGTCTTCAAGTGGCAAGGCATGACCTGTGTGTTATCTTGTTTCTCTTCTTTCGCTGTTCATGCAGATCTCTATGGTTCACTTTGCCTTCATACGTTGTACCCAATTTACTCTCTCTGTTTCTGTCAATTTCATTTCAATGGCTCCTCATCGTCTATTCATAATTTCAGACACCCTGTACCTGCGAGCCAACGTTCTTCACCTCTTCCTCAATTTCCTGTCCGCGTTTTACGACATAGATATTCGTGCCCTTTAGCCACTCATTTATTCTCATCCGGGTTCACGATCCTCTCTTCAAAATTTCGCTCTCCGCTTCTCTGAATATAAGTGAGGCCTAAACCCTTTATCAATGCATTGCCTCATTTGTGGTTTTACCTTGGGCTCCCGAAACCAATCTGCCTACCGATCTTTCGTTAATTTATAACTCCGACATAATGTCTGATTTAAAGCACAATAAGGTATTTTCAAAGTCTTGCGCTTCAACCATTACCTTTTTCTAGAGTTTTCGCGGTACCTAATCCTTATTATCACCCTAATATTGCCAATGTATGTACCGGACCAGTTGA
This sequence comes from Dermacentor variabilis, assembly GCF_050947875.1. Lineage (NCBI taxonomy): Eukaryota > Metazoa > Arthropoda > Arachnida > Ixodida > Ixodidae > Dermacentor > Dermacentor variabilis. The sequence continues at coordinate 132,247,596 of NC_134571.1, forward strand.
ACAATCGTCCACTATCAGAACTCAAAGCTTTAGGTCAGTGCTCCAAAAGAACATCCGCGTTGAATACCTTAGTCGCGTTATTAAGGTCCCTGCATCTACGAAGCTCTACGACAGACTTTAAGAATGCCGCACCCTACAGCTTTGTTGTGTACACGCTTTGTTCGTACCCTCTTTCTCTTTTTATGCCCTTTGTCCCTTCCCCCGTGCAGGATAGCCAATCGGAACTACCTCTGGGTAACCTCCTTGCCCTTTCTGCGTATTCTTTTCTCTCTCTCTTGTCTGTGTTTGATGATTTCTATATTCCACTTCCCCATCATTCTTTACCTTCGTGGATGTCTAAGCAGTCCTTTCCTTAAAGTATGTATGCGCCAATGTCTTTATATTACTTGTCTACAGTTATAACCTCTTGTTGAATTGATTCCAGGGCATTACTCTTATCTTCATAAAAAATAATGTCTCGATTTTTCTTTACGTTATTTTAGGCATCTATTTGGTCACCGTATCGCTACACATATTCGCAAGTTTCTGTAGATGATTTATATGGTCCCCTGGTATCACTGTCCCGTCCTACATATCAGCACGAGGACGTTCTCTGGAACCATCTGCCCCTAAGGGATGTAAGATAAATGAAAACCCAATACCCTGTTTTTGTCGTCTTTCTGTGGCGTTAAGGTAAAGCGTGAGCAATAAAGACAGAGTGATTCCTAGTTTCAGACTACAGTTAATTTCCAGAACTTCATTACATTTCCGGCTTTCCCGCGCTATTTGGACCAAGAAGGCCCTATAAATGTTCCTCAACATCTCCACAAGAATGTCATCTATGCCCAAGGGCTTGAGAATATCCCATAGCAAGTCCTAGTCTACGTTGTCCATAGGCTTCTTTACATCTAGAAATACCATGCAGAACTATCTATTCTCAGCTACTTAAATGTCTAGGCAATGAGTTATTACAAGTATTATCCTGTAAGCATCTGCAATGCGTGAACCTGTTTTGTAGTTGTCGCCATTTTGTAGTTCCCTCCCCCACGTTGAGAACTCTAATTTTATTGATCCATTGATATTCTATATCTTCCGACTTTACTGTAACTGGCATCCACGCGCTAGCCTATCCTTCTCACTTTGCCTTCGTGGATGAGGTTCCTATTGTTTGAAGGCATCCACTCGGGATTTTGTTGGTTTTACTCACACGCTATATAGAACCCGCCACCTGTGCCTCGCTCTTAAAGTGTGGCTTTTTTATTAATACCGAGATATTTTTCTAGTCCTGATGCCATCGTATTATGGCCATTTTCTTCCGCTTTTCTTGAATAAAACATTTCTATCACAAATTTTGAGGGCTTAGGTTTTTCTGTTGCTGAATCTAGTTCAGTCTGTACCGCACTTTACTTCTAGTCGAAGTTATCTAGAGTAACATCTGCCATGTACCGCCGCGCGTCCTCTTCCTCGAAGATGCTGCCGTGTGCGAGCGCTTAGTTAGATTTCTAAGTTCTTCGTGACTCTACAACCTCTATTCCGAACATTCGGCTCCTACGCGAACGCCGTGCTCCCAATGTTCGTTTACATTGCTACAGCGTAAGCTGTTATCGGCTCCTCTCAGTAGCCGTTTCGGTTGGCGATGGTGGCCTCCGCCACCACCGCCGCAACCGGTGTCCGTACCAGCTAGCAGCTATCGCCAGTATTGAGACAAAAAAAATGCCTTGTTATCACCGGGATTGAGCCCAGCCCCACTGCTTGGGAGTGAGCTACTCTACCACTGAGCCGAGCCAGCGCTTGCTGGCACTCAGCAGGAAAATGTCCTATAAATACGTCCTAGGACGGAAGGACACACGCGATGTGACATGCGTGCAGTGTAGCGCTCGTACGTGCACCTTTTGCATTGTAGTGGCATATGATTACACCAGGTAGAACGCCATGTATTAGGTGCGCAGGTAACGGTAAGAGGCCGTAAGAGGGAGTAGTAAGAGGCGCAGGTAGCGGTAAGAGGAAAAAGAAGTTTAAGGACATTTAGAGAAGAATTTAGACGTATCACAGATTATAGAGAAGCCATAACCCTTCGTTCTGGTCAAGCAGTTGGCGGTTTTCATTTGTTCTTTGTTTTTTTACCTAATTTATTTTCACCTTTTATACCGATATCTGTTACTTGTTAGAGTAATTTTCTACTGTCTCCAATGTCTCTGTCATCACCAGGCCAGGAAGCTTCCTCGTGGTCAGCTTCTTTTCCCTGCCCTGACATGCCCACGGAGCTTTTCTTACGCAGTGGGACGAGCAGCTTACCTGGGGCTTTAATGCCGAGTGATGGCGGAGTTAGTTGCACGAAGAATTCCAAGGCAATTCAAACTGACGTCCAGATCGTCTCGACGAATTTTCAACAAATTCGAGAGGTTCGACAGTTTGGCAGAGGGGGTATTCTTTGATGTACGTCAGACAAGGTTTGTGTTCAATATTTACTGGACTGCGACGCTTTTGCAACACATACGCTGAGCCATTTCATTCCTGGTGGCCTGCATGTACCAAACGTCTAGTCCGCGGTGTCCACATAAGTCCAAGTCCTGCAGAAATGACGCAATTTTTTTCAGCGGCAGCTATGACTTCTGTGTATCATTGTAGCCATGTCGTTGATAATGAGCGCATGCCCACAGAAACAGTCATCGCCATATTAGCTGGATTGAACCGCCCATCGGAAATCAAGGCACAGCCACTGATACACGGAGTAAAGCCTATATCACTGCGTGTCTTCATTGTCTCAAATTCCGGCGGTTTAGGCACTCCGTAAAAGGTAGCAGGTGCAAACACGGTGTCGAATTTGTGGAGGCGGCCATAATTCAAATGGCTGTTCTACACGTAATGAGTCCTTGTGCCTTTGCAATGGTACTCAGCCTGCAGATGAGCTTAACTGCCTTGCAAGGTCAAAAGAAATACAAATTCTTGAAATAATTGATAGACGTCGATGCACTCGTCGCGAGGCCTTTGAAGAAATTCAGCACAGGACTCAAAGGTACGCTGGTATAAGGTCCCGGGAAACACGGTATAGGGAAAAAATATCTGTCTTGGCAGCTTCCGTAGGAAAGGCGTCGGAAGAAGCAATGGAGCCCATTTTGACAAATCGCACCGACTCCCTTGTTCAGGGGATTTTCTCCCAAATAGCTACCTGGTTAAAACTCACGAATAACGCCAACATTGAGGAACATGTGCCGAGTCCACCGGGCAATTCACTTAACGAAGTGTCGCCAGCGCAGCCATTCACCAATAACGATTTGCCTAAGCCATCAAAGTCTCAAAAAGTTGACCACATCCGTCTTTCCAACAAAGGTGGGATGGAAAATCAGGATGTGATGATGGATCTTCAATCTCTTAAACGAACGAGGTCACCGATAGTGAAAAAGTATAGCTCTCGCACCAACTTCAAGGCAGAAGAGTGCCTGAGAGAGATTGCTACTAAGAAGGACTTCCTTGAGGAGAACGTTTTAGACCAAGCAGTCTCTGCTGCTCGGATTTATTCATCATAGGAAGTTTAACGGTAATTCCGTGGAAATGTCGTTGTATGCTTTCCACTGCAAGAACTTTATTATATCTTGATTCTAAATATTTTCCAGGGATTTTTATATTACAGTAAGCTTGGCTTGCTGCTGGTCAGATTTTCATCTAAAAAGATTCGATCTTTTCGATTGAATCGGCTTTGCCGAGGCGGTGGTTTAGTTTTTTTTTATTTAAGCAATAATCTACCGTAGCGCTACTACAGCACACCGAATAATGTCACCAGACTGTGAGCATTGAATATAACACTGTCTGTTTGGACGCCTTTTTCTATAATTAACACGTACTTCCCCGCTAGAGTGCAAGACACCCGTCATCTCGATACCTCTGTTGCTTGCTGCAAGAACATAATACTACTATGCGACCTTAATTCTCATCATGTATCGTGGGGTTTGCGAACTGACACTTGTGGCAAACGCTTATGGGATTGGGTTTTATCAAATGATTTCCCTTCTTTAAATTCGAGCGTACATTCGTTTGTGGTCAGTCGCGATCTGCCCTAGGTCTCACATTTGCTACTTCGAGCACTGTAGTCACCTACTAAACACTGTTGACTCCGGTAAAAACAGTGATCACCTCCCTATAATTCTTGAACTGCCCTATTAACAAGTTTACAAAGTCATGTGCAGACTTTTGTTAATTATGCAAAATTTAAGGATGTGTTAAAATAAGCTTTGAATGCCCCTGAGGGCATGGAGAGGAATAATAATGCAATGGAACCCACGCTCAATTCTAAAACAATATATGAAAAAAGGCTCAATTCGTTGTACCACATACTAAGGGTGCATCAAATTGTACTTGGTCGAATTCTGAGTGTGAGCGAGATTTTATGCGTTGAAAAGCTGGATGAAAGAAAAAAAACCTATATGACCAATGCCCTGTAAATTTTGGCTGATTGCACATTTAAGGCGAATAAATTTAAGCGAAGGGTTTCTAAATCTGAGGAAGATAATGATTCAAGGCACTACACATATCTTTCGAAGTCTAGCAATAAAAGAGCCCTGTTTCAATTTCTTCGAAAGCCGTAAAATTATACAGGCGCCCGTGAACATCAATTCTATCGTTCTATGAACAAATGAATTATCAGATTCACTTGAGAAAATGGCTCAAGGACTTGCACGACGTCTCACGCATAAATTGCCGATAGGACCATTGAAACCTCCTTCGGGAGAAGACTTTCTGGAGGTAACAGTGAAAGAGCTGGTGGCCATTATTAGATCATTAGCGGTGTCAGCCCCAAGTCCAGGTGGCATTGCAACAGGAATTCTAAAAGTTTGTTTGATTATGCGCCTCAGGACCTAGTAAATATTGTAAATCGCTCTCCCAAACTTTCCTGCGCTCCAAGAGAGTAGAGAACAGCTAAAATTATTCAACTGTTGAAGAAAATAGCAGCAAGACTTGACCTAGACAAC